>NC_041331.1:24791039-25391039 GCF_004354835.1 Perca flavescens | reverse complement strand
GCAGAGGACGGGTTCAGACAGACAGCAGGTGGTGATGGCGCGCGAGTGGACGGCCAATCACCTTCACGATGAGATGAAGTACATCAGGGAGGTGAGTGGAAACTAACAACACAAGCAGCCGGCTTTCAAGGCTGCGTGGGATGTTTTGTAGATAATGACTGTATGTTCTGTGTACAGGTGAGAGATTCTTTGGAGAAGGTGAGAGAGCGGATGTATGGGCAGTTTGGAGGAATGCAGCAATCAATG
This sequence comes from Perca flavescens, assembly GCF_004354835.1. NCBI lineage: Eukaryota > Metazoa > Chordata > Actinopteri > Perciformes > Percidae > Perca > Perca flavescens. The sequence continues at coordinate 25,390,793 of NC_041331.1, read as the reverse complement.
GAGAAGCTTTCACAAGAAATCAGGGTAATGAATTATGTAACACTGTGTGACTGCTCCAAACTCCCTCATCAAGCGCCAGTCTGTGAAGCTGTGAATAAATCTGAAAATATAGTGTGCCATGCGTGTCTGCAGGCTGCCAATTCACATCGGAGGAGTCTGGAGTCAGAGGTGAAGATCCGGACAACAGCCATGGAGAGCTTTGATCAGATGAACAGCTCTCTTATATCTGATAACATCAGCCTGCAGGTAACAAATCAATGTCACTGAGTTTGTGAAGACTTGCTCCATGACAACGTCATGCCATCACAGAAAATGCTGGCTTGATAATTAAAGAAGTTTCCTTTGCAGAAATCCCTTCTGGAGAACTGTCAGAGAAGAGTGGACACGAGAGACGAGGTGAAGAGTTTGCGGAGCACCTGTGAGAAAACACAAGAAAAACTCAGAGACACGGAGAGGGAGCTTGCTGCTGCGCAGGTTGAAAACCAAACTTTGAGACTACAGGTAATCATACATCTCTTACATCTGTGTGTAAGTGCACACTCACTCTTTCACACAAACCCTCATACATCCACAACATTACAGTAGAAGGGCCGTCTCTGGCACATTCATTGAGCCACTGGTCACCCAGCTGGTGTGACAAGTGGGCGCTTAAAAGGGCCTTTTTGAAAATGGTCTGATGAGTTAATAGCAGTGGAGAGGAACAAAATGTGTTGTCTCTTCACATTAGACAGCAAATAACCTACATTTCAAAGTAGATCCAGCAGATTTGATAACAGATCCTCTCACTGTAGCACGCTAACACATCTGCTGCATCTGCATCTTCTATTCTAGTGTGAATATGGAATAATCAACCTAATTTCTGCTGTGCTCTGAATTGTCCAGGTGGAATCTGCACAGGAGGCCAACAATCAGGCGTTGCACGAGCTCTCAGCAAAGCTAAAGCTGGAGTACGAGGAGAAGCTTCAGGAGGAACAGCGGAAACACAGGGAGGAGATTGAAAAGCTACAGGTCTGCATTCTTTAGTCCTTATTCATTAATGCATCACATACAGTTTCAGTGTAAACAGAAACCAAAATATTTGTGTCATAGGAACAGGATAGATGTGTGATGATTAATCAAGGTATCTGAAATGTTTTAGTTTTTCACACCTTTTACAAAGATTATGATGCAGTGAAAATTGTTCTCTAAAACAAATTCAATCTTTATGACAGCCAAAATTGTAGATTCTAAACTCTTGATCATTTGATGAGCCATTTTAAAAGCAGTCCAACTAATAAAACTCAAATGTGTATTTCTGCTCACACAGGCCCAACTGGATGAATACATCAGGCGACTGGAGGAAGCAGAGAACAACATCAGGATTGCAGAGGCCAAGATTGCTGAAAGGGACCAGAGGATTATCGAAGTGGAGCGTCTCCTGGACTGTATGGGAAAGGTAAAGCACATTTTTTTACATAAAAATCTATCTACAATTCTTGCAGATAAAAAAACAACCTTATATTGAAAAATATTTTTTACAGGAAAAGAGTCAACTCCATAAGAAGCTGCAGGAATGTGAACAGCGTCTCCGCTTGATGGAGCTGACAGACAAAACTGATGCAACTGTAGCCAAAAGGTAGAAAAAGAATGTCCCCATAAACAAACACCGGTGTGATGAAACAAACCCAACTCAAGGTCTACTTACTAGCTTTTCTGAGCTTTGAACTGTATCACACAGTCTTCATTAGCCGTTGGAGTTTACTCCGTTTGTCATGGAGTTGGATGTGAAGATGTTGATGTTCTTTGTCAGCTGAACAGGTGGAAAGCTTCAGAAAAGCTACTAGAAGTACCTTGAGTTGTGATTGACTATGTTCAAGGTCAGGATCAAACTTTCATGCTTAAAAAAAAAAAAAGTATAGACACTAGAGTAATCACGTGAAGCCACAGTAGTGCTGGAGCATTTGGACTATTAACGGCTGCAAATCAATCAGTGTGCTGCAGTCCTTTTCCCTGCAAACGTTTGTTATCCTTGATCTGAGAAGCATCTGACCTGGCAGCACATTTCTGGAAAAGATAAACCCCTTTTCACCAGCGTAATGGACCTACGTACATCTGGTTTTAACTGGTTCCTGGTCCTGTTTAGGTCCAAAGTGCTGCAATCTGAATCTGTGGATCTCCGTGAGAGAATCAAACACTTGAACGACATGGTGTTCTGCCAGCAGAGGAAAGTCAAAGGAATGATCGAGGAGGTGAGTAGAGTTTATATACCTTTGTGTAAATACATGTGTTTTAATAATGAGTGTGGATGAAATGCATACGTCAGCTGAAGTAGTAGAAGTTTGTTTCCCAACAAGAGTATGGATGAGTATAATGAACACAAGGAATAAAGAACGTAAGATCGCAATATTGGATTGAATAAACTGATCAGAGAAAATCTCTGGCTGAAACACATGATAATTGTTTTCAATCTTAAATTTGTGAAGGTTGAAACATTGCGAGCCCAAGTTGCTCAGAAGGATATGTTCATCTCAGAGCTTCTGGACAGGATTGCGATAGTGGAGTGTGAGGTAAGAAAAATACATCACTGTGTGTTTACTGCATGTTTTATTTTTGGTGTGGTGTTGTGATGTACTGCATGGCTACAGGACAGATGATTGTCTGGGCTGCTGAGCACTCAATGTCCTGAACTTTCAGCTATGTCTGTGTAGTTTTCTCGTGTCACTGCACCTATCTAGTCCCTTTCATGTTAAGTGGACCTTTGCATGTACCTGACCTGACAGTGTTGTTTCCTCTTTTCCTTTTCCCAGAATAATGAATTAGAAGACAAGCTGAAGTATTTTATGTCCACACAGAATAAACCGCGAGAGGTTTTGGAAACCAGGGAGATAGGAGTAGGCTGTGATCTGCTCCCCAGGTAAGAAGTAAAGTTAGGGAAACATTTTTAGTAGCATCAGGTTATATTTGGTGCTTCATTTGGAAGTGGTTTCTCATTCTGATGTCTGTGCATCTGCAGACGTGAAGCAAAAAGGCATGCTGATGAACCTCTTGTTCAGTATGAACCAACTAATCTCCATCCCATACAACACCCACTACCTGTTCAACCTCCACCACCAGTGAAACCTCCATCACCCACTCCACCTCCATCACTGATACAACCTCTAGCCCCCACACAACCTTCATCCCCCACACAACCTTCATCCCCCACACAACCTTCATCCCCCACACAACCTTCATCCCCCACACAACTTTTATCCCCGACACAACCTTCATCCCCCACACAACCTTCATCCCCCACACAACCTTCATCTCCTACATTTACCAATCAACATCCATTCCACTACCTAACAACACCCACCCAACCAAGGACGTTCAAGTCTAAAAACCCTCCACCCAGCAGGCTGGAGTCCAGTTTACTGAGGTACACTCCCGGCCAGTACAGCCGCTTCCTGCCGTCCAACTCCTTGGAGCCGAGTGGGATGTTCCCCTCCACCCGCCCGTCTGAATCTGAGTCTCCTGTGAGTTCAGTCCAGTCCGGGAGAGATGAGGTGGACGCAGAAACAAACAAAGATAAACGATTGAGTCCCGAGGAATCCACTTCTCAACCAAGATCAAGAGCACCTCGAGTTTATTCACCGTACATGAAACTTATGGAAATAACAGCAAAGATAAACATAGAGTGATCTTGAAGCAGTAGTTTGACATTATGGGAAATACATGTATTTGCTTTCTTGCCAACAGTTAAATGAGAAAATGAATACCACTCTAATTTTTTAAATGCAACTATGAATCCACAGCTAGCAGCTGGTAAGCTTAGCTTAGCATAAATATTGAAAAAAGGGGGAAAGAGCTAGCCTACAGGCTTCGTCCAAAAGTTAGAAACTCTGCCTGCCAAGGCTGTCATTTTTTTTTTTAGGAATTGCGTTCAAATGTGGGAAAAAAAAATTATTCAAACCTGTACAAATTCAAAATGTACAGTCTGACAAACTGTTTACAGAGGGTGCTCTTAAAATATCTCAAATATATAACTAAAAGAGCACTCAAAGAGCACAGACCTCCGCCATGCCCTATGGTGCTGGTAGCCAAATTTTGCAGACCGACCAGAAAACTACCATATAGGTTGTGAAAATTGCTCATAACAACCCATAATTATGTTTCTTGTTTGGAGGTGACCCCTGTACGGCTAATCTATGACACATAGTTATATGTTGCTGCTGTTAAAACTAAGATAAGTGCAGTTACATATTTACTGTACAGTTGGTAGTATTGATCCTTTCTTCTAACTCTTGGCAATAAATCGAATAAGCGTAATTCCTAAAATGTTGAATGTTTTTAAGAATATTTTTTGGCCTTTTCCCATTTAATTGACAATACAGTTATGTGAGAAAGAGGGGGAAGACATTCAGGAAATCATCACAGGTCGGACTCGAACCCTGGAGTATATGTGCGCCTGCTCTACCCACTGATATAACCTGGTCACATGTTGAAGTCCTTTTAAACCCAGTTGTCTTTGGTCTTATTTTCACTGCTGGTTATCTTTTATAAAAATATTGTCCTTTCTCTGTCACATATGTTGGAGAACATGATTCTGTTTGATGATGTAAAAAATCTTATGTAGGTTTTCAGCCTATGTTTTCATGTTTAATGATAATAAATTGTTGTTTGCTGTAGGGTGTAAATAATCTGAAGCTCTGTAAAAAATATTTTGTAAGTAATGTACTGAAGGATTGTGTTGTTTACACTGAATGTAGCCTACTTACTGTATGTTGCTCATGGAGCTATGAGCATTCTGTCCTATATGAAGGTTGATGCGGTTATTGTGTTTATATATCATTTTATATTGGCTCTGTACAAATTATGAATGAATATTATTTTGTTATTGTCACATTATGTACAAAATATTTATTAATATGCTTTGTGCCTTTGTGAACTGCCTACTATCTGATACTGGTGGTGGGAACAAATCTCTTTAAATTGGCAACAGGGTAATATTGTAATATAATATAAAGTAAATTGCTGTGTTAATGATGAGACTGTTCTATCACTTTAAAGGTAGAGAGACCTTATTGAGGTGACTGCCATTCTTGAGCCACAGGCACAAGTATTATCCAGCTGTTGTCTACACTGCCACAACTATGTTTAAAAAATCTTTATGATGTGCCTTTTCCACAAGATACATATAATACTGCGACTAATGATAAGAGGCCAGCGTATGTTTGGATAATAAAAACTTTACTGTGTAAGTACCTACAAATCCTGATTGTGTCAGCACTTATATACCGTGCAACCTCATACATTTTCTAAAGCCTATACGTATGACTACTTCATTGTTCAGCTAGTAAGAAACACAAAAAGGGCTTAAAAAACAGTTTGAATTCCCTCAATTTCTAATGATTCAATTTCACACTTAATGTCATACATAAACACTGAACTCTAGATACACTTTATGCAAATATGCAAAAGCTTAGTGACTATATTTTAGGATTTGTTTTAGTCTTCTGTACAGTATAGTAATCAAACAGTGTATTTTTTAGGGCTGTTGTTTTTTTTTTGCATTTACAGTAAATGCAGGCTAAACAATGCAAATCAGTTGTTGTCTGGTAAAAACTCAGCTATTTCCCTCAACCAAATATTATTTGTTAATGTAATTGTTATATGTTATACAATGAAGACAGACTAATTCAAAGTGCACTTATGTTGCAAAACAAATTGTAGATTGACAAAAAAGTCCACACTGCTGTGTGTTTTAAATTAAAACAAAGAGGTATAAATAGACATTTGGCTAGGATCAGGATTACACGGACAAAAAAAACACATCCAACAGTACATCCAATTTTGATACTGTTTCTATTAGTTTGTGGGATTTTGATTAGAAGAGAGGATGAGAGTGGAGAGTGTTGATGTGGAGAAAACTACAAAATGTAAGAAAGCCGTTGATCTTTTTCAATGTCCGGTGTGTTCTGACTTGGTACATGGACATGAATGCCTACATCCATTGAAGAAGAGAGAGTTGCAACATAATAAATCAAATAAAAATATTTTTTTGAAAAAAAATGGAGAGATAAAGTCTACTGAGATTTTATTCCAACTGTGCAGCTGCAGCCAAATGTTAAATTGACTTTGAACTCTGAGAGGGTACAGAAAGGACACAGCTGTACCCTCTTGGTTGAAGTTAGGCCATTGTGTTGCTGCGCTGAATGAGAAATGGGTTGGCACAGTGGTTGGGAAACATCCTGACTGGGAAATGCAGCTATGGAAAATCTGATATTCTGAATCCTATTCAGACAGACTGCATTGATTACGGAGAAGAAAGAAATATCTTTAGAAGATTACAGACAACTCTTTGAAATGTAAATGTGATGCTGATGACTATATTTGACCCGCAGTGGGCAGCAAATGACCTTTACTGGCTGTGACATGTTAGCATGTTAGAGGTGCATTACACCAGTGGTTTTAAAAGTTGGGTCTGGGGACCCCCAGGTGTCCTTGAGGGGACAAAATGTATAACTATTTTGATCATGCATTGGTTTCATACACTTTCTATAATAAAACATCTAAAAGCAAAAAGCGACCCTATCAGATGGGGGACCCTGGGACAAAATCTTATCCAATGGGGGTCTGTGGCAAAGCAGGCACCCGCCAGGTAGCCTACTGCATTTTTTCATGACACATGGGGGGCGGCACGAGCACTTAAAAAAACAAAACAAAAAACCCTCTGCACTGCAAAGCGGTTTTCTATTATCTAATAGATGAATTAGCAAATTGGCGCCCCCTGCAGCTGCAGGCGCCCCTGCTTGCTGAGAAGGTGCCGTGCACAGAGCTGTGTGAGAAGGGGGGGAACAGACTCTTTGTTGAGAACTAAAAGTAGGCTAGATAGTAGAAGTTGACGAAAGCAATCCAACTTGGTAAAAAAAACGTCTTCAAAGCAATGAAACGTTGATAATAAAGAAGAGTGATTTAATAGTGATAAAGGGATGGGGTTCTCCCAGGCCGGTGGGCAGTTGTATCCGCGCGACGGCTCCAGTCTCCAGTCTGGCACCGGACACCCTGCGATGCCATCCAGCTCTGCTGCTCGGCGCGCTATTTAGGATTCACAAGGAGGAGCGACGCGCGCGGCCGCGGGCGCATTCACTGGCTGCGTGCACGGGCAGGCAAGAGACACAAGTGGATGGTATTGAAATGTTGTTAGTGAAATGGAACACTGATTGGGAGTCAGTTTCAGCCTCACAGTTCAGATCAGCACACATCATGTTCTCCTGCCAGGCAATTTTGTGTGCGCTTGAATTAAAGAGAGAGAGAGAGAGAGAGAGAGAGAGAGAGAGAGAGAGAGAGAGAGAAAAGTATTTTAGAATTAGGATCAAGCGGGAGGGGAAAACGTTGTTTTTTCAAATTTTTAATAGACACTGGACTGTATCATCGGATATAGTGCATTAAGGTGCTAGTTCCGTAGATGGCAGCAATGCAACGTATTGGCTGCCGGCTGCCGTAAAATTTCAAAGAAGAAGAAGAAGAAGAAGAAGGAGAAGAAGGAGAAGAAGGAGAGAGAGAGAGAGAGAGAGAGAGAGAGAGAGAGAGAGAGAGAGAGAGAGAGAGAGAGAGAGAGAGAGAGAGAGAGAGTTTAGTGTGTAGTAGGCAGGTCTATAGCGATCAGTATACATTGGTTTCTCAGCAACGTCATCACTGCTTGCGCACGCAACCGGGGGGCAGAAACAGAAAGAAGACGTGTTTTGTGCATACTGTCTATGGTTTTGTGCATTGCTTTTGTGTAGCTAGCTAGCTAGTAGCGGCATAGCGTAAGTCAAAATGCCAAGGAGTTGTTGCGTAGTTAATTGTACAAACAGAGCCAGTGATGGGGGCCTGATGTTTAACATACCTAGAGGGAAGCATGCTTTTGCCAAAAACCGGCGGAGGTTATGGCTTCAAGCCATAAAAGGGGCAGATTGGGGGTCACGTGCAAGCAGTCAGGCTCCCATTGTATCAATCAGAAAAGTTGCAGCTTGGGGTTGTTCAGCTAAGTGATATCTACCTGTCAGGGCTGTGGTACTCGAGTCCGGACCATAGACAATTAAAGGTCCGGACTCGAGACAAGTTTAGACAGCTAGCTAAAGCTACGCCGATGTTTTGCTAACGTTAGCGCAACAGTGTTCGCCTAGCCTACTAGGTAAATATTACGACTGCCTTCGGAGTTTACTATATCTGCGTCCACGTTGCCAACATAGGACCTGTGGCGTTAGTGCTCATTTTGTACATAACTTTATTGAATTAAATATTAAGCTTCGCTCCTCTGAGATGGGTGGGTTTTTGTTACGTTACATACAAAGCTAACTGGCTATAGCTAGCCTACATTAGCTAGCGGACATTAGCTAACGTTGCCGAGACAGTGGCAGTAGAGCTTCGGCGAGCTAACCAAGACAGTGTTATGGCCCTCTCGCCCACAATCAACCTCTGCTGCGAAAAACAATCAACCTGCAGTGATGTTTTGAAACTAACATATCGTACCTTTTCCCAGAAATCATGGCCATTATTTTAAGACATAAACCAACCATAAGGGTACACTCGGGAGTAACCCTGCTGTAACACGGGCTATTACATTAGCCTAAAATGATAATTATAGCCATACATATATATCACAGTAACACTGCAAAATTAAAGACCGACAAACAGATCCAACTAAAATCATGTTTTATTGAGTCAGCAGTTATACAAACAATAAGGAAAGCTTAAAGGAATACGCCACCGGAATGCATGTCGAAATTCTAGCAGCGAGGTTTCCCCATTGGAATGAATGGCAAACAGAGCTATAGCTAGCTTCTCATAACAAGAGCTCTCCAGCTCACAAAAAATGATTAAATTGTAATCGGTCAAAAACGTTAGCTTTGTAAGACCATAGAGTATGTGTTATATAAATGCCATGACGAAATGAAGGGACTAAGACAATGTGCACTGAGACAAAAATGCGTTTGCATTATCGGACCAGCTCACCAATCTGGCTTTCTGCCCCTGGTATGCGCACGCACCCTGTAATGTTTGTAAACAGGAAACCCGTCTATAGAATATGTGACACCTAGGCCTATGTATCAATAGGCTATGTGACATGAATTTTCTGTAAACTGCTTTGGCAACATGTTTTCTGTGTTCATGCTAATAAAGTAAAATGATTTGAGACAGAGAGAGAGAAAGAGAGAGAGATGCGAAATGTGTGTGTGTGTGTGTGTGTGTCTGTCAGTGTGAGCGCCTGTCCTACCAAAGCAGAGAATTAGCTCCACACATAGTTCAGTATAGGCTAAGTATTAAATATATTTGGAATATCCATTGAAATATTCACATTTTATATGAAAAAAGTTACTTCCTGCCTTCGCCATCCTAGGAAAAATAAAATTGGCGTCCTGTACAGTGGGGGGCGGTAGAGCTACACCATAGCTGGAGTTGGAATTCCGCACACAAACAAGAAGAAGAACCCCACTTTGAAATGTTGTTGTCTCATGCGTTGATGAAGTGAACCTGACGCTTTTAGAGTTTTTAAAAACTCTGACCGTTAACTATTAAAGAGTCAGTTAACAGGCGGAGTTTTGAACATGTTAACGTATGATTAGAGTTTGTATGTAACGTTAGCGTGTTAAACTGAGACGTTAGCTCACGCTGTTTGTGAATGGCTGTAGCTAGCTGTCACTAGCTAACAGTGATGTCCTCGTCGTGGACAGTGCGCCAGGGACAGACAGGAGACCTGAGAAACCAGACCAAAGAGGAGCTCCAAGAACTGCTCCTGCGACAGGAGAAGATATTCTCTAACAAGTAAGCTCACACTATTAGCCCCACTTTGTGCCTCCAGTGTATTTATTTTTTATACCAGAGATAGCTAAAACTGGGGCTAAGTTAATGTTTCACTGACGTAGTTTGATATTGTAGTAACAATATGACAGAAGACACATGGTGACTTAAGCACACAAATAAGTTTTAGTTAGTTGTAATGGGAGCTGCTCCAACCTTGCCTGAAGCTACACTGTTGTGGTGTTACTCATTAGTAAGTTACAAGATGCTGTGTTTCCCCCCTACGATATGTGTGTACATAGTAACGTTACAGATCAGATCTACAAATTAACAAGTCATCTCTGTTCAATTAAATTAACTAAAACAGTATTATATAAACACAAGGCTCTGTCATATGTAAATGCACTGATTGGTGGTTACAAGTTTATCTCAGTCATATTTGGACCAACTGATGGCAAAAATGCTTCTAAAAGAAAACCGTGCGGATCTTTACTATGTTTATGATACAGAGCCTATACTGTACTACCATGCTGCAAAATGATTACAACTTGGCTAGACACGCACAAGCAGATTTATTATCTCTCTCCAAAATAGAGTTTTGTTTAATGTGCTATAAAGTTTAGATTCTTTTTTTCATAAAAATGTACATAGATGTGCATCTAAACCAGTTTAAATTTTACTAATATGTCAAGGGTAATATATTATGCACAACTATTATTGTTATACAGCAATATTAGATCAGATAGTAGAATATACAATGCTAGTATGATTAATAAACAACGATTTGAATGTTGGGTGCAACGTCACATTATTTAAGCCAAAATAAATGGGTGAAAAAGAAAAAAGCTAAATGAACTATTGGAGAAACATAACAAATGCAGATCATTTCATTTCAGTGAATGGTTTCATGAATAAGAAAATGTCAAATGCTATCTTAACCCAACTGAACACCTATAGCAGTATCTATCTATCTATCTATCTATCTATCTATCTACTAACATTTTAATGTTGGTTTGTTTGTCTCCCATCGGTATCTTGAATGATTGTTTTGAATATAGCATCAAATGATATGTTTGTGTTGTTCGTAGGAGGTTTTTACAGAGTCTTCCTGACAAAGGGAAAAAGATAAAGGAATTTGCGGAGAAAGTGCGCCTTGCCATTGAACACAACGATGAAGAGGAGAGGAGACAGAGCTTGGTGTCGGCTGCCAGGACAGAGTTACACTCCAAGTATCAGCAGACTTTCACTTTGCAACACCGTGTTATCCCCGACACACCAGCAGCCTTAAACCAAGACAGACAAAGTGAGGCTGCTGCAGGCGATGCGGTACACGAGATGGCGACCTCACCTGTCTCAGCTCATGTGCATGAAAACCACATTTTGGAGCAACAGGACCAGTTTGTCTCCAGAGTTGCTGCTGGTGAAACCATGGAGATGGCTGCTGCTGGGGCCTCTCTGAACTCTGATCAGACAAAAGAGGGTGACCTTGTGGAGGCCTTGGAAAGGGTCAGACTGTCTGAAAGTAGTACTGGTTTCAGTAGCAAGTCCAAAGACCCATTTAACAGCACAGCAGGAGACAATTACTTTCTCAAAAAGCAGATACCAAAAAAGCCTCACTATGTATCTGTAATGGAAAGAAAAGAGAAGACTTCAGCTCTCAGGAAGCCAAAATTCAAACCAAATCAGTGAGTGGACTTTGTTTTTTTATTGATATGATGATTACTTTTGCAAAAATGCCAAAATACATATATAATTACAGTATGTAATGTGTGTAATTTTTGCTTTATTTTATATTTTTTTATTGTAAATAACATCTTTATAATCTTCCTAACTGTGTTTTCAGGCTGCCCCAAAGAAGTGACATCTCTCCATCAGGATCCTCGTCACCCAGCCAGTCTTCTGAAAGCTCATCGCCGCTCTCTACAGAGGCCAGAAGGGAGCGGGACAGAAAGCACCTGGATGACATCACTGCAGCTAGACTCCCTCTTCTCCACTACAGTCCGGCACAGCTTCTGTCTCTGGACGAGTCGGCCATCCTCCTGAAGGAACAAGCAAAGAAGCAGCAGGTTAGTGCAGCAGAATCCTCCACATTTGCACTGCTACGTTTTGGTTTAAAATATTTTTTGCTATGTTTATGCCTGACGTCCGCACTACTCTGGAGTGTCAGAGCCCCTAAGCCTGCATTCACACTGCCTGCGTCGGCAGACACACGGTGCGGTAATAACGCAGGTCTGCCCATTCATTTAAAACGGGGGTAGCGCCGCAGGGGGGAGCTGATAAAACCTGCAGCGACTTGCAGTGAAAAGTTGAGACAGATTCAACTTTTGGAGAAATGCAATCCGATGTCATGCTGCGGTGGCCAATCATGTAACCGGCGGTCAAACTTGGCAGTCCGTTTTGAGGCGGTGTGAGAGTCCCGTGCAGTAAACAGGAAACATCACTGCCTCTATCGCTTCCACAAGAAGGTTAAAAACACTACGAAGGTAAAAAACAAAACAAGCACTTAACTGCACAGGAATTTGTGTAACAGCTGACTGTTTCCTGCAACAACAAAGCACAGTCCCTCTGTCTCTTTTTCTTTCTTCTTTTTCGTCTCTTTGTCCGTGAAATGAAGCTGCCTTTAATTGCGATCGGAAATGTAGAGCTCTATAAACAATCTGATGGAAAACAGTAATTGTGCTTGTTGAAACTTGTTTAATTGTTCACTGTTAACTTTCTTTATATCGTCTTTACAAACACTCACTCTGTCATTCTCCCTCTAACTTATGCTACTCTCATAACGCTTACATACCTTTCAGCCTTGTAGTCACATGTTACTTTCAGTAACAGTTCTACCTCGTTGTCGGTCCAAACAAAGAAGAAGAAATCTCTTGTCTTATTTTTCGCGATTGCTGCTCTTCCTCTAGTCTCTTCTGCAACTAAAAGCTAATACCATGGCAACACCAACTGGGCGCTGTATACACGTTGCTTCCTGTTTACATCAGCATGCCCAGTATACGTTAATGGTCATAAGATATGCTGTTTGGGCCTGTTAGTCTAAACTGAGAATATTTCTGCTACTGTACTACTCTTGTGTGCACGAAGATTGTTTTGTGGCTCAAAATGACGCTTAAAAACCAAAAAGTAGCAGTGTAAATGTAGCATGACAGGGTCAGAAATGTTCACTTGCCAAAAGCAAATTTTGTCTTCAAATAAATGAATGAGGCTTATACTATGCTGGGTTATAACATTTTGAGGCAACAGTATTTAATTGCCTTGGTTACAGTTGGCCATGTTGAGTAACAGATAATTTTTTTTTAGGTATGCAACGTTCCTGTAAGTAATTACCAGAAATGTGCACTTGCACATATTTGATTGGCCACCACAGCGCCGTGACGGATGATTTTGCACTGCGGTCTAACAAAAATTGTGCATGTTCAACTATTTTGCCGGATCCTGCTTTATTTAGCTGGAGCCCTCTGGGTCGGCACCCCTGGACTGGCCTCATTTTAATGAATAAGTGTGCTGCGTTTTATCACACAGTGCCAAAGTAGTTATGAACATGGCCTTAATTTTATACAACAAAATACCTTAAAAAACACAGAAGGTGAACCCACCAAAATAAATATTTGACCAATAATAAGTATAATTTGTGCATACAGCTGTTGAATTTATTCCAATTATTATGTGTAATAGATGAAAATAACAACTACGTTTCTACGGAAATGGTATTAAAACAGACAGAGTTTTGTTGTTGCTTTTTGTACTTTTGCGCTTTACGTTTAAAAGCAAAATCTCAAACGAATTGAGTTTATACAATAGCCACTACTATGTGGCAATGATTAAAAATTAATCCTAGCGTGAATTGTATTAAAGTCCACATCAGAGCCCTCCATCAGCTCTAGAGGGCAGCGTTCAGGCACTGTAGGCGCTGTGCATCACTTCATATCCAAAGTAATGACTATAGAGCCAAACGTCAGACAGTGTGCTGTTGTCAACTTATGGAGGCCTGTTAAGCTTATTATCAGTCCTACTTTTGTTAAGGGTTTAATAACTGTGCTGCTTTATAATAATGTGCTTGTTTTCTGTTTACCAGCCTATTCATGTCAACTTTTCCTCTGTGTTTTAATTTCAGGAGTTGCAGGCCAAGCTGGCTTCCCAGAAACTGTCTGACGGTTTGAAGCTCTCTATGGGGAGCTACACTCCTGACAGTGGCCCCATGGCTGCCTACAGAGAGGATCACGATGAAGGATCCCAGCTCTCCTCAGAGGAGGACTGATCCTGGAAGGCCGGAGCTGGGGAAACCAGTGTGACCTTGGCCCTGAGGGAAACAGGCTTTGGACCTTGCAATCAGGATCCATCAAACAGGGTTTTCACTCCAAAGACAAGAATTCTTAAGATAGGAAAAGAGTCTTTGCACCGTGTGAAGGCATAGTTGGTATCCCAGACTCAGCTCAAGAAATGGCAGGTTGAAAAACTAGCTCACTTAATTGTCATTCTGTTCGTATTGGGTTTGTGTCAGTGCCCTGCAGTAATAATAATACCTGCTGTTGACTAGGAGTCTTAAATGCTAAATTTGAGGAATGTATCATGAGGGAAATGTTTCTTGTCAGTATACCGAAACTGATGATGTCAGGGAATTCTGGACCTGAAAGTATTGAACATTGAAATATCTATTTTGGTGTGTTAATATTTGCACTCAAAGCTCATCAGCAGGTGGAGCCGACTGTTTTGGCACCAAGGTGACTGTTTCCAACTTCAAAATAGTTGTTTCAGATTTAATTATTACAGAATTCAATAAATGTGTCTGATTTCCCAAATGGTTGTTTGTGTAAAGTCATGTGAAAATCCATTTTTTAATGACAGACACTGAGAAGAGCCGTTCTTTTTTAGTGCAGATGAAAAGAAATGTAAAAGAGATATTCTTTAATTTCTCTCTGTTAGAATTAAACTGTTCCCTGATGAGAGCATCAGAAATAAAGCGTGTTGTACTGAGTGTTAAATGTACCTGACAATCTAGTTTCTTTAGTAGAAAGTTAGTGGAGACGTATCAAAAAAAATCAACCTTGCTCTGCCACAGGACTGAGCCAGCAGGAGATGGAAGTATGAGGGCTAAACTGAATTCTAAATTGGCAAATATATGAATACATTATAGCATCTATTATATGTATAAAAATCGCTCAAAAATGGCACGATCTCTCAACAACACTTGTTTAGTTCTTATATTAATTAATCTATTTGACACCATCTATATTTTTGTTTTGATAATGAGAAGAGAAACCATGTAATATTATTAATGTGCATTGCAAATGTAGAGTATTATACTGTGTCATATTTAATGGGGTTTTCACAGCTGAGATATAACGTGTACATTATTGCCCACTCAAATAGAGCGTCTAAAAACATTTAAGACAACATTATGCTATAGTACACACATTACGCACTTTGTTACTCCACATCTGGATAAGGATCAAGTAATTTCACCTGAAAACTGCTCCTCATATATGATCTGCTTTCTATAAACTGAATATTTGTAAGATAATCAGTGTTGACATTTTGACTCCTTTGTCTGTACGTTCAGATAGAAGACTTGGTTTCCCCTATATGCGGATAATTTAAGTTTCACTATTTTCTGAGCATTAAATAGATGCAAACTAGTTTCTTGTTAGACTTGTAGCTTTTTTAGTTCATTTATGTGCAGCATAAACCTGTAAGCTGATATCAGTTTCTAATGAAGCTGTGGTCAGCTGCAGGCACTGATTTTCCAAAATCCTGTGAGATGTTATCAAGCAGGGATCTGTGACACACTTGATAAGATTAATGCAGGGTTAGTGAAATATTGAAGCTTGATGGCTGAGACATCTGGACTGCATTTGGATCATGTTGTTGCTGGGAATGGCAGGCGATGATGGGACGGCAGCAGGCTAATGCAACATGGCAAATACCATTTCTCAACTTTGCTAATATGTGGTAGATAAGAAGTGCCAGCTACATTCAGCATCTTTCCAAACTGCCTTTCCCATCATCTGTCTTCCAACCTTAGCAGAAGACTTCAGGCCATCCTAATTTAAACAGCCTGATTCAGGGATTTTAATGAGGAAGAAATAAGGCACTGAGGCACATTTTGGGGGAAATGAGGGTGGATTCATGTAGGTCAGAGTCTGGTGGTAGATGCCCCTTGATAACCTTTGGTAATTTTTGCTGAGGCATTGGTGGGAGATGTTTTTGGGATGGGGGGTCAAAAACTCCATGTGATTGCTGTGTATTTAGACACTATCCGATGGGCTCCAGAGTGGCCCTTTGGTGACGTCCAATAACAAATACATGAGCACGCTCCGCAGAAGATCCTCATTGTGCTGGGATTAATTACAGCCTACCTTGCTTACATAAATTCGGAGACTGTTACCAATTATGGGGCACATTTTTGCTGTAGCTTTTCTCTGTGTTATCTGGCGTCAAACCTAACTCTGAACGGATGTTGTTGAGGTGGAACCAAGCACACACTCTCTAGTCGAAGCACTTTTTTTTTTTTTTTTTTTTACGTTGTCCATTGATGATGAGGTTGTTTATACTTCAACTTGAATCCCAGACCCCTTCTCTCAGATTAATAAGCTTCTCGTGAAGTAGTCTGCAAGTGATTTGCTCCAACTCTGAGTCCGAAATCACACGTCTCGTGGGAAAAGAAATAATTTGCTGTTTTGGGAGGGGAAAGTGGAATGTGATTTCAAAACTGCCTCTTCAAAGACCAGTCAGCTCAGCCTTAAATTAGATATACAGTATGATGTATAGACTGGCGTTAAACACGAGTTAGGCCCTCAGCAGAATTATTGGATTATATCTGCCAGGTTACAAAGTCTGAGGTAATGCTTTTTCCATTCTCTGATGTTTTTGTCATATTTTTTTTCAGGGCACATGAGGAGATGAAATAATGCAGCACACAGCAGCTTTCTGCAGATAAGGTTACAGCCTATCTCCTTATCCCAATCAGAACCAGCTCTCCCTCTTACTGCACTGGAACCAGTGGTGGAAAAAGTATTCAGATCCTTTACTTCAGTTAAAGTAACAATACAACAGTGTAAAAATGCTGTTACTATAAGTTAAAGTATTACATTCAAAATTTTACTTAAGTAAAAGTACAAAAGTATTATCATCTAAATGTACTTAAAATATGAAGGTAGAAATACTTGTTCGGCAGTAAAATATTACCTGTGACCATATAATTATATCTGATATTATATCTGATTTTACTGCTATAGCTGATTGAGGTGGAGCTAGTTTTAACTACTTTTTCTTTTGTTGAGATTATGTTTTGGGCTTTTTCCGCCTTTACTGGACAGGACAGCTAGGTGAGAAAGGGGAGAGAAAGGGGGAAGACATGCAGGAAATCGCATGGAATCGCTGGAACTGCTGACAATTTGACAATGAAACCCAACTGGATACCAGTTTTACATAAGGGATCACAAACCATTAAGGTTGGAAACTTTTGTTTTGGATTTTATAAAATTACCATGTTTTTTTAAAGTGTAAAATCTTAATCTGACAAGTAACTCGTAACTATAGCTGTTAGATAAATGTAGTAAGAAGTAGCATAAAATGGAAAAACTCCTGTAAAGTACCTCAAAACTGTCACAAGTACTTTAGTAAATGTAATTCCGGCACTGACTAAAACTGAAAAATCCTAAAAACTTTTTGAGCATTTCATTCACTGACATTTTAAAATGTGTTTTACTAAGCTTAACATGTGGAAGACAAACCTCACAGCAGGTCGGAGAAATACAAGCTCATTTGTGTGTTTCTTAAGTGTGAAAGTTGAACAAATGTTTTATATGCAAATGCCACGAGCTGTGAATGAGAAACAAACTTTTGCGTGTGTGTGTTCTCTTGACGCGGCTACGAAGAAAGTAAATACTTTCCTGACAGGACTGCGCTGAGATCTCCACTTATCTCACCGTGAAACGTGTGCGTGAGGAAGCTCGCACATAGTTCATGTCATGACTGTTGACTGCCAGACGAAGCATGATATGTGGCTGCAACATTCATGAGAGTCCTGCAGCTGTCTCACCAGCAATGTCGATAGGAAAATATTCCCTGACTGGTGCGGGAAACTGTCTGAAGAAGAAAAAAGACAAAGGTGCCTTGAACTGAGTGCCCGATGTAAAACATAGTCATGGGGAATGATTTATTGCATTTATACATTCTTAGGATTAAGTTTTCTCATTCATTTTCAGAGCTTGTGTTTGTCTGTCAAATACTGCACTCAGACACTGGCATTACAGTATATTAGAATCAGACCATGTTCTGTTCATTGTAGCCTGAACTGCATCAGGTGTTTTACAAAGATTTGATACACGTTGGTGTGGATGGTTAGGACAATTTGATCAGATCTACAGGTGATGAATCTTTAATTCAATGCCATCAAAACTCTGTACATGTGACATATTGACCTTATGGATGCCAACAATCGTTATCTTGCTCGTCCCTTTCCAAAAAGATGTCACTGTTGAAAGCTGTTCTACAGAAATGTGCTACCTGGACCTCCAGCAGCAGAGTAAATATTCACCCAAACAAGAGCTTGAGCCGGTCAGTCTCCCTGTTAACTACAACATCCTGCTGCACACAAATACCTGTTGTCATCTCCATACACTATTACTTTCATGATTGTTGCCAACTCGTACACAATGGTAATTATTAAATTAATAAACCAATTACAACAGAGTCGTAATTAGGTAGTTTCAGTACCACAAAATTGTGCTTATATAGCGCTTCAGTAAATGGCCTTTGTTACATTCCACATCTGGATAAGGAAAAGTTGCACAAATCAAATTTGCGCCTCATATGTGATTTATTGTAAAATAAATCATTCCTATAAACTAAAATATGCATAATCGTTTTCTGCTGTCCATTGTGGGTCATAAGCATGCATATATTATTTAGACAAACTAATAGTTTTCAACCATCCGCTATCTGTGGACACAGTGGAAGTCTGTGTGGTCACTTGCAGCCGTATCCAATGTGTGTTTTTGTTTTTACACATGGTAAACTGTTGAGTGTAAATTATTTCACACTTTCAAGTGTTGTTTTCGAGTAAAGGCCCATTTCTCTGTCTCAAATAACAGCAGGCCATGTCTTACATCCTTCTCAAAAGAGCCTCCTTTATAACCATCCTGTTTTAATGAATTTGATTTAATAGACACAATCAATAAGGAATTACAGCTTTAAGTGGATTTTCTTTCTGTTTCAGAACGATATGTGCTTCCAATAGCCTGTAAACCACAATAAAATGTGCATGCACTGTTATTTTATTGAACACACTTGTGTTTTGATTAAAAGACAGAGTTTAGTCCTTTTTTTTTCTTCGCCAAGAGGTTATTTTCTCCAACAGTTAAGTGACTACCAGGTTTAATATAAGCACAATAACCCAGCCCTTAGAGTTTCAGTGAGATAAGAATGTCACAACACAAGCGTTATGTGTTTCCTTTTCCTTGGAACAATGTTTACAGTTCAAAAGTCATTAAACTGACCACAAATGAAAAAGGCATGGTATAGCTGTAATGAGTTGACCTTGTGTAGTCACGTCTCGTAGCAGATGGACTACATGTTTATTTGAACTCTCTGCAGGTAGTACTCATTGATCAACACTGGATGGCAGTAGTGCTTCGTTGTTTTTTTGTCTGGGCTTTTATTTTTCATGTCAAGTTTTCATGCTAAATCTTAAAAAAACTGACATAAGACATCAAGGCTGTTTCTTCTATGTATATTTTTAATTTGCCATTGTGCATATTATCAATAACCATGCAACTATAAGGAACTTGTGTTAACCAAAAGGTCAGAGTCACCATCTCTGAAGAAATCTGATGGATCAACAGCTGTCAGCGGTTATTTGCAACATATCGCTAAAATTACTGTTTGATTCAAGATAGTGAGTCTCTGTGTTTCAAAGGTGCGGTACATGTCCCAAGTGAGGCCACAGCCTCGCACCTGGCTGCTCAGCCACAGATAACAGCAGCTCTCAGCCTGGACACTACATCTCTCGCCATGACAGGAGATTGTACAAATATGATTTGGATACATCTGTGCTCAAAAGAACTCCCACATCTCCTCTTGGAAAGCTTTGCATAACAATCCTGAGGCACTAGAAAGAAAGGGCGGAGAGAGAGCAAGGGAGGGGAGGAAAACTAGGGGTAAAATGGGTTGAGGCCCGTGATGCATGGTGTGGGCCAAGAAGCTGCCAGCATCCCAGCCGCTCCATGTCTGGCCTGGCACAGCATTAAGCAGGCTGTTTTGGGGCCTGTCAAAAGCTCATCACGGCAAGGAAGCCGTCTCTGTGGGGATGCTGCGGGGGTGCCAGGGCACGGCAGGAGGGAGAAACCAGAGACCCTGCCCGGCAGCTTGGTCATAATGAGGAGGGAAAATTCTTATTCTTGCATCCCCATTAATGTTACAACAACAATGCACTTTTGTCCAACTTTTTTTTTCTCTCTCCTCAAGCATTTAATATGTGTCTACACATTTTCTTTGTTTATGCTGATCATCTTGCATTAAGTGAAGTTTTAGCCCTCAAATCATTTTTTATAGTTAAATTATGTCATAAGCTTCCACATTCTGATAAAGGTACATCTTTTACTAATTAATGTTAGATATCTTGATACATGAATCTGCTTGTTCTGAGTGAACTCTTCCCTTAATGTCTGAGCCATCCCTTCACATTAATCTGATGCACATTTCCAATACAAGTGGAAAATACTGTTGCATTGTTTTCTGTAATCGCCTGATCGAAGGATTATAAAACTCTGGGTAATGTCACTTGTGGCAATCAAGCAGAGAGTACCAGTGTGTTAAGGTATAATTTATTGGCCAGTATTGTTTGTGACATCAATCTTAAGCTATCCAGAAACAAGGGCGGACCAAAACAACTTAATGTTGTTTTTCATTACTGCTTGAGTGAAATCATGCCCCTTGATTTTAGAACATTCCAACTAACAAGCATCAGAAGTGTAAATTCAGCCATTCTGAGTCTTGCCAAATCTTACAAATTTCAGTAAAATATAATAATATCAAATGCAATATTCATGCCAAATCCTTTTTTGTGTGTTGCAGGTGTGAAACAGATATGTGTGGGTGTTCATTTAAAGCTGAAGGACAGTTCACTTTATTTCCCATGCCAGGCAGAGTCTCACAGCTCTGGTGAGTTAGCGAAGTACAGCTTTCTGGGTAATCCCTATTTGTTTGTAAAATTATGTTCATAAAGTCTGTATTGGATGGTTAAGTTTGGCCCTGGGTCTTGTGTCTTATAACAATAGTAAAATTGTGCAGTAAAAAAAAGCAGAAATCCTCTTCAGTCCAACAATTATGGGGCCTCTATATGGAGTAGTTGGCTCGTTTATATGCTGTAATGTTGTGACCATTCCAAGCCCCGAGGCCAGGTGTTTTTGATTGCAGTACAGCACGTTGGAGCGCCGACTCTGCAGCACGGCTCTGGCCCCTCAGGATGGTTGGATACGAGTATGATAAACCAGAGGAGACTGAGTGGGAGTGGGAGGCCCAGACTGTTTTCCTTATTTATTTATTTATTTATTAATGTTTTGTTTTCTCTGAGAGAAGCTGTCAGACAGACAGGCAGCTACACCCTCCTATTAGATGACTTCCTTCACTGTGTAAATATATTCCAGCTGAGATGTAACATTTCAGTGTGCAAAGTGTTTTGGATAAAGTACAGACGAGGACAACATTGGATTTATAGCACAAACAGGCAAAAAAAAAAAAAAAAAAAAAAAAGAAGAAATTTCAGGGGCAAAAACATAACAGGCTAGACAAAGCAATAACTTCACGTTCACTCTATCAAAAAACAATCTGTACATTTTCTATACATGTTCTGGTTTAGATCGTTGGGGTGCATACCGATAATATTGAATTTCCCTCCCAATGGATGCCGAACCCTCTTCCTTCTTGCCCTTTCCTGGTTGTTGTTTTCTGTAAACATCTCAGCTGTAATGTGGCTAGATGGACAACAACCGGCAGTGAAAATCCTTCTCTGAGTAACAAAAGTAAAAATGTCCAGTGAATGGTTAAGAGTTTGTGTTAGCTTTGGGAAGAGAAAGTGATAGTGATCGCCCTCTGGTGGTTGCATTTCTACCTCTGGGAGAGTTGGTTTAAACCCTCTGTGTAAATTTGATTTAAAGTGCTCATATTATGCTCATTTTTGTACCACAATAGGTTTATATAGTTTAATTTTCATAAAACACCATATTTTTATTGTACTGCACATTGCTGCAGCTCCTCTTTTCAACCTGTGTGTTGAGCTCTCTGTTTTAGCTACAGAGTGAGACATCTCACTTCTGTTCCATCTTTGTTGGGAGTCACACATGTGCAGTAGCTAGGTAAGGACAACTACCCAGTCAGAAAGCAGAGTATGAGGGCGTGCCATGCTAGCAGCTAGGTGAGCAACGTGTGTTACAAAGTGACGCACGTTCGTCACAGAAGTAAAGGCTGGACTACAATAGAGCTGTTTGGAGCAGTTTTCTCTGGAAGATGGTAAGTCCCTTTGAGGTGGACTTTGGGTTTTTTCACTTTGTAAACCTATAACATGCACAAAAAAGATATATAACACGATAAAGGAAAGGGAAAAAGCCAAAACGCATAATATGAGCACAAGAAATAGATATCGCATACAACATTTTAATATTAAAGAGTAACAAACGTGTATTGGCTTCATAGTTTCCGACATTATTCCTACATTCCTGAAGATTATATTAACATTTATTCTACGACCAAGTTTTGCAAGGTTGTAGGGATGCAATGCCAGAGCCCAGTGGAGCTAAAAAACATAAATAGTCTGACAAATACACAGGCTCAGTTACAGTTTTTATCACATCTAAACCACTGATTTAGATATAAAACCAAAAAGTCAGCACATCTGAAATATTTGTGATAATATTCCCATATATATTCCCATACATTGAAAAACTATAAATATTCTAAGTTCATCCACAAAAGAAAACAACGGTGAGACTGAACATACAGTAAATGTGGAGCCATTAAACCAAAACAATCAGCTAAAAGAGGGTAAAAAGCTCTATTTTGAATTGGTTGTGTCAATAAGAGTGACGCCTTTATATAACATGTATTATTTGAATTATTGTTAAAATAAGAAATATCAATGAATGGAGCTTTAACACCGGACATTATAGGCCATATGCTATCAAGCTACACACAACATGAATTTGTACCACTTTTAATGAGCTTAAGTTAAGGTATTAAGTTATTAAATTCTACAGTAGCTCTTACACTTAGTTCATGGGCTGTTTGTTGTTGTTGGATGCAATAGAGGAGGTTCAGAGCACTGGTTCTAGACACAAAATAGTCAACAAAAGTATTCACTTTTTCAATTTTGTCATGTGTTATAGTTTAACATACGCTATGCATTCACGGTATAATCTAAATATATTAAAATTTCTGCACCTTCTGTACTAAGGAAGAGGAGGACGTACTTGAAGTCTGTATTTCATTAACGCTTCAACATTTACAGTTAAAGTTACTATATGTAACTTTTAAATGTTTCTAAAACTGTGTAATTTTTCATCTAATGATCATAAATGACCTGTAACATAAACAAGAGTAACGGTGAAAAGAATGCAATTTTTATATCGTTTTTATTGATGCCTTTGCCCGTAAATTAATGATTTTCTGTCTGAGCAAAATATTCATTGTGACTATATGACCTCTCGGTAACGCTAACTCATTAATCTACAGTGGGCAATAAAGCACTGTAAAGAAATGATCTTTACGACAGCAGGTATGGTAAAAATACTACCGCTTTTGTCCAAAGCGGCCGCTAGAATCAACACAAACTGAAAGTTACTTATAGCCACTTTAAAGGTAAACTTAAATTAAAACTGACAGGCACTTTGATGTAATCCAAAGTAATGACAGTGTAGAGCGATCCATGTATTTGTGATCTTTGAAATGAAAAAATAAAATTCTCTTTATATTACAAATGTCCCACCAAGTTACCAGTCAAATACTGACACTCAAAACAATTATACCTCATTTACATTTCATAACAACAATAAAATCTGTGTGATAGCGGGCAGAAGATTATTCACTTCTGTTGTCACTTAACTAAATTTGTTTTCCTTCCTGTTGCTCTTTCTTCTTTGTCATCATAAAACAATGAGGGCCATGACCAATGAAGAATGTATCACACTCTGGCAAACATTTACAGGCTGCAGATGGTCCTGGTTGACTTGTGTATATATCCCTGTCTCAGCCCTCTACAGGTGCCACAGGACCGGGTAATAAAAAGCAGAGTGTGGAGGAGTCTTGGGTGCATGAAGAAGTGGAGGAGAGAACAAGGCTGTGCTCCTCTGTGACATGTTTTACATGCTGCATGCTGGTAGTCAGACTGTAGATATAACATCCATGCTATCTTAAAGCTCTTCTTAAAGTTGGCTAATGCTTAGGACATAACGATTTGAAAAACACACTCAAAACTTTTTTTTTTATTATTTATTTTACTCAGACTGATCTTATATAAGTGTGAATATCCTTCTAAACCTAGTATGTCACTGACTTCATGTCTACTAATGGGAATAGGAATTTTTGCAACTTAAAGTGAAACAGCAACAGAGATACACAAGGGGCCTCCAGGGACTCCACACTTGTCCACAATCAGTCCTGATCAACCCTTAGCTTCAGTCCTTTTCTGAATGCGGTGACACACATTGTTTTAAGATCAGATATTGGACTTCACATTAGGACATTTTTCTTTCATTAGGGATCAATGATGATAAAATCTATTGAGAGGCTAAGGTTTCTTCCATTTTTTTTTGCAGTATAGGCTTGAGGAGTTTTTCTGTATCCGAAGCGAGGGTCGAAAAGGACAGAGGGTGCCTTTGATGGCTCAGATTTTGTGCTTAGTTTAGTGCTCGTGGTTTTGTTATTAGTCCTATGTTGGACACATGAAGTTTTTCAAATGACAGTCATGCATACCAGGTCATGACAAACGTTAATCAAGTCTGTTGTAGATGTGTTTAGTCAATACCATGGTGATTTTCAAGGCCTTCATTTTTTATGATCTTCTTCATCTCACAACAGGTGCTCTGCTGTGCCAAAGTAGTTTGTCTGTGTTTTTGTCTAGAGGTGACGACTATCAGGTCTGACACATGCTGGGAATAGACAGTGAATGTAACATGACTCAGCTGTGTAATCACTTTTGTAATTTTGCTGTCACCGCTTCAAGTCCTATTTCATGTGTTTTTTTTCTTCATTATTTTGTTTACAGGAAAAAATGCAAAAGTTTTTCCTTCAAGTTGTTTGTGTGCTGATTTGCAGAAAAGAATATGGAGGAGAGAATGGTTGGCGAGACATGGTCAGCAAGGATTGCGCTCTTGCACCATAGCTTACCTTGCGTTCTTATTAGCTTTAGGTTGTCCCTGCTGCCATTGCCAGCCAAAACAGTTTTCACACTACAGGATTTAGACTCATAGACGGGTCCTGCTTCATATGTCTTAGGTGTCTGCGACACATCCGGGCATCTCCCAGATTGTGTGTATTTTGAGACTTATTTTAAAAAGTAAAAAAATAATCTGGGAGTGTGGAGTTAGGAAGAAGTAAGCTTACCAGACCTCTGTTGCCTGCTTCTCATCTCTGCTGGCTATATTAGACGTTGCTAGCATAACACACCTGAATCAAAAGAGTGAATGTTATTTATGAAGGAGTGAATAAGAGAGTGATTTTCCAACCTCTCTATTAGATGGACAGAAATGACCATTGTTGCCTTGAAATGTCAGATCTGTTAACATCAAACTTGTTTGGAAGAAGACACAGTTGCTATGTACAGTGACGTGGCTACACTAAGCATCTTTGCTGAAAATGGCTGCTTAAAGTTGTATAATGATGAGAACTGTAAGAGTCAGCTATACTGTCTTTGTGAACAGAAAACAATTGGATAAAAGAGGACAAAACTGGTGTAGAGCTGCAGAGCTGGATGTGAACACTCAGTAGGTTAGACAGTACAGGAAAGTTAATTTTATTATATTAGCTAAAAAGATGGACAATATACACTTAAATAAATAAAGAACAAGAAAGTGCCCATTTTGAGGAATGTATACTGAAGTAAACCTCAGACTTACCCTATCTGATTCCAGTGGGTATCCATTTTCCCTTCAGCCTTGCAGGTGTGGTGCTCATCACTGCTCAACAGCCTTATATACTGTATTACCTCATAGTGGTTTTGGACTCAAGGTTCAAGGTAATTATAATTAAAACTATGTTGGAAACAAAGTGTGATAAAACTAGGGTAGACCCACTCATTTTGCGTCAAACTTGCATGTGAAGTATGGCTGGTACGTGCTTGGAACAGCTCTACACTATATACAAGTGGTCCAACAAACTGCACCCAGCAGCCTGATCTGCACAGTCTCATTTCACTGGCACATCTACATAGGCTACTAACCGAAACTCCCTCACAAATTATTATATTTTCTCCCTGCTTTGGTGTCAGTGAAATTTTGAAGGAAACGTTCCTGTAAATCCCATTGATTAAGAGTGATTTGTTTTCACTGTATTCTTTAGGGATCTGATAATGTAACCAAACTTAATTATGTGTTTTGACAGGTAAATGGCATTAAAGAATACAGTGTTTGATATTACAAATTATGTAGTGTATGCAACCTATGTTATTTGTTTATGAAATTATACTCACTAATCGTTTTTAATAGATGTTTCTCACAACAGTTTGACTTGTCAAACACAGGCATAGTTAATCACATTAACATTCCATTTAGCTGCACCAGTGCCAAGGTCCTTTGTGCATGCTGGCTCATTGGCGTGGCTTACTGGGGCACCTTAATGGAACGGAGCCATTAATCAGTCATTAATGTTACTTACACCTGGCATTTGAAATTGTCTGCTATGAGAAAGATGTGATTATTGCCTTCTTCTTCTTCTTCTTCTTCTTCTTCTTCTTCTTCTTCTTCTTCTTCTTCTTCTTCTTCTTCTTCAATTCTTTCATGAAACTTGATGGTAAGGTGTAGCATGGGCCAAAGAAGAACCCAGAGCGAATACACAAATTATTTTTTACTTTTGTTAACATTGCGAGACAGGGCATGATCTTGGCGGAGTTCTGTGCTCTCTGAGTGCCTTTCTAGTTTCTCATTGGCTTTAGAGAAAAAAAATAGCAATCCAAAGAAAATTAAAAAAGGAAAACAGCAGTTTATTACATCTTGGGTTTTATTTCCATAGCTCTGGCCAATGGCTTTATTGTTCCTAATAACATTGTACACACATAAACTGGCTACAATTACTGTTTTTATATTACCCATAATTCATATGACTAGGTATACATGAAAGAAGATGCTCGAAGTGATGAAATCCACATAGAATTATTATCTGACTGCATTTCCCCTCAGCCCCTGTGGAGCTTTGTAGCATGTTTTAGCGCTTTGATTTTTCGGTCAGTAAATGTAATGTTTTGGTTTCCTCTCACTGTTCCCATCGCCGTTGTTTTTAGTTTTTAGTAAAAAACCCTCTGAAAACCGATTATACGCTACCTGCAGACAGACACAGTTTACAGCTAGTTGATGAAAATAGAGGAACATTTAGCAGCTGAAGGATCAGAGTCAATCATTTCCCTCAGGAGTTATTGGAGAGCAAAGAAGATCTCGTAGTGTTGCTAATAATCCCTTACTGGACCAGACAACGCAACTACTACTAATAACTAATAACAAAGTTGAACCATGAAGTTGGTCTGTAAACTGTGACAGATTTTTTACAAAGAACAGAGTAAATTTGACTAACCTGGATGGTTGTCTGACAGCTTGTCTTTCTTGCTTTGTCTGACCTCTTTTTTAGAGATTATTTAGAGACTTTGGTGATGTTTTCATAACTGACAGAACTAATGGCCAGAGCTACAAAAATAAAACCCACGTTGTAAAAAAAAGTTCACCGGGTAGAGCGTGAGCCCCATGTACAGAGGCTCAGTCCTTGCCGCAGCGGCCGTGGGATTCGGTTCCAACTGCATGTCATTCCACCTCTCGCTCCCCTTTCATGCCTAATCTGTCCTATCAAATTAAGGCCTAAAATGGCAAAAAAAATAAATATATAAAAAAAATAAAAAAATAAGGGGCTGAACTCAACAAGTGGTCTGGGATTGCCTCCACACGGCTCTCACAGACCTTTCCCTAACTCGTTAAATACCATTTTGTCACGACCCTCGGCCTCTGATATCGACACACAAGGCACTCACATGCACTAACATGCATGTGCGGCCGGACCGGCTATCAAAACAAACAACAGAGAAGCTCTGATTACAACACACACAGGGTGACTTCATTCTCTGCTCAGGATGACATCACTCCACTATATCTTTACATTTAGCTATATTAATGTTTTTCGAATACAGCCCCTTCAAGAAATGGCCATTCAAAGAAACAATTGTTCTTTTCTCGCTGTCATTGATGTCACCCAGAGAAGAGGGATTCTTAGGAGAGTCAGTACATGGAGCACCAAAATCACATTCAACAGAACAATGATCCATTTGCTCTCTGCTGGGAGGTGACAGGTAGCCTATTTATGGGTTCCAGAAACACTGGCACAGGGCAAAGCTGGTTCTCAGAAAAAAATAAAGAAACATACTGTTTACTGACAGGAGGCAGACTGCTTTTTTTATTCATTAGCTTAAAGGACTGTATACATCAAAACAGTTATGGCAAAGCTCCATTTACTGTGATCTCAACGCTCTGGAGCTCAGCCATTCGTCCATCCCAGCACTGGTACTGCAAGACCATCACACTAAACAGAAAACAAATGGCAAAAAAGGACCTGGCAAAAGGAGAGAAGCAGCTGTAGCTGTGTCTGTGGCCCAAAGTCCTTTGAGAGTATTCTTTAATCCTGACACCTGCAAGCCATTTCATTATGATTTACAGTGGGGAGAATGCAGGCTGGGGGCAGGGGGGCCACCAGAGGGACTGTTTTCACAACAAATGATGAGGAACACACTGTTTATTCTTGCAGTTCCAGGCATTTGTAGTTTGTTGTTCACAATCATATGGATAGCTCAATCTGACAATGAAAGCATTGACAGAAGATAGGCTTCTCAGGAGACTGTACGAATGCTTATTGTATTTTATGCATGTACTTACTGTCTCATGTTTGAGAGAGCAAAGAGACAGGAGGGGAGAGTGTGACTGAATGAATATGTGTGTGAGAGAAAGAGAGAGAAAGAGAGAGAGAGAGAGAGAGAGAGAGAGAGAAAGAGAGAGAGAGAGTCAAACCAAGTAAAGATAAATACGCTGGAGGTTTTGGGACAGGATATGGAGTTCACATGAATGATCATTAGCAGGATCACTGCAGACCAGAACAGCATCGTTTAGTAACTAAAAAGTCGCCCAGCTGCTCACCCATAATGTCTTGATATAATGGTATTGTTTACAACCTTTAACTTTCTCATTTCATTACTTGTGTGTGTGAGTTCGCCACATGCTGAATTACTTTAGGTTTGGACATACTGAATGTGTTGTATTGTGTAATATAGCAGCAGCAATTATCTGTGACAAACACTGTTCACATGTGGTGAAAGGATTTAGCTGAGTTGTCCTATCTAAACACATTTTGGAGTTTGTGTCTGCACATTACAAACACAATTATTCCCTGAGACTGCAAGGATTTATAAGTGAAGAAATTCCAGGTGATGGAATTAATTTATTGTGGAACTGAGCTGCCATCAACAGTATTACTGTTACAGTAATCATTACCTCATTCATTGAAGTAATAAAAGAAGCCAGCCTGCCAGCTCCTTCAAACTTATCCAAGCTCCAAAACCTTTTTAAAAGTTTACTTTTTGAGCTGTTGTGTTTTTATTGATGTAAGTAGTTTACCTGTAAACTGTACAATGCTTTACAGCATGATGAATTCACTTCCTGACATGGAGACAAAGCATTTTACTGTGTATATATTTGACAAGTTACTGAAAGCTAAACAGCTAGATGCATGTGCTACAACAAAGTGCATCTTTATTTCATTACGTCTGTTGTGTTTGACACAGAGAGTTAATTAATTACATCCAATTAATTAATTAATTGAGCCAACTTATGGCACGTTCATATACTAAACACCAAGGTGTGTGGGGAACAGTAAGGTGTGTGGCCTTTAGTTAATAGCACAATTATTTTTTTTTTTTTACAGTAACATAAGCAATTGTGTTTTGCAGTTGATCCAGTAAGTGATGTGTAGATAAAGGTCCCATATTGTAAAAAGTGAGATTTCCAGGTATTTTTTTTATATAAAGCAAGTTGAGGTGCTCTATAAATACAGTGAAAGTATCAAAATGCTCAATCCAAAGAGAAATGCACACAGCCCATATTCAGAAACTGTGCCTTTAAACGAGCCGCCAGGACTTCCCTGTGGTTGTGATGTCACAACCTCACTATAAGTAGGTAGAAAGTGTCGCTACAGTGCCGTTACAGTCATTCCCTGGCTGCAATGACCCTGCAGAGATGCAGAGAGTGCAGATTCTCGAAACTCTAAACACAAATCCATAACTTTTCACCCAATTCCTCAAACTTCATATTTTCAGGTCAAAATGAAGCTCTCCACTCAAAACCATTCAATCTTGCTGAAAAACCAAACTTTGCCCTCAGACACACACACACACACACACACACACACACACACACACACACACACACACACAAACACACACTACAACACACTGGTGAGATAAATTCAAAACAATACTACAAAAACCGGTAATAAGTCATGTTCATTGTGGTTCTCCCCCTCAAAATATGATGAACACAACAAAAGACACAACAATATGTATGTGCACTTTTTGTATTCCTTAATGTACTGTACAGTACAATACACCAATTAACAACAAAAGTCATTCTGCCCCAGCATCCCGTCTCTGGTCTGGGACAGTCAAGAGAATCTCGTCAACATCACAGGCTATATTGGCCCTAGCCAGACAGCAGGGGGGAAATCCTCTTGCAAGCCTGATCCACCCCTGGCATGCATCAACTGAAATGTCTAGGCAGGCTTCTTCCATGGCCTGGAGGAGGTGAACACGGATGTAAGGTTCTCAGTCATACACTTTCCACTGCCATGCCAAAGAGAGGAGGAGGTGGAGGTGAAGGAAGATGTTGGAAAACCTCTTCCTTCACCTCCATCTCCTCCTCTTCCTCATCTCCCTACTCCTCCTCCACCTCCTACTCTTCTTCACCACTTCCTCCTCTCCCTGCTGCTCTTCCTCCTCCTCCTAATCCTCTCCGGTGTTCTCAAACTCTTCCTTGATGCCTCTTTAGATACATGGTTCCAAAACTGAATGAACTGACTTGGGCCATTTTATCTATCTATTGAAGGTTGTGATTGGTGTGTGATCAAATTTGACTCTTTGTGTTTCCACCTGGGTAATTGTGTACTAACTGAGCTCAAGCTGTGCTGACTTCAGTGAACAATATTGATTGCTAATGCTTTCTAAATGACACATGGTGTAGGTAATGAGAAATGAAGGGATTTGTGTGCAGAGTTTTGCAGTGACAGTTCGACAAATCTGAATCATGTATCAAAACAGGGGAATAGTGTTTATTGTTTAGTGAAACGGATATGCTTTTTGATAAATGACGTTATGGTTTTGGAATTTTATTTCCAAAGCCTGGTTATAGTGTTTTAAGCAATCAACTTTTGTTTAGTGGTCCTTTAACCCTCCTATTTGCTTGCAATGCATCTCTCTAAACTACAGTTAGTGTGTGGTTAGGTGGCACTATATTGTCTGTATAGGTGAGAACAGTGTTGGTTTATGGACAGGCATTAATGTATTTTTGCAAATATTTTGTACAAAGTGTTGTTTTTCTATGTGGATAAAGGGGAAAACCTTTGGACGGTCTCTCCTCAACAGCATTCATGGTGTTTTGGTTTGATGTACCAAAACAGAGTATCCCTTGTTTATTTTCTACTCTGACCTTTGGATGAATGCAAAATCAGATGTTGTCTTTTATCTTTGGCAAAACATTCTTCCTCCTTCACATAACAGATTGATAAACCATGACAAAAACCAAAACGTTATACACCTTCTTCCTCTAGACAGTACCATTTTGGTCCTTTTCTCTGCTCTAACCACACAATTTGCTGTATGGAAGTGTTCACCAACACTTAAATCAAATAATTTAAATATATTTTATTATGATTTTACATTAAGCAAATATCAAACAAAACATCTAATATTTTTTGATATAAAATATATAAATATTGTTGAACCAAACAATTCCTTGTAATTACAGTAATAGTATAGCTGCAAACCAATGTTCAACTAATCTGTGTATATATACACACACACCACACACACACACACACACACACACACACACACACACACACACACACACACACACACACACACACACACACACAAGCCTATTTTACTCTGCACACTTACAGTACCTCAGCTGTAATAATGAGAGAAAAGCTTTTCAATGTAAAACTGGAGCTCAGATGGTGAGTTGGACAATCAATATGCCCTACAGATAATTTGTTTTCACCACTCGTTATCTTTCCATGCTATAATGTAGTGTTGTGTAAATCACAGCAGCAGGCTGGTATCAATCAGCCCCCCAAAATGATTCCCTAATACAAAACACGTTCAGGACATTGGATATCTATCTTGTGACCTGGAGATCTTTATCTTGCAAATTACAAATGAGCCTGATTGCAGTGAAGGGTTATCTAATATCCATCAACTGACAAATATCAACCAACCAGAAAAAAACACAAAGGATCACAAAATTCACTGGAATCACTAAAAAATTACAAAATTGAAAAAGTGTGCGCACACACACCACAAATCGTATATAGTACATGACAGTTTCTGCTCACATCTCTATGATCACTTTATATTTTGGAAACAATTCATGATTGTAAATCTTTTGTATTATGATTTTGGTATTTTGTTGTAAATTTTTACAACAAAAGTAGTAATTTTTGGATTCTTTGTTGTTCTTTGTCTTAGATTGCTTAAAACATGGAAGAAAAAATGGTTGCAACAGTTTTTTGGCATCAAGCAACACATTGTCTTTCATACCTTTATTGTGCCATATAATAGTTTTTGTTGCTTTTCTTTGTTTTTGATTTTCATCGCGTTTTTGGACAATTTACACAATAACAAACAATAATGACCAAATATGACCATATCTGGTTATAAGTGATAAATAAAGTAAAATACATACAATTTAACATCTCTTGTTTTAATTTTGATGTTATCTCTACATGTACGTATGTACTTAATAGTTTCAAGGTTGAAATTCAGCTTACAGCTCACTAAACTTACCTCAGGCTCTGCTTAGTTTATTGCTTTTCTTTGCACACTTTTTTAAACACACTTCTTTCTTTGCTCTTTTCC
Organism: Perca flavescens; assembly: GCF_004354835.1. Lineage (NCBI taxonomy): Eukaryota > Metazoa > Chordata > Actinopteri > Perciformes > Percidae > Perca > Perca flavescens. Next base: position 25,357,681 of record NC_041331.1, on the reverse strand, counting down.
CCTTTTCTCTTCTCTGTACTCCCTTCCCAGAGATGACACTGTCATATTTTGAAACATCTCTCTCTTGGTTGGCAGTGCTGTGCTTCCCTCTGTCTCTCTGTTTCTCTTTTGTTAAGGACCACACAGAGGGATGACATGTTGGAGGCACATCCAGGCTGGGTGGCCCGGCTGCAGGAAAGATGTGGGTGACAGGATCAGCCTTCAACAGACTATGGGAGTAATGCGTGTAGACAGTGTAAAACCAGTCTTTTGGAGACCTGTAGAAAGAGCAACGCTGGCAATTCTGAATAAATGCACTTTAGAAAAAAAGAAGAAGAAAAAAGTTCTTTGGGAGCCTTGTTTTAGCTGCAGCCTTATGCACTGCACGCACTACTAAAGTCTTTAAACATCTTAGGCAATAGAAGTAACTCTAATCTATCTAACTTTCAATTCCCACCAGTTTATTAATATATGCATCCAGTGAAATGTGGCTTGTACAGATTTCAGAGGTAAAAATAAAACATAAAGGATAAAGCTTGTGAAATTAATTGATGGCTTTAAAATGTTTCAAAGTTAGCTAGAACTCTTAAACAATAACAATTGTTTAATGAATGAATTTTTTAGGAAGGTGTCATTTCCAGATTTACATTTGAAGCATCCATTACAATAGTGTCCTTGTTTATTTAACTTTTAAATTTTATGAAGTTTAAGAAAATGTTATATAATCTATCTCAAGAAAAACCGTGGAACAGAAAAATCTCAAAAGGTTGATGTGCAGCTTTTTAAAAAAGAAATTCACATTTCTAATGTCTGTTCATATTTTTATTTGGCATATTTGTTCATACATTTGTGAAATGAAGCAATGAAGCATTTTCTGACTCACTGGTAGGCTAATCAACATTGAACCACTTCTGTGAAGTTCAAGGAAGCCTGAGAACTCCTCGAGGTGTTTCCCACCAGAGTAATTAAGGCTCTTTGGTTCCTGCAGAAAATGGGGAAGATCACCCCCTTTCCTGATAATCACCTTGTAGCATTTAGCATGTACTTAACAAAACAAATGGCCTGTGTGTGTGTGTGTGTGTGTGTGTGTGTGTGTGTGTGTGTGTGTGTGTGTGTGTGTGTGTGTGTGTGTGAGAGAGAGAAGTCCACTGATGCTGGACTTTGTCAAGGCTGAGAGGCTGCAGAGAAAATAGATCAGAAGTGTCATCACTAACAGGCCCCTGGATCCCAGCGGCCTGACAGCTTCTACATTCTTGCTCTGGATGAAAAATGGTGCGACTGGTGATTGTTTATTTTGTTTCTCTATCTTGTCTTAGCAACCCCTTTTTAATGAGAATGTGCAGTTGAACGTTAAGCTCTGATCTCCCTTTCCTTCTTGTTAACTATTTTTGGGAGAAAGATAAACAAAATACTCTTGGTTATTGTGTCAGTACAGCTGTGGAAATGTTGGAAGCTGGGAATCTCATACAATAAAAAAACAAAACTTAAAACACTTCATTAAAATTTACTTTAGTTTTTAATCCAATCCAAAAGTCTCTACTTGGCACATTAATTTGAAAATCAGTTTGAATGTTTTTCTTAACAACTGAAGAGATAATGTGAGTCATGAATATCCCAAGTGTAAACAAATCAACATGAAACTTCTACACCCAGAGGCCTCACATTGAGCAGCAAAACATTTACAGATTATAATAACATGTCAGATGAGGTAGATGGAAATGTAAGGGTGGATAGTCTTATGAATGAAAAAGAGGTGCAATTAATGAAGCGCAGACTTAATAATGGACAACAGCTTTATAATTTCAACAAGACTGAAAAAGAAGTCTGTACTTTAGTATTTCAAACAATTCTCTGAGCGAGCAGCAGGCTATTAGACATTATAGTCTATGTGGTTTGGTATGTCAGAGTAGAATGAAGCATGTTAACTCACTCTATAGGAGGGAGAGGAGACATAAAGACACGTTCAAACAAATCTGCTGTCATTGAACAGATAAAGACACAATCAGCAGTGTGTGTATGTGCGCATGCGTGCATGCATGCATGCATGTGTGTGTGTGTGTGTGTGTGTGTGTGTGTGTGTGTGTGTGTGTGTGCATGTGTGTGGACCAGTAGGCGGTCAGGTGGTCCTCTGTGCTCTCCAGTCAAGCGTCCCCCCACCCACCAACTAACCCGATGCCATTGTGCGACGTAGAAGCTGCATGACTGATGCGACAAAAGAGGAGACATTGATCTTCCAAGACAAGCTCTGCTCTCAGCACACTGTGTTATATGGTAAGGGAAATGAGCTGATCCTCTCGAGCAGACCGCAACTAAGCTGTGCAGTTTTAAAAAAACAACAATGTAGTAGCACTTAATCCAGACTTCCAGGAGGAGGGAAAACTCAGGAAAAAAATTCATTTGTGTAACAGGTCTTGTAAGATCCAAGCAGACTGTGGTAACAGTCTTTAATAAAATCTAATAAGGAAATCCTAAGCTTTTACAAACTAAAGTGAATTCAGGAAACTGAAATATGAATCTTAAATGTGAGATTTTGTGTTTTGTTAGAACATTTTATTTGATGTGAAGAGAAAGCTTTCATAACATGTAGCCAAACCCATCCACACAGCACTGACAGGTGTAGCATTTCTAGTGTACCCTTGAGCATGGTACTTCAGCTCACTTATCACAGCTTAATTCAATTGCTACAATAAAACAATCCAGCTGCATAAACATGTTACAGAATGTGTGAAATCTAAAACAGAGTGCATCTTTAACGCTCCCTGGATAACGCTGTCTGCTACAGGGGCCAATAAATCATTTCACTCTGTAATGTACTGATTTAAGAGCTCACTATTTGTCACATTGTGGCACCATGCTGGGCCAAGGTGTCGCTTTCTTAAGTGTCCATTACTGTGAAAGTCCACTCTCCCAAATGGCAGAATGGGAGGCCCCATTTGGGTTGGCTGGTTGAAGATGTGACAGCATGAATCTGTGCTAAAGGCCTGGGCTTTTACACCTGTGTGTGACACAGGGGAGGTTCAGCAGTGAGTGGGAGAGTCGGCCAGCTGTGCTCTCTTGTGGTAGCTCCAGGGATAGCCTGGAAAACGTCAAATGTAAAATTCCTTTCTGCAAGCCACTAAAGTCACTCTATCTGTTGATAATTCTCTAAACTGATACAAAAAAAAAAAACACTTTACAACTTCTGAAACACATGTTGTGGTGACTCAGTGATCCTGATTTAGCTGCGTTTGGGCTTTCTTTTATGTAACTGCAGATGTACGATCAGTTTTGAGCGCTTGCACTTAACATGCAAAACTTTACTTCTGGAGATGAGGTCACAAGATGAACACTCCAGGCATGAGTTTTTTTGTTCGGGTGGGGGGGGCGGCTCATTGCTTCGTTCTGTGCTGCGAGATGTAATTGCTCACTAAATAACCATCTCTCAGGGGTGGCCAGCCTGCCATTCAACACGGGTCTGCACAGTGTCCTCTCCCACTCTGAGGCCAGTCCAACACGTACAGTGGCTTTCCTCTGTCTCCCAGGACAGCCCCACCAACCGTTTCATCAAGGCTGATTGCTGGAGACATTCCTCTTCCAGCGATATATTCACCTGATGTGAAGCAGGCCTGTGTCCTGAACACAATCTGATGCAGGGAAACAAGAGGAGTCTCCCTGTTGCACAAACTGGAGGGTCCAATTTGGCAAAACACCATGGTGAAAGAGCATGACAACAACTGATAACTACACACTTGCACCTACACTATGAACTTACAGATTTACTGAACCATGGTGGTGTGCGTTTCAAAATCCACTAAGTAGGCAAGGAGAGGATTTAAAAGTTTAACAAGTATTTATTTAAGTAAAATCATAAGAGCATAAACGTGTACACGGGTCCGAGTTGAGCAGGCACACAGGCTTCTCTCATCAGACTGAATTTTCTGGCTTATACATGAATTCATATTTCAGTCTCTAAGAGCATTTTGATTTGTTTATTAAAAGTTGGAGGAGTACCGTGGTTTAGACTTAGCCTCCCCTGGTTGGTGCACAGACTGGTCCCAGTCTTTTGGCACACGCCCTCTTCATCAGTTCTTAGGCAGACTTTAACTATGCTGATGGTCAGAAAGAACAATGCGCCACTGTTGTCCGTCACAGATTGAGAAGTAACTTACTTTCATGGTCAAACTGATATCAAACTGATATTAACTTCGTTGCTGCACTCTTGTTGCTTTCTGACCACCGTCATACAGTGCTGCTTTCTGCACGTACAACAGTATCCTTTTCTCATTTTGCATGACTAAGCTGTCACAGTGCTCTTCCACTAAACACAGTAAACACACAATACTATTCAACTACAATTTGTATCCTCATAAAGCACAGCCAGCTTGACTGATTATTTTTATTTCTTACAGTGGCACACTAGTCTTGTGGGCCTCAGCTGAGCTAATTCTTAGCTTTGTCACTGTGAAGTGCTACAAGCACCCCTGCCAGCCAAGCTATACTATAAGCACACACAACACTTTTGCACTTTTTTTCGTTACAATAAAAACGATTATTTTTGGTTCTTATGAATAACATTTGACCCCAGAGAGAGGCCTCTTCTTATTTACACAACACCTAACGTTGCTGTAGTGTTATTTATACAGAAATCATTTCATCAGAGAAAATAAAAAATCTTTATTTATGACCCCGACAATGACACAAGAATAGGTTCAAGCCCTTCTCCATCTGTTTGCAATCCCAGTGTAATGCTATCATCACCTGTTTCCATGGTCCCGGTCACATCTGGCTTGCATTACAGAAAAAAAAGAAAAAAAATCACACAAGGTGCATTTTTTCTTCCCTCTTTGTGTGTGCTTTACTTCAGTATTTGTCTTATATTTCTAAAATAGGCTACAACAACAAATTAAGATCTGAGACATGGAGAAAAAACACTTATATTGAGCAGCAATTTGCTTTAAATTTCAGAACCAGACTCCCTGGGGGTCTGAACATATTACAGTTTTTTTCGATTGCTAAATGACAGTGGGCACAACTGGAGTCACATGTGCAAAACTCTAACTACAGTCTCCACAGCAGCAGTTCATGTGGACCAAACTCTAGTTCATTTTTCATTGCTTGAACACAGTTTTCAAAACTCTACACACTTATCCCATGACTTTAACCACAATGTGCACAACACTGTAGATTTACAGCACTTTGTTCAAATGCTAACACACTGCTGTCAAAACTGTAAACCACACATTCAAAACAGAATAGATTTCAGTCTGGTGCCTATCAAACACTGCTGATTGCAATTTTAGCTGAAAGCCTAAGCAAGTGTCTTATTTTAGACTAGTTAGTGAACATATATGGTGTTTATACAGAGAAAGCTCAGAAAGTCTTTTTTTGTATACAAACACCAAATAAGAATGAAACAATTCTACACTGTACTGTTTGAGAGAAACGGGTAAAAGAGCAAAGATTCCAACATGTCCAGGTAAGATGTCTGAGGTTATGTACACAGCTATAAAAAAAAGTGAAAAACACTATATCTTTACAATAGTAAAACTGCGTTCTTACTGTTTTTCAGAAAGTAATGGAGGTGAAAGCAATAGAAACACCACATTCATTAGTATTTAGAGATGATGCAGACATCCAATGTGATGAAGAAAACCTGCCACATGATGCTGGAGAGAGGCAGGATTAGTCACACTATTTGTTGGTATTGTTAGGTACCTTTTAGTTGTTTTTTTCCCAGTAATTCCATAAATTACTAGAGACAAAATACTTTATTGAAGAAAACTGCTGATTTTCATTCCTTCTTGTTTACCTTATGTAAAAATTGGTATGCTATACAATCTATATTTTTTCCTTAAATAAACTGTTGCAAGTCACTCAAATTGTTCAAACTGTAAAGATGAGAAAGTTTGTAATTTCTGTATTGGTGTTTGATGCTAGTGTTTTTACCCTCAGTGTGTTCTGAGTGAAGGTGTGTGTTATCTCAGTGAGGCCTGTGCATAGTGTTTGAGACGTGTGTTAAGAGTTGTGTTACTTTGAATGAGTTTTGCAGGTGATGTGAACTGTTTAGCTCAGGTGACTGTAGGTAGTGCAGACTGTAGTTTGAGTTTTGCACATGTGACTCCAGTTGTGCCCACTGTCGTTTAGCAATCGAAAAAAACTGTAAACGCAAGAGTTTAAGTGCTCTGTAAGGTTTATTGCAATGTAAAGCTAGTTTACTATGATAACAGAGGGTTCCATTCTCAAAGCTGGCAAGGAATGACTCCAATTTGTTTGTAGTTAAATCCATTTACTTGTAAATAAGGCGGAATACCTTCCTATGTGTGTCTAATTTAAAGATAGAGCTGTTCAAATAGCAGTCCCAATATATTCAATATATTCAGTGACATCATCATGCAGACATTTGATGGTCTTATATGTCTGTGGTTTAAGAGGGGGTAACATTTGCCATAGGATACCATAATTGTAAGGAAACACACTACAGGGTAGTGTACTGTAAGAGACATCTTGTCCAAGGAAATGTATTTCCCTGCCTCATAACAGTCTGGAATTTGTGTATCCGTTCAGTCTCTCCCATGGACACCAGCTGTGCAGCTGGTGCTCGCTGGAAACTGCAGTTAGGCCTGTAGTCGAGAGGGATTTTTAACACAATTCTCCCATGTGCGTTCAAGGAAGCAGTAATGTCATGCAATCGGGGCCATGTTATCATTGTGTGAATCCTGGAGAGTGATGTCAGAGGAAAAAGGAAACTAGCTAACTCCCAAACCAAAAGAGCAAAGGTTGGAGGCAGGTTGGCAGAGACCCAGACTGGCTTAAAGACTTTCCTTATTCTCTTTCCCTTTCTCTTTCCTTAAAAGCACAGTCACTTCGTCCAAATGGCTTGCACGGACAGGATGCTGCTTCCTGCTAACCTTATCTTGTTATGAGCTGTGATTTATCATAATGGAGTAATAGTTGTCATTTTGGGGTTAAAGATAACAGCTTTTTTAAATGGAACATCCTGTGAGATTGCTCTGCATTGATGGAATACACTGTTGTAAATGGATGAAACCGAGACAAATGGATGGATGGACAAACTAATCCATTCGCTGCATTAACACAAGCTTTTCATCATCTGTAATGAAAAATCAACACCGGCTAATTTGTCAAGTGAAAGATCGTTTTGTGTCCCTTGGATGTTCTTATCACTCTTCTGGAGGGAAGGATCAAAGCAGACTTTTCAGAAATCTCAGTCTTGTGGAAGGAGTGAAAGAGTTCTTGACAATAAAATGTGACCCATGTCTACAGTGCAACTTACAACAGAAACTCTTTGGTCGCTGGAAAAACCAGGCATGAAGTGTCAAACCATGATTTTTTTTGTATGATGACTCTGTCCTGCTTCTAAACGGTGACAGATAACCATTTATGTTGGAATACATTTTTTGGCGCACCTCCATTGTACCAAGTTCAGACAAGCACTTATTATGGGAATATGAAGTAAAGGTCTTATGAGAGAGACATTTCAGTGATTTAAGAGTCTGAGAGTGTGTAGGAAGGGGTTTCTAAACTTAAAAGGAACACACCGACTTATTGGGACTTTAGATAATTCACCGTATCCCCCAGAGTTAGATAAGTCCATACATACTCTTCTCATCGCGTGTCGTAACTTTGTCTGACGCACCCATCGCTAGCCTCGCTTAGCACAGATGCTGGAAGTAACCGGTTCCATCTAGCCTACTGCTCCCAACAAGTGACAAAATAATGCCAACATTTTCCTATTTACATGTTGTGATTTGTATAGTCACAGCGTGTACAAATAACAAGGTCACATGAGACACAGCTATCTTCTAACCGTATACACACTGGGAACTAAATTCTCAGAAGGCGAAGCACTGCTACTTCTGCTACTTGAGCGGAGTGATTTGCTCACAGCACCTGAGAAGCCCTGTGGTGAGGAGCAGAGAGTTCGCCTGGAGTTCGCTCAGTTACTCTCATGTGACCTTGTTATTTGTACACGCTGTGAATATACAAAATGTAAATAGGAAAATGTTGGCGTTATTTTGTCACTTATTGAGAGCAGTAGGCTAGATGGAGCCGGTTACCTCCAGCATCTGTGCTAAGCGAGGCTAGCGGTCACCGTCAGATAGAGTTACGACACGCACGGAGATGAAAAGGGTATGTATGGACTTATCTAACTCTAGGAGATACGGTGAATAAGCTAAAGTCCCAATAAGTTGGCGTGTTCCTTAAACAGGGCCAGTGTTGACTTCCAGACGGCAGCATCTGTATGTCCAGTTTTGCATCACACATCAGAATCCACGTTTCCCTCCCTTGAGGTTCACCAAATATCCCCTGAGGTTAACAAAATGTACACTTTTATATTTAGGAACTGTGATAACAACATGATGAATTTCGGCAAACAAGCCTTCATCAGAGCAATAGTTTCATATTCTCCTCCTTTTATTGAGAATAAGCAATCATCGCCATTTGTGAAGGTTAGGTAATTACTTATGCTATCAATAATGAACAGTAATTCATGATAGAGAAAGATAACGTACATATAGATGGATAGGTTTGTTTGTGGAAATATGTCAGCATAAGAAATAAAATGCTAAATTGAGACCCTATCGTGAGATGTTTAGGTAATGAGATGTTGTCATTCACTCAGAGGAAGTACACCTGCATAGCATTGGATGTACACTGATACTTTAAGAACCAAGACTGGTTTACCGATGGTTCCAGATGGCCCCAGGTTAGCCACATTTCTGTCAGTTTCGGTAATTTGATTAAATGCTAATTTGTTTGGAAAATGCGATATCAACTTAAACGATAGGAGCCTTCCAGCAGTGATATTCTGGCAGAGGGCTAATGTTTGGTTCTTGGCAACTTGCAGGCAGAATATACTGTAATTTGGGCATGTTCTTATCTGAGTCTTCTACCATAAAAGGCCTTAGATGCCGTGCAAACAAGTTCTGATTAAATACATTCACAGTGTACAGACTAGAAGATAGCAGTAGTGGTAGAGAAGAAGGGGTAATGGGAGCTCTGGAGCAGATATAATGTACTTTAACTCATTTCAGACCCTGCAGAGACTTACAGTTTTTCACAATCGCTATGACACTTTTTTCAATACTTTTAACAACTTTTCTAAACTCTTAACGCACCAACACACCTACAACACACGATTGGCAAAACAGTTAATTTCATGCTCAAAATCACACATTGTAAACTAAACTCCAACACCAATTTTCAAAATACAATAATTCACTATCACAAAATCCCCTGTGTTTACTAAAACAATGTAATCATGTCTCAAAATCAAATAATTCTTCCAAAACACTAACACATGTTCTCTCCCAACAGGAACATTTAGTCAATCATAGCACAATGTCATAAAAAACACTAACATCCCATGGAATAACAGAAACTACATTTTTTTTATGTAAAAGTGACTGTATTGATCATAGATTGTGTTTTGCACTGCAGTTTCTGTTGAAGCCTCTACATTTTTGTTTTTTTGGGTTTAGCAAATTTTTTTAAAGATTATTTTTGGGGTTTTCTGCCTTTATTCGACAGGACAGCTAGTTGAGAAAGGGCAGAGAGAGAAAGGGGGAAGACATGCAGGAAATAGTCACAAGTCGGATTTGAACCCTGGGTATCTTCGTCAAGGCATAAACCTCCAAGTATATGTGTTCATGCTCTACCCACTGAGCCAACCCGGCCACCATTTTCTTTCTTTTGCTGCAGAGATTCAATACAAAAAATGATTGACCCATCTCAGAGTAGCTTTATAGAAAGTACGGTTTGTGAAAAAAGGAGACAGAGACAGAATTGTCCTGGTCCTCCTCTTCCTCTCCCTCGTGAAGGCATTTTTCTTATTTTCTGTGTTCATCTACAGTATATTGTTCAAATAGGTCATTTTTTACTGTACTACCATATGATCATGCGATTGAAAGAACCTCAACACCTGAGTGTGTTTCCTAGAAGGGAATCAGCTGTGATCGATCTATTTGCATGACTTCCATCAGCTGTTTCTCAATAAATGCATATATAAAATGCAGGGAATATATTTGTGTTTCAATTTACAGTATGATCAGCTGTTCACTTTGACTTTAGCCTATAAGTTAGGTTTAGAACATGATGTTATCTGTTCTGACATACAGTGTGAAAGCATTTGTAAATTTGGCAGTGAAGATCCATTGTTTTGGTCTTGGTGGAGCTTGTGTGTAAAAGAAGTTCAAGTATTTTAAATTTGTGTTAACTGAATGCATTTTGTGTCAAGGCAACAAGAAATGTGTTAATTGTATAGCCTACACAGACGGATGTTGTGCTAACTGTGTTAAGAGCTTAGGAAAGTTGTTAAAAGTATTGAAAAAAGTGTCATAGCGATTGTGAAAAACTGTAATACCATATATTTTAATGACTTCCTGCAACTGCCCTGTATCAATGTTGTACACTTATGTCATTAAAAGGACATTTTAATAAAGCATGTTTTGTGTGAAAACTGCTGCTTTGTTTTGCCGATTACAAAAGTAAGCAGATAATGTTGATGGATGCTCTGCACTCAGCTGGACTTCCCTTATTATGGTTTTGATGGCTCACAGCTTGCGCTGTCCTGTCTGCAAAGGGAGAAAGGATGTAAAAGAAAACAACATTGTTGTGCTATTGTATTGAACTGTTACTTAACACCAAGACTGCTGTTGGGACAATATCTTACATAATTCAACGTTTCCTTTTCTTTATTGAGCAGAGAGTGCATCACCACACCAGAAAAATATCCAGTTGAATTTGAAAGAACATTATTTAGCAAATCTTTTTTTTGTGCTTTTCAAACCAGCATCAGTAAAGGATTTGTAAAACTAAAGGCTTTGTTATGCTGTTTATCATCTAGTGCAGTGCCCCCACCCCACAAATTGGGAACCAATGATCTTATATTTGTGTGTGTGTGTGTGTGTGTGTGTGTGTGTGTGTGTGTGAGAGAGAGAGAGAGAGAGAGAGAGAGAGAGAGAGAGAGAGAGAGAGAGAGAGAGAGAGAGAGAGAGAGAGAGAACAGACAGACAAACTGGTAAAACCAGGTATCAGTGCTATTGATATAGCAATGAAATAAGTCATTACATATTACATTTACTTTGGGAAAGTAGATTATATAAAGTTTTAAAATATGGAGTACTCATCAATATGATGTTTCTTGGGAACAACACATTCATTCTGTACTACTTGTACCCTCAGGTACTGTAGGTAGGTACCAATACAATCTTCACACTGTAATTTGCAGGCTGTAATTGAAAGTATTACAGAGAGAGGAAGAAAAGATGAGTAGCTTACATCACATCCATATGTCCTTCTACGACTCATACTTGGTCGTATAGACATGTGGAAACAATTTCGACATCATTAGTGACTGTGAGCATTATGATCATTACACTTACATCACTCTGGATGCAGTCTCGTAGTTATTTTTGGATATCCTTTGTGAACAAATTGACAACCCTCCCAACTTTTAGAAATAGTTCCTGATGATGTAAAATATAATGTATGTGATGTATTTGCGGCTGCGTTATTATTACCAATTGGAGGATTTGTTATATTTCCAAGCCAGCTAAGCCTGCACAATTAGGTGTCTCCACCTTGAGTAGGAAAGTATTGAAACCTCCCTTCTTTGGGTCAGTCTGATAGGCGTCACTTTCTACCTCTCTGCCCTCATTGTATTGAAGAAAGGACTACTCAAGCTTGGCAATTGACATGTCAAGCACAAATTTTATGATGACATTCAAAGCCGCAATGTCACCATCTCATTTATGTCCTTAAGGTACAAATGAGTAATTTCATTAGTCCCAGAATGAATTTGGCACACCATGGAAAACCAATAGATCACTTCAGTAATTCTCTTCTTAAGGAAGTTATATCTCAAGGGTTGAATCTAGGAACTATTCTGCAAAATTGAACCTTTGAGGCTATTGAGCAGATGGAGAGATTAGCATGCAAATGGCTCTCATATGTCATCTTTCTGAGCATAGGGTAATGGCTTGTGAATGATACTTATCAGGCTCCATAAGTGCTCCTTCCAATAAATACATAGTCCAGGTCATTTGTATTGGGATCCAAGTGTTGATGGATATGGGATTACCACTTAACCTTGGAGTAATTCCAAGACACCGCTTAAATCATTCAATACATTATCTATCCCATAACGGTTTGACCAGTCTTTAAGGATATCACTTCTTAATGCAAGATATGTTTTATGTGATAAATTAAAGTGGAGGTGTTAGTGACCTATTAATCACATAGATGTATACGTGACAGGGCATCACTATCCTTTTACTTTCAAAAGGGTTGTATGTATCTTTTATGTATAACAATGGTCTAGTGATTATTATTATTTTGACCTTAGGTGCATTGCACACAGGATATGAGGCAATATGGAAACTTTATGTTGTTACTCCAGGAAGCACAATTAATTTATTAATACACAAAACCAGCTTCTAAGAAAACATTTAATCTTTTTCAGGTTAAGCGGGTTTGACCTACTAACAAAGCAGGACACTGATATATGAACGTTGATAATTATCATGTGCTTCTTGTTGGAGACCCAGCTCTCATTTCCTAACCAACACTTGACCCTGACCCTGCCCGCCACTATTATATTTGAAGGTTTTCATTCCAAAACACTGTATAACCATTTTGATTAAAAAAATAAAGTTTGGTTTCACACATGATCCCTCAGAAATGTAACTGCTTTTTATGTGAACAACTAAAGCTGTATTTTTACTTGAATGCTCACCATTGACTTAAGGTAGGTTTTCATTTTTTAAGTTAGTATGTGAGTATTGTATTGAGATACCACTGTACTCTTTTATGTTGAGAGCATTAATGTGCTAAATATATAATAGTAGTGCTAAATTTCCTGTTTGTTACATCCCTTACTTTATCCCTCTGGACCTCGGAGAAATAAGGTCTTTGAAAACACAAACAGGGAATTTTGTACAAACAAGACTAAAGAGTCTACAGCCAAGCTAGCAGCTTAGTGAGGCTGTCTACTTACAGTAAGCACTGCAGTAGCAAAATGCTAACATTAGCATGCTAACATGCTCACAATGACAATGCTAACATGCTGATATGATGCTGATCTTTAGCGGGTATCATGTTTACCATGGTCGCATAGTCTTAGTTTACAGTAACATGTTAGCATGCTAATATTTATCTAAGTGTTGGACAAATACGAATTTTGACCAGATGATGGTTCTACATGAATTTCCATGGAAATCCATCCAATAGTTGTCTAAATATTTAAATAAAAACCACACCTCATGGTGGCCTTAACCCTTGTGTGTTGTTTTTTCAATGTTTGCTAAAAGAAAAATTATGCTATTTATTATTTTCTCTAGCTCAAACTCATTGGCCTTGGTTCATTTTCTGTGAAGAACATAAAATATAACTTATTTTCAATGACTGCACACAGTACACCCCGCCTATACATAACTATTAATAATTGTAGGTGCTATGTATGAAACTATGTTGTCTTTCTGCAGCTGCTATTCCCACACAAAGTTACAAAATTGTTAAATTTCAAGCACTTTCACCTGTTCTGAATAAGTTCTAAGAAATAAGCACCAATGATGATCAAAAATCTTGTTTATATTTTTTTTTAACCTTTTTTATAATTGAATTTCTTTGTTTTCTCACAAAAAACGAAAATGATAATATGATCATAAATGTGATCTCACAGGGGTAAATTAAAAAAATATGAACCATAAATGATGTATGTATCATTGATAATTGAGCTAAAGTAAAATCTGTTAAGTGTTGTTACATAAATTGTTATGGCTGTATTGATTTAAAAGCCTAACAATGTGGTGGGTCCACCAGGCCTGGTACAAAAATATGAACACCACACAAGGGTTAAAGGAAAAGTTATGAAAGTGTAAGATATGTCCTCTGGGGACAAGAATGTCTGCACAAAATATTGTGCCAATCCAGAGATATTCCAGTCTGGACCAAAGTGCTGGACCAACTGATTGACCGTCAGACCGACCTTGTCAGAGTCATGCCATCAACTGGAAGATGCACTTATTGTTTCATTTTGCTTTGGCTGAACTTGTAATGCATTTCTGCACAGAACAAGGACTATGTATGTTTATCCCTATTCTTGATAGGCTATTGGCCTAAACACGTCTGTAGATTCATTGATTTAGAAAGCTGTTCTTTTATGTAATGTTAAACAGTCTTGTCATCTTCACTCTCATGCAGACATTTTGTCACAGCATCACTGTGTTGAGGAGTCTCTGCTCTTTAGATCTGTTCACCAAGTGCTTCTTGACTCACACTACACTGGAATGAGAAGCATGTACAGAGACACTGCATTTCAGTGAAAAGATTCAGACCTCTCCAGCAAGCGCTCGCACATGCGCACGTGCACACACACACACACACACACACACACACACACACACACACACACACACACACACACATATCTCTGTTTGGTCAGTCAACTTGTGTGAGAAAATATGAAAGAACCGATAATAGGAAAAGCAGCGCAATATTTCTGGAATATTACTACGATAACTGAAGCTATAAACATGGCTTTTGAAGGATAAGGGTCCATCTGGACAAAGGGTGAATGTCCCTGTCAGTGTGTGGTCTGTTTCCAAGCTGATGTCCTTAAATGCGGGGTTATGCTTGTACACACTAAAAAAATAAAGCTTTCTAAAAGGCTTTTCACCAAGGAGATGTGGCTCTGCTTGGATCAATGTTTCTCTAAATGCTTGCCGGCAAAAGATTATGTTTCCTTTTACTGTAAAAGTTTCAATGTAGACTCAAGAAAGATTTTCAACAGCACTTTTCCACTCAGTACTGAAACATTTATTCAGAAAGGTTCACTAAAATGTTCTAATAATCTATTCTTAAATTTGTCTTTTACATATCATTCAAATGATTTTAAATCACTTCTAATGTGAAGTGTTGCAGTCCCTGTGATGTGCTTATCATAAATTAGTTGTAGAAAAAAAGTTAAGGAAGCTGGTTTATGGTAGATTAAGAAGTTAAAGCAGCTGAAGAGTTGGGACAGCAAGGATAACCTAAAATATATATATTTGAATAAAGAGGGGATAAAACTTTCTTGTGTGAGACCTAGTGCAGCCTTATTATTTATCTTGCTAGAAGACACATAAAGGTTCATGGCTGCACTTTCAACTTGAGAGTGTGTGATCATAGTCTGCGCTGACATTCCCTGTTGTGTTAACAGAGTGCTGCAATAAGGAGATCACTTTTTCATCTTCTCTTTGAAAGAATGCAGATACCAACTGGGAAGAGAATTGTGGGAAAATGTACCCTGATAATTTAAAAGCTGATTGCCAAAGACAGTCTCCAGTGCAGTGTCTTTATATCTGTTCATCTCCAACAAGAACACCATCGTGACTCATATTTCTGTTGTTTTAGCCCCTCTCAATGGGCACATTTCCACTCCACTCTCTTTTACATATAGCAAAGCTGGCAGTGTGTGTGTGTGTGTGTGTGTGTGTGTGTGTGTGTGTGTGTGTGTGTGTGTGTGTGTGAGCCCCAAATCAGTGCCAATGTCCTAAATGATCTTTTTAAACACCATATTTAAGAAAAGTGATTTGACTTTAAACTGATGTTATTTTCTCTGTTTTAACAGTTTATTGACTCTGTAGTTTAATTTCAACAGCATAAGCCATGCTTACTTTTTTTACTCTTTAAAATAACAAAAGTTAAACAAAGTAAATCGTTGTTTTTCACAGATGGCATTTGGACACAGCAGTAGGAAAGGTGTAAATAATAATAATGATGGAAGAATTCCATTTAGCTGCTTCAGTTTCAGGGTCCTGGTATTGTGCATGCTGGCTCAGTCACACTTACTGGGACACCTGAATACAACAGAGCCATCGTTAATGTTTTAAGTTACACCTGTGCTTTTACAATGACATAACCAAATCTCCTGAGAGAATGACCTGTAAGATTGACCTGTTTTGAGGAGACAAAAATATCTGTATTTTCATTTTCCAATATTTGATGACATTACTCAGTGCCTCTGACAAAGTCTAAATTTAGACATGTAACTAGGTTTTAGGTCATGCAAGTAAAAGTTGTTATTACAGTAAGCAACTCCTGGCCTTGGAAGATGCTCATCCCACCTTCCTGCCCCTCTATTGGTCATTAACCTCCACAACACTTAAGTCAGATGAGGTGGATAATATTTGAATTAACCGCATAGACACTGAAGAACCAACCAAGCATCATTTAGAAAACGGTTTCTGAAATAATCTTAACTGCTGGGTCTCCTAAATATTGAGATTTTTGTTGTTGCTGTTCTGACCTCTTGTTAATTGCAGTTTGATAGGAAAAGTAGGAAAAGCACAGGTGTTACTAATAAAATTAACGATACCAGGATCCTGAATCCAAAGCAGATAAATGGAATTCGGCCACCACTAATTTTATTATTTGTATTGACGCTTTTCCTACTGTTACATGTCAAAATGGCTTCTGTATAAAAGGCATATCACCTTAGTGTCATGAGTCTACCTGCCCAGTAGGTGGAGCCAATACTGTCTGAGAATTAATAACCACTTATTTTTTTAAATATGTATTTCAGTACTACTTCAGAAATTAAAATGTAATGTAAAATAATATGCTCAACGTGGACTAATATTTCAATTAAATCATTTCTTTGGGTCAGTTGGTTTCCAAACGAGATGCATCAATACAAGCATTTTCAAAAACAACAAATTAAATAATTAATGTGTTTGACCCAGGTCTGTAAGGTTCAGCAGCACACTTTTTTTTTAGCTCCCAACTGATTAATATCAGATGTGTAGAATAAGATCTCGGTCATGAATGAAACTTTAAATTGTGTGACCTCTTGAGAGAAAATTCTAATAATGTAGTAAACAAAAAGCTATTTTCCAGTAAAAAAGCTTTTACTGAAAAAAAAAAACTATGGTCATTTTATAATTTTATAGCATATGATAGTATAAACATAAACATAGATGGACATCAATGAAAATCAGTTACATAATGTTGAAAATACATCTACTCCTCTTTTAGCAGGTGAGAGTAAAATGCTTTTAAGAGGTTAAAATCTTCACGTTTACATCAGTCAAAGGTTGACATACAGTGTTAAGTCATACAAGCTAAAATATAAACAAAGACAATTAGAAATCCATTTTAATTCTGAATAAACATTTCATCCATTCATATCTGAGGCTGACAACATCAGTGTTCTTGAATGAGCTGACATGCTTGCATAAATTCTACCAAGAAAATGAAACATGAGGTTTTTTTGACAATCATACTGCACAGTACAAAGAATAACTGCCTCCCAACACATGACAAGTTGCTAGTAAAGGGTTGATTGCAAGTGCGGGCGACTGAGTCTCTGAGCATCCAGCATCTCGGGGGTGGGGTGGGGGGGGGTGTTGTTATTGGGGTTTGCAGTCAGAACAGCCTCCCCATCGTCTCTGTGAGTGCTTTAGTGTAGTTAGTGGAGGAGGTATACATTATGGGGCTAGTTCAGTGGTACTCAGTTAGACTGGAGAGAGTCCACAAACTCAAGGCAGGTGGAGATAGCTGGACAGGGATTAGCTGACTGTCCGTTGTGAGCATTGCAGAGTTGATGGAGGAACTGGGAGGGCAGTGAGTGGTCACACACAGCCTGTAGTTACCGTGGAGATAACTAGTTTTGATAGTAATTGTCGTTTGCCACCGTGGACGGACTGACAAGAGGCGGGTCAGTGATGAGGAAGACGCTACCTCCTCCCCAAGAAATTGTGGCTACCTTAAGAGTTCTTGGCGACCATCTTCATCGTGATGGTCTTCACTTCTGAGTACTCCTTCAAGCCGCTTTCTCCCCTAAAAACAAAAAACAGGAAATTACAACGCTGCCTATTTTGTTTAAACTATTACGCTGACAGCAGCATTGAAATATAGTGTAAACACTGCTTGAGGCAAAAATATTGCAATATCCTCTTAGACAGAGTTATGGAATGTTAAGCAATTTTGGAAAATAGGTTTTCAAAACACAAAGTCAATATAAGTAATATTGTGGTTAAGTTATATTCAGGGGGCATGCAGTGAAGTCATACTTACAATTCACGTCCATTGCCAGACATTTTATATCCTCCAAATGGACACTGTGTGCTGAGAGCATTGAAGCAGTTTATCCTGGGAAATACACAAAACATCGATCACTCTTGTACGTTTGACTCCTGTGTTTTGATATTGTAAAATGCTGCTTAATTTTGTCCCAAAGTATTAAAGCTGCATTCAGTAGGCTGATTCATTGTTATCATTGTTGCTATTCTTGAAACCCTCTGGATTTAACAACAAAATTCCATTTTTGTTTAGAAAACACAGCTGAAAGGTTGTATATTTGTGAATTTACTAGCTGCAGAAGCCTGGGAAGGAAAGAGTAAATGGATGCTAAGAAGATTGAAGCTGAGGTAGAGTAGAAGTAGGACAATGTTGGGATCAAAGGAATTGGAAAGGTGCAGCCTGAAGACAAAGATTTTTCAGTCTGAAAAAATTAGAGGAACAAAGATTCTAACTAAGTAAATGTAGCTTTTTGAGGTCAGGTCATGGAGGAGATGGAAGAGAGAAAATGTGGTGCTTTGTATTGAAACATTGAGATTCAACCTTTTTACTCATTGATGGATTAAAGGAATTGTTCGACATATGTGTAGTAAGTGTAAAAACAACATGTTGCTGTGTTACAGGGAGTTAAGTGCCGGACCATTTCTTGGCTGGGACTAGTAACTTCCTGGAGTCTTGTCATCGCCATGAGGCTGCCATCAACAGACGTCATGGAAGTCATATCTATAAGATCAGGAGACGACTCCTGGTAGTCTGAAGTCAATGCCAAATATCTTTACATTACTGTGGTCAGTATCAGCTGTGAGGGAATCATAATTTCCTCTTGTCTAGGAAGAAAAACAGTGAAAAAAGAGGTTTGGTCCTTCTCAAAGTCCAAACAAAACCCTCGACAGAGGAAGAGAAGTGGGGTGGTGATTGGGCGGCATCAAGAATGAAGGACAAGGTAGAGAAATGTTTCTTCAGCTAGAAGATTGCAGTCAAGTATGACAAGTGGTGAAACATTCTTGGCAGATGCTGTATGTTAGCTATAACTCTATCCATACTCATAGCCATCTGCAGATAATTACAAAAGAAACAAAACAAGTTTAGGTGAACTCAAGAACTAACACTTAACGATCATTTCATTTATACAAATTATAAAATTAGGGTGTCAGTTTACATTTACAATTTACATTTTGCGCTGTTGTCTTGCACTGGCATGTTGCTTTCGGTATTTTTATATCTCAAATGTCTGAGCTGAGGGAAAGAAGTGGAAAAAAAGGAAGGAAAACATGTCTTTGTGGCTTGTGTAATGATAGTGAAGTGGCACATTGCCAATTTACAGTTTCTGGATGCCAGAGTCTGAAATGGTTGATACGTCCCACATGAAAAATATTATTGATTGCAGCTAAAGAAACACAGCACGAAACTTACCAGACAGTGCCAGCCTGCACGGCTGTGGATATGGTCATGGCTTTGTTGATGTCGTTGGTGAATACAGCAGCAACCAAACCGTAATCTGTGTTGTTGGCTTTTTCTATCACTTCCTCGATAGTTTTGAACTTCATTATCTGCTGGACTGGACCAAAAATCTGTAAACAGATAGGTATATGCAGGTTAATTAATTTACTTTATTTGTATATATATATATATATATATATATATATATATATATATATATATATATATATACAAATATATATTTATATATTACCAGTCACTAGGGTTGGGTACTGAAACGTGGTGCCAATAGGGCACCAGTTCCGACATAAATGGTAGTAGACCGAATAACAACGAAAATTCCAGTGCCTCATTTCGGTGCCTGACTTTTTTTTAACGCCCCCTGGTGCTCCGGCGTCAACTTTAGTGACGTCAGTGCTGCTACTCAGCACACTTGTTGATTAGAACTGATAGTGAGAGCATCAATGAAGATGCCAAAGGCAAAACGCTCCAAGGTTTGGCTGCATTTCACATCTAAGGATGCAAACTCTGCGACATGCAACAGATGCCTTAAACCAATGTCATGCAAGGGAGGTAACACGTCGAATTTGATGAATCATCTGGCGACACATGGAGTTTATTTAAAAGCCGAACAATACACCGTGTTTGATAACCTACGTGACGCAAGGCCAAGCACTTCAACAGCAGCAGCCAGTGTCGGCCTCACCGGACAAATTGAAGAGAGTCCACGCCATGCCAGTGTGGTGGTGGTGGACATCACAGATGATGATGATGATGATGACAACAGCCGTTCCTCTTCAGGTAAGTCTAGTAATTTAATGCTAACTGCAAATCTTGCATATCAAGTAGGCTGGTAAACAGCGTTGCCATTCATTTTGTTTTTTTAAGTACCGGTGCGAGAACCGTTTAAGCACCGGAACCGTTTAAAAAATACAGAGTAAGCACCGGTAATGGATAAAACCCAACCGATACCCAACCCTACTGGTCACATATAAAGAGGTGTGAAGGGTTAAAGATAGGGTAATCTCGCATTGCCAGACCTATCTCGATAGCGCTGTATCAGTGCTGCAGCATGGTCTGACTCTATTTTGGGATTAGTGAAAAAAGCTCAGGCTTGTTTGTATTTCTTTAAAACAATCACAGCCATCGTGGGCGGTTTGGGATTAATAAAGTCCATCCATCTATCTATCTATGTATCTAAGCTCTAACAGATCCGATAGATTCGATAGCTCTGATAACGAAAGGGACATCCGGCACGTGGGAGATACCGCGTGGGGGATAGCAATTCCATGCTACTTCTTACTTCACAAACATTATTTCAGAGTGAATTACTGTACTGTCACATGTATTTGACAGCTGTAGTTACTAGTTACCCTGCATGTCCAGATTATACAATACATAAGATCAACAAATAAAATATGATGCATTTTTATGGGCTATTAAAAGACCCAACAGCTTAGTATGTGGTTAAAATTCACGCCACCTCGACCAGCTACATCATTAACGGCTGCTTAGGGGCTATATGTAAACAATAAAATTAAATGGGTTCTACATAACGAGTAATTTTACTTTTGATACTTTAAGTATATTTTGCTGATAATACTTTAAAGTTTTAAATGCAGGATATTGACTTGAATGGAGTATTTTTATATCTATATATTTATATAGATATATAGCTATATAGTTATATTTTTATATCTTTTACTTGAGTACTTCTTCCACCACTGCTTTTCACACAGGTATTAGTTTTCAAAATCCCGTGTTCTTTTATTATAATCATACCTCCTCTCTGGCAATGCGCATGTCATCCCTCACGTTAGAGAAAACAGTGGGCTCAATGTAGAACCCTTTCAAGCCCAGAGCTTTGCCTCCACACTCCATCTTGGCTCCTTCACTGATACCACTCTGGATAAATTCCAACACACGATTCTGCTGCTCCCGACTGATCTGTGGAGGTGGAGGACGGACATTATATGGGAGGCCAGGACAAGAGAAGACAAATAAAAAAGATAGAGAAATTTTGAAAGTAAAAGAAAAAGGGGGGTACAGCTATAGATCTGTTGACCTCACCTGTGGACCCTGCTCAGTGGTGGGATCAAAGGGACTGCCAACTATCCTCCTCTTGGCTCTCTCCACACTCCTCCGAACAAACTCATCATATATGGGCTCCTCCACAAAGATGCGAGAGCCTGCCGTGCAGCACTGGCCTGCGTTGAAAAACACGCCCTGATGGGCCTGTTCTACAGCTAAATCCACTGGGGAAAAGAGATTTTAGTAAATCAATAGTTAGATAAAATGGTTTTTAAAGGTTAATTATTAAATAAGAAATATTAACTTTTTCTTAAAAGTGAAATGAGTCACAATTGAATGTCAACGGAAATTATCACATCTACATGCAAAAACTTCATTTTGTGAAAAAATGTGTGTGTAGTATATTCTTACAAAATTTGCCCAAATATTTATTGGAGCTATCCTGTGCAAAACTGATATCTGACACCTGAGAGACAGGACCCTGCTGTTGTGCACGAAGGGTTAACGGACCCCTGTGATTTATGGGTCTCGGTTGAAGCACCCGACTGAGTCAGGGTCCATTCTCCTGATTTACAGGCCTTTAGGAGCCCCTCTCATGGCTGCTGAAAGCATTTGAAAGCCTTGGTACCCCCCGTTTGGTGAGCCACTTAGAATACATATGAAACCCATCCATCCACAGGTTTTCATAGCACTACAAAGCTTCTAAGCATTTTAAGAATCTCAGTCCATGTGTGTTTATCCACAGACTGGAGGTCCTCAGAATGGGACACATGGAAAAACAAAACATTGATAGTGTTGGACAACCTAGTGAGGATGATGGGTAAATGGAGCACTGAATAAAACATTAGGCTACGTGAAAACTTACAATCAGCATCTGCAAAGATGATGTTGGGGTTCTTTCCTCCCAGCTCCAGCGTCACTCTCTTTAGGTTACTCTTCCCAGCTGCTTCTTGGATCAGCTTGCCGACCTAGTTAAGGAAACAGATCTGGGGTTTACTCACAGAAATGCAGACCTGCAGCCAGATCAGTAAATCAGCTGGAGCCCTTAAATAGCTTAAAGAGGTTGGTTAGCTCCAAACAGGGAATGCACCGGTGGGCCAGCTGAAACATGAGTTGTGCAAACACACAGAATGAATATCTATTACAGGATTTTGGAGACAGCAACAGCAAAAAATGATGTTTCAGCCGGGAACAGCATCTGATGTCTAATGACGGGCAGGAAGAAGCAACCACAAGGTGGGTGGGTGGGGATGTAACTATCTGATGGCGGTATGAAATCCAGTCTGGTGTGTCAATATTTAAGACGAAAAGAGATTTTCTGTGGTTTTTCTTATCATCCCTATTTCTACTTAATATGACGTAAGCAAATGAAGACTAATAAATAAAACATTTAAGAACAGCATTGCTTGCTAAGGTCACTAAAAGGAATCACAACTCATTTTAAAAGGACCATACGTGTTTTTGCAAATTTTAACTCCTTTACTGTAAATCAAGTATACTTTACATTTTTGCTGACCATTTTCAAACACATCCTATAACGTTTTAGATTGTTTTAGGTATTTTTTCTACTGTTCCTGGTAGCCTTTGATTTTCATTATTTTTCTTATGGTATGAAAATAAATTAGCTGACTTGTTTATATTGTGCAATCAATCCCAGTGAACATCACATCTGCATTCATTTTTTCTTCATTACAATGTTATGACATTGTCATGATAATGAGGCAGTGTAAGAGCAGAAAAGTATGTATTTTGTTTCCACACAATGTCAATGTGTTAGAACGTTGAAGTAACAGTAACAAAAGTGAAAGCAGACGTGAGGTTCACTGTAATTAATAATACAACTCAACAATGTTTCAGGAGTCAAATAGATTTGCTGAATTTTGACTTTAAAATTGATAGAATATGGTAGTCTTGGTAATGATGTGATCATTATAAGTCCACCCTTATTCATCATTCATCGTAATTTGCATTCATTCAAGATATTTTCTCTGATATTTTCTCAAAAATGTTCTCATGAGTTACTACTGAGTCTCAACAGTGGAACTAATCAGCTGCTTTAACTGATATTTTTTCATGTTGTGAAATATTGTATTAACTCCAAAGATAACAAGCCTGAGAAATCTTACACACCTCCCTCTTAACCTTACACCCTAAACAAAGTGTTCACCTTCCTGTTCCTATTCCTATTTTCCGAGAGAACTGACAAGCCAAAGTGGAAAAATACCCTCTCGGTGTTCAACCGAAAAGCCCCCACCTCCAACATGGAAAAGACTCATCTTCCATCTTATCTTGTGTCTAAGACACACAGAACAGAATAGAACAGAATCAAATGCTGTGCTGTGGCTGGTACCGAAGCTGAATGAAAACAACACAATACTTGGCTTCAATGTGTTTTGTCTGTCTTTGATGAGAAACACAAAGCGGTTGACTAAGGGGAGGTTAGCGTGTGTTTATTCATGGGTAAAGGAAACACGCTGGGCTGTGAGACTCCTCCATGTGGAGTCACAGCCACATGTGAGTGAGTTTGAGAATGAGTTGTGGTCCTAAAATCCACCTGTAGATACACCACCTTCCACCCTGTGAGGAGATGTTGTGGTGGCTAGTATTCCCCCACCACTGCTACTACAGTGTGGTGACTCACTGTCTGGGCATCAGAAGTCTCTTACAGCACTGGCTCATTCTCTCAGTAATTGACTCCAGATCACATGAAATAACAGGAAAACTAGTAAAAAAAAAAAAATGGGCCACTCACAAAGGAAATGATCAATCAAGACGAGATGATAAAACAAAGAAGATGTTTGTGTTAGAAGGTGCATTTATGCAAGCTCGCGTGCACACACTGATTGGGTTTGTCTGTGTGTGTGAGATTGGAATAGGAAAATGTATGTTTTAGGTTATACTGTGCTGGAAAATCATAAAGACATAATGTTAGTGCCATTCATACACAGGATAAATATATATTTCTAATCATGCTGTCTAATTTTGCTTTTGTTACGGTGTCTGTTTGGCTCATCAGGGACAGTAATCTGTGATGTCTATACCTGTGTGGGCTTATCGGAGGTTGCTCACAACATATACACACTGCCTCTCCAACACACCATCAGAGACAAAACAGACATCTCCATAAACCACAAGGCTAATCCGAACATTACATAAACCTGGCTCATTTACTAAAGATACATGTGAAATACAGGCTGGTCACATCGAAACATAAATTCTAATGTAAATAGTTTAAGCAGAGGGGTTAGCTTGCAGTTAGAAATAAAAGATGTTTATAAATGATCTGCAGTAAAAACTAATCTGCTGTCACTCTGGCTGTTCCCTCTTGCCTGAGGAATGTGTTCAGACCGCAACACCTCCAAGCGCTCAACACCTAACATGGTAGGTTCTTGATGCTTTAGCTTTCCATTAACGGCTCCCGTGTTCTGCAAAGTTACAAGGGTTTATCCTGGTAGTAAGTTCAATGGCTGAGAAGGTGAATTAATACAGCAAAGAGCAGAAGGAAAATGCGGCAGTGTTTTCACAGAGATGTGTTTTTTTACTCTTGACAGCGCAAATATGTGCATGTGTGCCAGATAAAATCAGAGCCCCCTGTCATGAGAAGTAATGACAGGGCACACAGTTTATGTAAGACCCCATTTGTTTGTCATTTAGACTTCAATACAGGCACACAACGTCCCCTAATTACCCAGCCTGCTCTTATGCTCTGCACATGTTGGTCACTGTGTCACTGTGTTAGCTGACAAAAGCAAAGCAAGAGCAGTAGGCAGCTGTTGATCTGAGCCACGCTATTAGAGAAAAGTACCTCGGTTGATCCTGTGAAAGCCACTTTGTCTATGCCCATGTGCGAAGCAATCGCAGCTCCTGCCGTTGGCCCGAATCCTGGCAAAATATTGATGACTCCCGGTGGAAACCCGGCCTGTCAAAACAATATGAGAGGAAACCAGCTTTAGTGGAGATGACAGCAGAGCCAAGCAAAACCACAGGCAGTGTGGGGGAATCCAGACCCAACCCAACCTCCCTACCAGCAGAGAACATCAAAAAGACAAAGGCGACGGACAGATAGTCTCCAGAAAGAGGCGAGGACAGAGAGGGCAGTGGGGAGACAGGGAGGATGTGTAGACTGAGATTTGTACAACGTGATTAGTTTATTTTTTACATTAACATGCCGCATTGTTCCTATATTGTTTAACTTACTCATGTGTTTACCCGTATTTTACACAACTCGCTAACCCTCATGCTACTGACATTGACAATGCACTGCTACACAGAACTCCTAGCCTAGAATTCTAGACGCACCCTAGCAGCAGCAAATTTAATTTGCAGCCAGGGGGGGGTCTAGGCACTCTCCGTTGACTTGCGAGCTGGAAAAACCAAACTCTGGTCAGGCCAATCACATCGTGTATAGAGTCGGTGGGCGGGCTTATGTCTGCTGCTGCTGGGAACAGTGGTCTTCTGGAAGACTTGGAGTTAAGCTTTTCTTTGAGAAAAGAACAAAGAACGGCACTGAAGTCATTCTTAAAAAAGGAAGATGTGTTCGGAATTTTGCCGACCGGATACGGCAAAAGTTTAATCTATCAACTAGCTTCTCTACCTTCTTCCTTGCTCTGCCTGGTTGTAGCGCTATCCTATTGCGTGCAGAGGGAATTTGAAAGACAACCATTTATCCCACCCCTCGGATTGAGCTCCGTCAAGGGAGAGTGGGTTTGACAGAGCATTGAAATAATCAAATCTTTAAGCTACCTAAAATCGTATTTCATGTGCTTATATGACAGTTATATTTCGTCCTGGGCTTTGTGTGTCATTACTCTTTTGAAATGTGTATGCAGTGATATTTATCTTCCTATTGACTTTAAACTTTGCTGATTCCAAATGTTTTGTTTGGGCCAGTTAAAGATTCTAAGTCACTGACTAAGTAGCTTGTTCACTTTTTTCACATCACCATTCAACTCATTCAGCAGTTAAGTAGTCTGTGCCTGGTTTAAAATGTTCAGTTTGGCACTAAACCAGACCCATATAAGCACTATAAGCACTATTTTAGGATTATATTATGATTAAGCTTTATAAGGTGTTAGCCATTGTGCTAACTTTTAGCTACTTTTTGTGTTACGTATTTGTAGCAGCTGGTTGAAACTAGATATAAACAAAGACTGTATAGCCCCAATATAATTATCTGAATTGATTGAATTAGTTTTAATATTAGATTTGAACTGACCCTTTAACTATTACAAATGTGTTGTCTGTAAGGCTATCAAAATGCGATAATGACGAGTTAACCAAATTCCTTTCAAATAAACTTTGGACTACCCAAACAAAATGTTGGCATACTGCCTCGTGAACACATGTGTGGTTGGCAAAGAGATTCTGTCATTTACCTCCTTGATGAGAGCTGCTATGTAGAGGCAGGTGAGTGGTGTCTGCTCAGCAGGTTTAAGGACAACAGTGTTTCCACATGCGATTGCTGGACCCAGCTTCCATGCGGTCATCATCAGAGGGAAGTTCCACTGTGCGTGACACACATACACACACAAAACACACACACACACACACACACACACACACACACACACAGGAAAAAGACATCATGCATCTGACTGACACACTGGGTGGTCACAAGTCAAGCTCAATAACTCATCGCTCTTAAGTCACTTACTCTCATTTTCACTCTGTCTAAACATAGTCAAGTGAGAAAATGTTCTCGGCACTTGTACAGTATTTTTTCTCTTCCCACAGTATTCTGAGAAAGCCGGGAAATTGCAACACATGTGCAATAGACCCATATCACTGTAAAAAACACAGGCCTGTGTTATTTCTGCTTTACACAGGAGCCCATGGGGCTCAACACAGAACCACACGCTTTCTGAACTCTTGCACAATCAACAGTGTCTCTTTCTCCTTGATCTTTTCCTCTTTTCTCACCAATCTCTTTTCCTCAAACCCACTATGTTAAATCCCTCAGCTCGCTCTTCTGCATCTCACTTCTTGTTCTCTATTAGTCACTCTCACTAGCATCGTCATTTTGTGGGCTTACCAGCAGGATTCACACATATAAACAGTGACTGTTAGGAAATTACTGGAAAATCCAGATTGTAATTCTACAAACAGGCCAGACTAACAACCAATGACATCTCTTTTAAACTCAGCCAATTAATTGTTATCTGTTTTTTTTTCCCCTCCAAGCTTTTATGTCCACTTGTATCCATCATGCATGTCACATGTAGGAAGGGTTATACTCACTGGGATAATTTGTCCACAAACTCCAATGGGCTCATGTCTGGTAAATGTCAGATACTCTCCATCTGTGGAAGAACACACGTACACACACACACACACACACACACACACACACACACACACACACACACACACACACACACAAAAAGAAAACAGGGTAATTTATTTCTGGCTTTTTAAAGCTTGTAAAATGGCTGAAATACACAGATGAAAAATGTTACCACCTGATACCCCCAGTGTTGTTGACTCAACATGTTAATTTGTAAATGAATCCACACGCAACATTCCTGGTGCTTTACCCCAGTGAGAGATTACATTTTGTTTCAAGCCTCCTACAGCACAGGCATGTGTGTAACTGTTTTGGGTCATAGAGATGGGTGTTATGCTGGAAATGTTTGCTCATTCCTCTTGTGTTACTTAAGTAAAAGGAGGTACTTAGTGAGGGTGTGCCATGCTTTTTCATTCTCCACAAAAACAATTGATATTGAGAAATGTGTATATAGATTTGTTACAACAGTCGTCAGCTGCTGAAACATTGCCTCATGTTCCATTTGGACTGAAATGACCAATGGTAGATGACAAGCCAAGATAATAATTTCATTGGGATGCAGCAGAAGTATGACAGTGGACGCAAAACTGCAGTACAGATTCTCATAAGTCAAACTTTTTCCTTAATTCCAAAGTGGATGTTGGGTCTTTCAAAACTGTTATTGTTTGGAGAATGAAACTATAAACCTATTAGACATGAGATTTTTAGGAGAAGCTCAAGTATCTGCAAGGTTTGTTTGAAAGCAATATGACTTATATTTCAATTTGGAACCAGCAGTGTAAACTATACCAAACTGTGTAGCCAAAGGTGCTCCACATAATGTCACTCCCCATTCATTTCACACTGTCTGTGATCCAAATTTAACACAATAATATCAGCATACCGTGCAAGACGGGTAGATGCTGAGGGGCTGTTGATGATAAATATCCTGCACTTCATCCTGACAGGTGAACCAACACGTTCACTCACAGACAGCCTACAGGACCACAGGAATACCCTTGTTTATTTCCTCTTTCCTCCGAAAGTCTACTAGAGCAATAAAGCTTAAACCAAAACCCTGGCAAAATGCACACTGCGGTTGGTTTGGCAGCAGCGTACAAGAGAAGCTTTAAGAGAGACAATACGGTGGTATCAGGAGGTTTCCCATGTCCTCTCCCTTATTGTGATTTTTTGTGCTTCCAGTTGAAACAGGCAGCCAACTTTCCCCTCTTCCTCCCTCCCAAATTCAACTGCCTTACTGAGGCAATAATGGTTAGTGTTTGGATTGATCACCAATTTTATACTTTACTTTGCTGACTAAAGTGTGTTTTTTTTTTTTTCATTCAACTAAATATGCCAGACAG
This sequence comes from Perca flavescens, assembly GCF_004354835.1. NCBI lineage: Eukaryota > Metazoa > Chordata > Actinopteri > Perciformes > Percidae > Perca > Perca flavescens. Next base: position 25,328,545 of record NC_041331.1, on the reverse strand, counting down.
ACACAGTTAGTAACTAGTTAGTGATAGTGGAGCATTTAGCAGCTAAAGAGTCAGATTTCCCCCTCAGAAGTTGATACCAAAACAGAGCTAAAAGAGAGTGAATACTGGACTCACATTCTTTAGGTGGACAGAAACACAACTCCAAATACTAATGATGCTCCATAACTGCTGCATGTGTTAATAAGCAACGGTTTGCTACCAAGTTGGCATATCAACGTAAAAGGGGATATTAAAGCTTGTTTCCACTGCCCCTAAGAGGCAAAAAACAACAACAGTTATACAGGTTTAAAATGCACATATCTGCGTTTGTCTAATGCTGCATTCATGTGGTGTCAGAATAATTGCAAAAAAAATTTCCCAACTGGAAAAGGTTCCGTGAACAATTCGGAAAGTTGGCGAAAATGGTACACAATTTTCGTAGTAAAAAAGTAAATGTTAGGTTGATAGAAGAAAGTTTTTATTAAGTCACGTCCACGTCAAGTTGCTGTCCACATAAAGTGACCTAGATTAGTTAGAAAAGTTATTTATTAGCATTAACCATGATAACAAGTCAGGTAAAGCAATATTTTAGTGGTTTTAAGAAATGTACTGGTGCAGCAACAAATCTGGGACAAATCACCTATATAAAGCTTTAAACAGGAAATAAATACTGGAAACAGCTATCAAGATGCTGTTTTAACGCTCTGAGCAATAAAATACAACACAACCACTTTTTAGCGTCCATGTTGTTTCCACATTACAACTTAAAGCTTATGAACACACCAAAGTCGGAAGAACAACTTCCCAACTTCCCAACTCGGGAAATGGTACCATCCCTGGAGCATGTTAATACACGATTATAACAAACTGTTGTACAAGGAATGTGTCTGTGAAAAATTTACAAAACTATTATTTAAATCAAGGCACATGATCGTCAAAATCTGACCAAGAAACGAACTTTTGGTACTATCATTTTTAATACTTAGTGAAGACACAATTAAGTCGATTCTCAAAGTATTTTGGTTTGATACCCAGCCCAACTAATAACGAGCTAGCTCCCAACACCACTCTGCCCTTTGTCCATTTCACTTAAACTCTGCTGTCTCAAACTCTCAAAGAGGGATCTTACCCATTGGAATTGAAGTGCCGTGGATCTTGTCTGCATATCCAGCAAAGTATCTCAGTGTCTTTATGGTTCCTTGGAGGTCCACAAACAGGGTGGGCAGGAAAGGCTTCCCACTGTTCAGTGACTCAATAGTCTGAAGAGAGACGGGGGAGAGGTTTAAAAAATATGTGATATAACCTTGTGATCCTCACATAATTCCATACTGTTCCACTCTTTACACTCTCCCGTGGGTGAAATTTGACACTAAGATAACACTAAACTACAAATACAGTCCCTAAGTAACAGTTATGTTCTCTTTAAGGCAAATCTATGGGGCCATTTTTGTAGCAAAACTATTTGCAAATGTGTGTGGAGAGTTGTGCATCTGTATCTCAACCTGTTTGTGCGTAATCAGATTTGTAAATGCGTTAAAAAAAAATCAAAAAATCTGTATTTACATTTGCAAGTGTATTAAGATTTGTAAATGTGTACATAAATCTGTAAATGTGTAGACAAAACAGAGTACGCACTTACAGATTGAGATATAGTTACACAACTCTACACACACATTTGTAAATAGTTTTGCTACAATAATTGCCCCATACAAAGCAAGTTTGTGAGTATTTTCAAACACAGGGGCAAGTGGTGTAAAATGAAATAAAGAGACAAAGGAATAATTGTTATACAGTTTATCTGCAGTTACAGTGCTGTTCTAGTGGAAAATGGATACTACAGTTGCGCTTTCTGTCTTCAGTGAAAGCATACAACCGTTGGTTTGTTAGTTAGTAGCTATTTTTTTGTATACAGCATGGTTACCTAGCAACCGAGGCTTGAAGAAACCAAGTGGTAAACAGTTGTTCTACTTCCTGAAAGAACTGCTAGGTGAGTGGTTAGGATGCTTACCTTTGGTATGGGAGTTTGGAGTTCAATTCCCCTGTGTGGTGATCTTATTTTTTTTAATTTGGATTGGATAATTTGCATGCAAATGCGCAAGTCAGGGCCCGCGAACGCAAATTTTTTTTTTTTTTGCAGGGTGGTAGGGGAAGACTCATGAATATGCCTGCTCTGGTTGGGTTGGTTAGGTTTAGGCAAGAGGAGTGGGATTGGTTATGGTTAGGGTAAGAATGTCAGGGCAATAATATTCCAAAAAGGTGTAATACATGAGTAGTATGGATAACTGTGTGTAAATATATGCCAAGGTACTGTAAATGCACAGGGGTGCAAATAGCATACATTGATATTTGTACCAGACGGGGTATTAATAGAACACATTGCTGTGTGCACCGGCAGGGTACGAATAGCATTAATTTATAATTGCACCAGGGTACGAATAGCACTTCTATTTGCACCAGGGTACAAATAGCATACACTGTTAATTGTACCAGGGGTGCTAGCATACACTGTTAATTGTACCAGGGGTGCAAATAGCCTCACTCAAAAGTTATTTACTTTGACTAATTAATTCAGAGACATAGCAATATAACTTACTGCTAGATTGACACTGTCTCTCTCCACCAGGTCAGCCAGTTTGGACAGAAGACGCCCCCTCTCAGATGCGTCCATCCTTCGCCATACGGAGCCCAAAGAAAAGGCAAGGCGAGCCGCCTGCACTGCTTTATCAACATCAGCCTATGAAAAAAAGAAACATTAATTATCTAACCTGATCCAGATGCCAGTGGCATATGTGAATATTTTCTACAATGTTATTTTTTTATAACTTCATTTAGCCTACTTTTCCTTTTTTTAATCTCATTATCAAACTAGAGCTGGGTAATATATCGATATTATATCAATATCGTGATATGAGACTAGATTTTGGTTATCATAATATCATGATATGACATAAGTGTTTTCCTGGTTTTAGAGGCTGCATTACAGTAGAGTTATGTCATTTTCTGAAGTTACCAGACTGTTGTAAGTGTTCTATTATTTGCCTTTACCCACTTAGTCATTATATCAACATTACTGATGATTATTTATCAAAAATATCATTGTGTAAATATTTTGTGAAAGCTCCATTAGTCAACACTACAATATCGTTGCTGTATCGATATCTTGATATTTGGTCAAAAATATCGTGATATTTGATTTTCTCCATATCGCCCAGCCCTATATCAAACTATCTAGGGGTGGAAAGTAAATGCATTTGCTCAATCAGTGTATTCTTAGTACAATTAAGATTATTTTATACTTCTACTTCTACTCCACTACATTTCAGAGGGAGATGTACTTTTTATCTCACTACAATTATTTACTTTTCAGATTGAGATCTTGCACACAAAACATATAATCAGTTTACAAAATATGATGCATTGTTATTGATTAAACTACTCAGCAGTATATGAAGTAGTTAAAATGTGCTCCATGTTTACCAACTATAAATTAAAGTACTGCTTACATGTTAATGTCTCAATAATAATGATCCAATAATAAAATAATATAACACTGATAGGGGGAATTCTGTATAACAAGTACTTATTTTTGATATTTTAAGTACAGTTTGTTACTAATACTTCTACTTGAGTAAAATTTTGAAAGCAAAGCAAGACTTTTATCTGGAATATTTATATAGTGTTGTATTGATACTTATACGTGAGATAACCCTGTTTTCATTGAAAAAGACGGACCTAAGTTGCCATGCTGTCGAGTATTTACCTTCTCTGCTTCCTGGACCTCACAGATCTGCTCTCCAGTAGCTGGGTTGTAGGCAGGAAAGACCTTCCCACTAACAGAGTCATGCCACTCATTGTTGATGAAAATCTGCGGGAAATTTTTTTTTAGTAAACAGATGCAATGAAAGATCTGAATGCAACATTATAAATGCTATTTCCTTTGTATGAATTTAATTCAAAATGTACTAATTTATTATTAAAATCTTACTCAAACGGACTTAATTTGACTGCAAAGATACAATTTGCAAACGAGCTTGAGTGGGATGTGAGTGAGAGAATGACTAACTTTTTTGTTTTTTAAATATTTATGCTATGTTAAGTAATCATTTCATCACATGCTTGTAGTTGAGGCTGTGAAAGACTAACAGTCCCAGCTCTTCCAGGCTCTTGTGTAAGGGATATGGGAGAATCTCTGGAAATCTGGACAGAGATTCCAGCCTGTCCTGCATTGCTCTCTGGGGAGTGCTCCACCATCGAGACAAAGGGGTGGGGGGTGCAGATAAATCCCTATCAGACACCAGACCCCCACCAACCCACCCCCAAGCGCACAGACACACGTTTCACAACATCGCTGCTCGTTTACAAGATCATAAAACACGTGCCGTGCTTGGTTTCTGTGATGCGTTAAAGCAAGTCTTCCGTTAAACAACCGCCTGGGATTCCAAACAGGACATATTCAACATCTATTAAGACCAAAAGAAAAGTAAATGTTTACAGAGTGACAAAGCTGAGAATTATGTCGCAAACAAATAAAAGCAAACCCTTCATACGCTGGTAAGCAAGGTGTGATTTGAAATTGGCAAATATATCTTACGCAAGTTAAGTCATAAGAAAAAGCTGACATGTTTAGATCCATTAGGAAGACTACTCACACACTGTTTTAGTGGCTGTCAGTATGCCTGATAGATAGAGTGGAAAGAGAACATCTGCTGGCACAAATCCCTGTGTATACATATGCTCTTACCGTCTTTCTACTTTAGAGGACTTCAGATGCACTGAGAGCAAACCTGAGAGCAGGGTTCAAGTATCCCACTGGCCTAAGCCTCCCTAAACTCTCCAACATGTTTACCTCCATAAACGCGGGGCTTTAAGCACTATTTAATTGGCTGTAAACTGTTACCCGTGTTTACTTTTGGGTTGGTATAAAATGCCAGGGAGTCTGAAAACTGTTGGACCCGCAGCAAACACATCACTCTACCTCCCTCCTCCTCTTCATTCCCACGGCTCGGAGGCTCATGATGTGGTCTCTGTGTATGAATAACTCACATGCAGACATTTAAGATGTTCAGTATCTGTGTGTACCACCCCACAGAACCATACGTTACAGACTCATTCCTCTACGTTTCCTTTGCACTGGTCACCCCCCACGCGCACACACACACACACACACACACACACACACACACACACACACACACACACACACACACACACACACACACACACACACACACACACACACACACACACACACACACACACACACACATACACAGATAGACAAGGCCTGAGTGGCTTCTTTCTCCCCGCACAGTGTTCTTAGGCGCCTTCCATCAGAGGTCACCTTTAATCTGACGCTCATTAAGAGCACTTCATAAAATTGTCAGTAACGATAAGGAGCAGAGGGCCAGCTACAAAAACAGAAAGTCCTGTAGAGCACTGAATTAGTTTTTAAATTTATAGGGGCCACTGAACTGGGGCACCCTAAATCACAGGAGCCCCCTGACAGCCTCAACAGTCCTAGCAAGAATGCAGACCATGGGTAGCTTTATGCATGGCGTAACCCCTCTCACAAGACGCTGCTAAAGGAGAACGGATGAAGCACGAGAACAGTGGAGCAGGCCGCCACCTAAATCACGGCCAGAAAAGGACAACTGTCAGCCGCCGTTTGGCTCGGCCCTCTCTCTGGGCTCGGACTGGTGTTAGACTTTTGTCTCGTTCCTTTGAGAGACTTGATTAAGATGACAGTGCTGAGTCGTAAATCAACTCTCGAGGTTTCTTAAAATTGCTTTTAGGATCATTTGGACGAGGGGCAAAGAACACAAGAATGGAAAAGCAAGTGCAAGGGTGCACATTTTACAATGACAAATCGTGTTTCCCATTCCCATTCCCTGCGGGGTCGTCACTATCAATTCACATGTTTATTTCATGTTTATTACAATCTGCACTGTCAATGAGCACTAACTTGGTGTCCTCAAACTGCAAATGATGGCAACATTTTCAAAATAAACTATTTTCTGCTCTCACAATGAAACCATTTAAAGTACAACTTTTAAAAGTTTTAAACAGTGCTGCTGCATTAATTAAAAAATGCATCGGAACGGACAAAAAGCTGTGATCTGTGATGCCTGACGCATAACGAGGAGGCCTGATGTGGATTAGAGCTAAGCAGTAAGCATATAGGTCAAGACTGCATGGGCCACAGGGCAGCTGCAAACATTTAGCAACTCCCAGGCTTTTCCGCAAAAGCTGTCAATCACATCATCCAGAGAGAGCCTGACCATGGGGATAATAAAAAGATGAAACAGGATGTACACAAACGTTTTAAAGTTTTTTTTGTTCGTTGGCTAATTTGGCCATTTGATGCAGGTGACTTAATCTTAGTCATCCGTTACGAAACGTTTTATACAAACTAAAAATTATGATTTGTAAACCATGCACTGAGTAAAATGTTTGTCCTTTATTTTTTTCATGTTAAAAAAACTTTGCGTGATTTTTTGGGGATAATTCATTTTTTAGGAGTGTACTGTAACAGGAAGTAAGAAATGCCAAAATACTTTCTGCAGCCAACAAAACATCTGTTTGGCTCTTTGCTTCTTCTCACAGCTCAAATGCTAACGGCTGAATGAATATGTAATGCTACTCAGTTCTTTGGGGGGAATGAGAGGTGGGTTGAGTTGGTATGAGAGGGGTTTTAGGGGGAGTGTAAGGGTTTATTGTGTGTGTGTGTGTGTGTGTGTGTGTGTGTGTGTGTGTGTGTGTGTGTGTGTGTGATTGTGTGTGTGTGTGTGTGTGTGTGTGTGTGTGTGTGTGTGTGTGTGTGTGTGTGTGTGTGCGCGTGCCAAGATTCCACAGCCAGACAAACCCTACCCGGGCACCTGCAACACTCGTCTGCGCAGGAAGTTTCATATCCTCCCCTATCACAGGACCTCTATTTCCTCTCTGGATGGGTTTCAAAAGTTTTATAATTACTACTGTTACAAGTGAGTGGAGAGCATGTGAAAGTGGAGACCAGCTGGTGTTTTTTTCTCCTACTCCTCTCCACATGTCTGACACCATGGAGCCTTCGTGTTTTTCATTCACACCCCCACAGACAATGCCACCCTGCGCTTCTAGGTTTGGCGAGGGCAACCTCGCTGTCACTAACTGGCAAACGTCTTTGTCTCGTCTGACTGTGTGGTAAAGTGGTTAAAGTTGTTCATTCTGACTCAGAAGTTATGTGAGAAACAGTAATTTAACAGAAGGCTGTAATTGCAAACAACTTCTTATTCACTTTTTTCTGTTGATGCACCCATGAAATGCACTTCTACCAGTAGTCAAAGAGACTGAACACTGGAATATCAGACCGTTTAGATTAAAACCTTTTCCAGGCCTATAGATGCTACTTTATTAATACCTTTTTAAAACCCCAAAGGGGATATTAAGCTTTTACAGCTGAATACAACAGTTTGACAAAGTTTTTGAGCAGGTTCTTATCCATAAAGGCATATTTTACGTCAGTAATTAAGTCAGTAACTTATCCAATCGGCGTCCATCAATCCCAAAACCTCCATTTTCAAATATCTGAGCAAAATGCCAGAAAACAATCTTATCATTCATCAAAAACATATCACCTTTCAGCTTTAATAAAAATAAAATGAAGTACACAAAATATATCCAAACCTAATCTACAATCTTGATGAAATGTCCAAATTGCTAACAGGCAACAGTGATACACAGTTTGATTTTCATGAATGAACAATAAAAATTGACTTCCTCTCTCTATTGTTTTTTTTTTTTTCTTGGAACATCTGAGGTTTGAAAGTTTCCTTTGTACTTATTATCTCTAAATCTCAGGTTAAGGACATTTTTAAAGAACAGTTGTTTTACTCATGGGATCAGTGGACAAAAAGGAAGTCTTTTTTTTTTTTTTTTTTTTTTTTTAATGTGATGCTTTTCCACAGACAAATAAACATCTAGAAAATCACTTTTGTCTCTGCTATGTCTTGTGCTCGCTGGTGAAAAGAGCCTATACTCCAACAGATTTATGAAGCCAAGTGTTTTTCATAATGACACCGTAAGGATTTACACGTTCCTTGTCAAGAGGGCCACAGACTGAAGGTATGGGAAGTTAACAGGGTAACCTCGCTGTCACTGCTCTTCCTTAAACAGTGATTAAGAGACAGGGGACATGATGTTGACGTGTCTGCTATGATGATAATTTATACTTGCAGCACAAGTAGGCATTTCACACCAATGGACATATTAATGGCAGTGCACACTTACCCTGTCACAATCAAAGAGATGTGTTTTAGAGAGTATGTGGCCATGTATGTGCGAACAAGGAGATTGTGTAAGCAAAGGCAGAGGAGGAGGGGGAAGAGTTCTTGCTGTGCTCGTTGTGATAAATCATTTAGTTGCACAGTATCCCCTAACTTTGGCTCTGTTTGATCTTGATCGCAGTAAGATGGTGGTTTTGAAGTGAAAAACTCCAGAACTGCAGGTCAGGCTCTGGCGAGGCAGGGCCACTAACCCACACAGTGAGACAGGGTCATAATTTACACCCCGGTGGACAGCACCTAGCATCGGGGAGCCCCGAGCCTCCATCTGTGCTATCTCAATCAGTGACAGATTGATGGAGCCTCTTATTCATCCAAACTGAGTGGATGTCTCTGCATAGACTGCTTTACAAATACTCGGGTCTTCAGCAGACAGGTTTTGCAAAAGTTGAGCAAAGAAACAAAGAAAATGTATAACTGTTGATAAGATTAAGAGATCTGTGACTCAGACAATGCACAAGGCCACTGAATTTGATCCCTCAATCTGGTCTTTGTAAGTTTTGTATATTTGTAGCACTATTTTCCACGTTATTACCCTATTAAAGAATATAATTATATTAAAGAACAGTAAAACTAAACTGGAACTACAAACAGCAGATTTGTTTTTATTACACATTCTTATCAGTCAGCTAAACTGCAATCATTTGTCAATGTGGAAACTTTCAAGGGCAAAAAACAACGGGCTGTTTTTTTACTACACAAAGAAAAACATTTTACAGACTGATCCTTCTAAGTAAAACAGCAGAGTTATTTCCATTCCCAGTTAAATTTGTCCCACTAAGTGTCTGGTTTAACAAGTCATTATCACTGAATGGTGTGAAAAACCACAAAGGCCAGAATTATCACCCACTAAAAAAGCGCAGAAAAAGTTTCTCTGTTTGTTTTAATTATTCATAAATCAGAGTCTCTCTTCTTCTTCTACCACAAGTAGAAAACATCAATAAATATCTATCATGGCTCTCTTATTTATGGCTTCCTTCATGGTCCTATCAACCTTTAAACTATTTCTGTCTTGTAAGCCAGCTGTTGGAGCCTTCTAGCGATAGAAATGTGGGGGTAGGGGACAGGACAATCGAGAGACAGCTTTCCTACTCAAGCTTTTAGCTAAAAGAGAAAGGGTGTATGAAGACTACCAATTCTGTTAATGTCGATATCAATAGACCAATAAAAGAACTCCAATCTTATACAGATGCACACAAAAGGGAAGATAGCTTTACTGATACTATCAGTGTGTCGTTGACGGTGAGAAGTTCATGACTCGGTGAAAAGGACAAGGAGCAACCCTTGACTGCAATAACCCATTTTTATGACATGGTCATGTTATAGAAGCAAACCTGTTAAGTAATAATACTGTAACAGCCATATCTCTGTCTCCAGGGTCGCTCATATGTAATCTTTGCATTGCAAAACAAAGATTTCTGTTATTTCTTTTTTTTTAAATGTAAGTTAGGAAAAGCTTATCATTGCCTTCATGTTGCAGAAAAATAAATGTATTAGTGTAAAAACAATATCTTAGAAAAGAATCTGTGTCTGGAAGCTTGCAGCTCCATCCACACGCCCTACAGACCAGCGAACAGTGTTGGTTGTTTCCCCTGCAGTCAGTGGGGTGGAGAACAGGAACAGGGTGTGAGCAGAGCCCACGCCAGGGGTTCCCATAAATCAGGGCCCTTCAGCCCCCTATGTCCACCAAACCAACAGGGACTTGATGAACCAAATTCCTTGAGGTTAATTCACCAAGTCGCTCCCTAAATTTCCTCTGTACACTGTTGTGTCCAACCCTTTAACTAACACTCTGCACTAACACGACAGAGCCTATACAACATGTACTGTCCTCTTTATGGTGCACCAGCAGCGTGTGCCCTTTGCACTTAAAACACTGAGGTATATGTTAACACAGAGCAATTATTATAGCACTGACCAAGGCCGGTGGTAGCCAGGGGTAGGGGTGGGCTTAGCCCACCCAAATGTGCATCTTGCCTACCCAATCAAAAGTTATGAAAATATGTAAATAGCACAGAAAATAAGTACCGTTTCTAACTTCAAATTGGGTGGGCAGCCTACAGCCCGCCTCCAAAGTCACCCACTGCTCACCCCGTCTTCTCTTTGTGTTCAGGCACAAACACACAGAGCTCTGAAGCACACCCGTCTATAGCTCTGTGTCTAACTGTCTCTGTAAAAATAAAGGTGAGCAGCGCGGCTTCCGTGGTCAGTTTAGCAGCTTCAGTTGATTTTAATGGATGCGCTCGGCTGCAGCAGACCTGTCTCTCCATGTATTTCGGCCGTAGTTTGGGTTTTCCATCTCTGATGAAGAGCAGCGTACAGCCGCTTCCCTAAGCTAGTCTCATCCAGAGACAAGAGTCTGAAACGGGCTCTGTGTCTTTACATAGGCTAAACAAAGGCATTTCCACCATTAATTAATTGATGTAGAAGAAGACAGAAATTGATGTATACAAATTCAGCAGAATGGAGGAAATTAAGTGTTTCTGGGGGAGGACCACCAGACCCACAACTTTATATGTATCTCCACCAATGTTGAAACAAAACCTACTATATGCCTTTGGGTTGCCAAGCCAGGTGTCATTCTGCCAAATTTTTGAGCCATCTCAACAGAGTTTTGAACTGGTAACCTTTGGGCTACTAGTCCCATTTTCTAACCTCTGGGCTACTAACCACCAAAGTTGCCAACATTATATTTCTACAAGCCGACGCTAATATAGCAGGCTAAAAACCGGCCCTGGCTCCAGCTGAACTTACACCAGGCTATCATCAATCTGACCACTGTAAGATGTGCCCTTTCATCTTGGTAATCATAAAAACACTTGTTCTGCAGCTAAAAGACTCATTCAGTAGCAACAGAACTGCAGCAGGCTACATCCTAGCTGCTAAGGCTGAAGATGACACCTCAAAACAAAATGAATCAGTACGCATTAGGAACCCCTAACTTATGACTTACATTTGTTTCGAGGTGTCCCAATGTGTGCAGACATTGCAGAGATGTTTCCAAACAGGCATTTTATATGAGCGCTATTTTCAACATGTGTGTAACTGATTCAAGACTTGTGATGGGTCAAAACTCACATTCAAAGTGAAGGCTCAAACACTTTAATGAGAAATAGGAGCATGTGATTTACTGATTGATGATTGCTTCAATTATATAATAGTATACTGCTATGTTTTTTTATTGTGAGAAAATGTTGAAGCATTTAACCAGAATATATGACTTACATACAGTTTCCTCACCAGATGGTCTCTCTGAAAGCATATTTTTAGTCATATCTGCAACATGATTTGTTTCATGACTCAAATGAAGTTCTTTGTTTGACTCAAGCTGCTTTCTCCAGCTGTTTCTGCAACCCTTTTCTCCCACCCACACACTTCCAACTAAAGGACGATCTGTATCTGCTCTGATAACACATTTGTTCTGTGAGCATTTTAGTATTAAACCATTTTTTTGCTAAACAAACATGCTGTCATAAAATAATGAGACAATGCCTGATTTAATGCTGTAATTACTGATGTCAGTGAAAGAAAATACTTCATTAAAAATAAAGAATGAATTTGGGTTGTGTTGTTTATACACAAACTCAGCCTTTGCCACTGATAGGCTACTTCAAATCATTGTGAGCAATCAAAGATTAATTAAATTAAGAACTGCATGACTCTTTATATACCACAACCAAGCTGAAGTGAAACGTTACAATCATAATGCAAAAACAATGAAAGAAATAGGATTTTGTTCCAATATTGTAATATTCACATTTGTATAAGTATCCTTTCCTTTTAATTACTTTTATATCCCTTTGTTAGGCGACTTTAATTGAAAAAAATATATTTTATCAATTGGTTTTCCATGCAATAACCTGAAAGGATGTTGGTCAGGTGCAGTGTGAAAAACAATACAACATTTTATAATAATAGTTAAATAAAGTTGTCCACTCAGTGTTACATCAATTTTAAGACACTTTCCTAAACAAGTTCAAACTATGACACACCCTTATTAATACGTTATTTAGCCTCCTGATAAAAACACTATTTTCTATTTTGTGGCACTTATAACTGGCTAAAATTATCTGCAAAATCAATTATCAGTCTTTATCATAATAACAGGTTTATGCAATGACTCAAATTTGAAAATGTTAAAATCTCCTTTTTATGAATCAAGTAAAGTGTGACACAAAAAAAAAATGAAATTTCTTATGTCCGTTATTTACTTCTTTAGTTTAAATGATCTTGTCCAGAGGTTATTGAGTAATTAATTCAGAGCAACACTCAGCACGTGGACGGAGAAGAGACTCATCGTGACTTGAATTGTCAGTGTATCAGGTCTGTTAGAAAGTTTAGTCCGGAAAAGTTTATCAGTTCCAGCTCTGAGTGAGCTACACGGTCTGATAGGCTACTTAAGCTTCAGTTGCCGACACACGAAAAGTTTTTTAAAGTTTTGGTTAAAGATACAAACATGAGCAGACATGTAGGCTACGAGCAGCAGCTGAGTCGTAATGCGCTCAAAGCGAGTCGGTCTGCGGCAAGAGTGTGGAGAGAAACAGACCTTGGTGTACTTGATCTCCGGGTTGGGCACCGGTGAAGGCATCAGCTGGAGGGATGCCATGAGAGTAGCGGGGTCGCTCTTCACCTCTCCGGGGATCTCGATCTTACTGGAAGTCATCGCGGCCGTCTCTCCACTAGTCTGCCTGCTGCGCCTCTCGGGGTTTTTTCAACAGATTTCTGATTAGGACTTTGGGTTTCTTCCTGGGTTTATAGCCAGGTGTCAGCCGCGGTTCATTTTCATTGGGCAACGAAAAGGGCTGTCCTTTTGAAAATTAAATCCACGCATTTACATAGGCTAAACGACCTCAGCCATGCGTGTTAAGGAGGAGAAACACATCCACCACCCACCTCACACCCCCGGTACACTTAGTTTTCACTGCTTTCACCCTCCGACAGCCGACTGTTTTCTACAGTAATTCATAGTTTTATAACACAAAAAAACACAGTGCCATGCATTATTAAAAGAGTTTGGAATTGATAAGTATGTTAATCACAGGTAGGCCTATAATGTTATCTGAACTCAATATAAGGCTGTAAGTTTTAAATTAGACCATAGGCTACATTGTACCTATTTATAAGGGTTTATATAGATGGGCCCCTTCGGTGAAACAGACTTTAGTTACACAAACTTACTGCAGCACTAATAAGTCTGCACATTTTTCTGGCAAAACGAGCTCACCACAATATGTATTACCTGTTCTTGACTTTATCACGATCTTCATCAGTTCCTGTTCAATTTAATTCAATTCAAATGTCCTCCATGTTGTGCATACGAGTTAATATTGAAATATATAGCCTAATAAATAGTTAACAAACAAGTTATCCTACATATAAAGGCATATTTAGTATTTCCTTTTCTTTACACATTCTTACACCATCATTAACCATTTCCTAAGTGACATAAAGGTGTCAAACTACTTTCTTTGGCTCACTATCACCCTGTGGTCTTTATTTGCTTAACACAACCTCCCCACGGCAGAAGATGTTATGTAAATGTAGACTAGAGGGATTGCTGCTACTTGCCGGGGTGTTGTTGGCAGATATTTGTCCTGCAGGTGATAATTCCTTTTCAGCGCCTCCTTTAAACCTCCCAATAAACATCCACCAATTAGCTGTGAGGGAGCCTGTCTCCGAAAACTAAGGGAATTAAAACAAATCCACGCATGTATTAACACATCCACAACATCTGCATTTCCTCGCACATTCATGAAGCCACAGGTAACAGTGAGAAGGCAAATCAGAAGTTTATATGTGGTTTAGACTGTGGATTCAAGATGAATCCCGAGAAAAAGAGTGCTCAGTGAAATAACAATAGTTTTAAAACATGCGCAGGAGTAGTCCCCAAGCAGCGGAAGGGCCTTTAAATTTTACATTTCATAATCTAAGCCTCTTGACAGGACAAAGGAGTGTGGAGACAGATGCAGGCCAATCGTTTGCAAATCCCCGGAGGATGCTGTTTCTCCATCAGCACATAACCCTTTTTTCACAGCATGGGCGACACTCTCAAAGTGTCTGTTTCACATCAAAGAGGACGTGCCTGAAACGGTGACATTGATTAATGCATTCAAAACATCCCATCCTCAGCCTGTCGCCTCACCTTTTTACAAAGCACAGTGAACGGAAGATAAGACATACCGGAGGAGACATTGGGACAACTTTAGAGCCGGCAGTTCAAATGTATTCATGGAGCTCCCTCTGTTGGATGGAGCGGGCCTCGGACACTTCAGAGTCACACTCACATATTTAAAGTTTTAACAGTAGGCTATTTACAAAGAGCGGTTTGATTAGATAAATGGGATGTTCATTTTAACAACAAGGAAGGAGCAGACAAGATGAATATGACTGACACGTGGAACCACAGTAGCTGCACGGGGAAAGGTAAGTGTTAAAACTGTGATATGACTAAAAGAAAAAGTGCCAAAGATAAAACGAGCTCTGGGAAGTATAAGTTTATTTCCCGACAAATAATAATATGAAAAGTAAGAGGATTCCGTGAATGTGAAGTTTTTAAAACAGTTGGAATTTCGTTATAATTTGTTTTTTTTATCAACTAAAATTCTATAAAGAGATTAAATATCTAAACAACAGATCCAATTTACGCAGATAGGATGTCATTTTAAGGACGTCTTGTAAAGTAGCCTATAGCGCAGTTGTTTTCTTTCAGATTTTCTCACATAGCCTTTAGGCCACTTTGTTGTAATCTATAAATATAATAGCAATAATTCTCCGGCTGGAACAATTGCCTCATGGCAGACAAAGCGTGTGAAAACTGGCACTCCCTCACATTAAGTCTAAAATATACATCTATGGATTTTCTATAGCCTACATCACTCTGGCGAAATAGTTTTTCTGTTGGCATTCAGCAATACATTTTACCATCATTATTTAAAAATGATCGTGGGACTTTCATGCCGGCAGCGAATTGTTCGTTTTTTAACTGAAATGTTTTAAATGCCAAAATGAGGCAACTATGCATCATTTCCAATTTATAAATGTATTATCAGCTAAAACTAAGAAGTAGTTTAAAGTTATAATTTGTTTTAAGACAATCATCAATTATCTGTAATTCAGTAAAATGAATATTATTCACATGAAGATCTGTTCAAAAATACAAAGACTGGCGTTCTAAAAAAATTTACTTTTCATTGACCTCAAGTTTTTCACAATTTTTTTTTATTTGCACTGAGCCAAGTTTAGATTTTAAAACTTCTTCATCATCCTAAATTGTTTGTTGAAATTCTAAATGGCCAATGAAAGAAATCCACTATAATATATATTTTCACTGCAGTGTGTCAGTAATAAAGGTAGGCTTTAGCAGCTATAGACTTAACATTTAGAACCAAATTGTGTGATTACAAAAGTGACTATTGGTTTGCAATTGTAAAGGCAATATAACTGTTGGTGATAATGGTTACACTTGAGACTTTAGAGCCATCAAACCTGACTGTGAGTTTAGTAATCTACTAAAATATCCTTCCGGACGAGTATGTTTTATCTTATCTTATCTTTCAAAGTGAAGCAGCCTGTTATTTATGCATTTTCCAATTCATTGTGCGATAATGGCGTTTTTTAAATCTTATATTTCCCCACTGTGTAGCCCACTGGAGAAATATAGGCCTAAAATAAGATTATAAACTGTTATTTTGTGCATCTCAAAAAAACGTTCCAATGTAGGCCTATATGAATACAAACAAATAGGCTACTTTCAGCAACTGTTAGGTCTGGATGCCTGCAGCCTATATTTCTAATAAAAAGTAGACCCCTTGTGGTTATAAAGGGAAATAGATGCGGAAAGCTTAACGTGCCTCTCAGCCTGCACGGCCCGAGCGCACGGAGTGGGAGGCGGCAACCTGCACCGACAATCACACACACTCCCTCATAGTTGTTAGCTGTTTGTTCTGGTCGGAGGAAGACATCAAGGCGCCGAAGAAAGCAATGGAAAATGAGAGCAAGAGGAAGATGAAGGAGAGATTTGCCCTGAGGCGGGACATCTTTAAGGAGTTCCTGGCGGAATTTCTAGGGATATTTGTCCTGATAGTGAGTACCTCCCTCTGCACCTGTCATCCAGCTTAAACAGCCGCTTTAAAGCTTTGAACCAGTATGCTAATAAGGTGTCAAACTGGGTCTCCAGGGACTCTGGCTGCTGTCTCTCATATGTCTCTATTAACAGATAGTATATTCTGGGAATAACAGACTTCTCTTTGATGTGCTACAGCTGTAATTTGCTCCTGACAATCATAACAAGATGTGACTGATGTGGGACTGTTTTTCTTCTTCACAACTTCTGCAATGTAACATAAAATATGAATCATTATAACTGTAATAAGTCATTGTCTCTCAATTATGAGGTTATGGGAGAAAAAAACATGGGATTAAATTGATTATGGCAAATGATCAGCTCACTTTGCAGTACAGAGTTGTATCATTGTTTTTTCTGTTTCCTGATCATTCCTAAAAGAGTTGCCTGCTTTTCAGTTATTATGTGTTCCTAATCTGGACTGCTCTTGCCTCCACCTGTCACCCTGCTGAGTCCACCTTAATGCATGTCATGCCGTAACAGAGGAGTGATGCAGCTTCCACAACAGCCCTTTTTTTTTTTTTTTTTTTGGGATGACTGCTCTCCTCCCAACACTTTTTTTGTGGTCTGAATTACTTCTGCATTTCACCTAATAAGTGGGGGATTCATTATTTTATTTCCAGGCTCCAAGTAGGACAAATTGTCTGTGGCAGTCGGAGGCTGTTGGTGGACAAGAGGGCTAGTGTTAATGGCGGGTATAATTGGAATAATTAAAAACAATGAGTCTTTCTACCTCCACCCTTTGTGTTTTTGTTCTTGTCTATGTCCCAGCTCTTTGGATGTGGTTCAGTGGCCCAGACGGTGCTGAGTAAAGGGGCTCTCGGGGAGCCCTTAACAATCCATGTTGGTTTCACTCTGGGAGTCATGATGGCTGTCTACATTGCAGGGGGAGTGTCAGGTAAAAGTTGCCCACATGTTGTATGGACACACAGCTCACATTCTTTACAATATTATATCATTCACTTTCTCAACTCTTGCAACTAATGATTATTTCCATTATCAATTATTCTGCCGATTAATCGGACACTAAAATGTCAGAAAATGATAAAAAACAAAAAATGCCAGTTTCCAAGGCATTGGAAGTATTTGATATTTGGGCCTGTAAAAAGCTACAAACTCGGGCTGGTAACAAAGGTCGTCACTCTGTTTGTCTGTGGTGGAGATGCGATCTTTGGTCGTGGATGTCTGGCTGTCTCTTTGCTCTTACAGTACAACAAAGATTGAGAACATTGCCTACTGATCTAGATAAAGTAATGGCCTATGAAGACCAGTGTAGACCTTTATTATGGACTTGCAGTGTTACATAATGGAAAGCATTCAACATATAGTAACCTCTTTTCTTGTCTAGAAGAAAAGAATTACTGAAACTAATGGAGTGTGTTTTTTTGGAGATTAGACTATGTTGTAATTACGCTCTCTAATGGGCTGATTTTTCAGTCAGTGTGCTTAAGTTCTGGAGATATTGTGTCCTAATGTACAAATGGGACATTGGATACGTTCCTCCAGGATTACAGCAAGAAGAGGCCTCTGTGCTTTGCCAGCAATGATAGGGACAGGAAGAATAGTTAAATGTCACAGTGCTTCTCATGGGCTTGCTGAGCCAAAATGGTGAGTGTACATTTATCAGCAATGAAGGGATCCATTATGTCGAAGATTGCGTTGAGTAGGCTTCATGGAGTTAGATCGATAAATAGATAGATACACAGTTTGACATTTTAGCTTGAAATTACTGCAACAATTGCTAAAAGACAGCGGCCTTTCAGCCGTCTGTACCCAGGTCATAGTCACAGTTTGTCGTCTACGGCCGCTGAACAGAAGCAGGGGAAGAATTTGGGCAGGGGGAGATTTTCAGTTCTACTACTTTCCAGACCCTGTTATATTTAAAAAATGAAATAAACATATAACCATTCTTCCACTTGATTATAATTTTCTAAGTTTATGTATAGATGAATAAATATATTTGTTTGTTTGCATGATCTACAAAATAAGGTACTAAAAGCAGCTTGTTTATACACTGTACATTACATATTATGGTTGCATGTCAGTTTGTAACAAAGTGGGAATCATCTTACTGTCCAAGATATCATAACTGTGAAGCTGGCAATGGTAATGTTAGCCACAATAATATTCCATAATATACAATGCAGAGCGACCATAGAGTACGTAAGCTGTGTCCCGCTTCAACAATTCAAGCTACACGGTTGTTTTGCCAAAGTTAAATTGGATGTTTCCATTATTAGGAAGTCAACTTGCGGTTTCTGTCACATGTCTGTCACGGTAACTGTGGCCCGCCCGCCCGGTCCTCTGGTAACATTAGCAGTTATCGTGTTAGCACTAGTCAGGATGACTTCACCGCGAGTAATTAACCTGAGTACTCTATATAATTTAATGCGAGCAAACAAATGTTGAAATTACTGAAAATGTCCATCCCTACTAATAGCCGTGAAAAGCTCAATGTTTAGTTAAGCTGTTAAGAAAGAAATTATCTAACTCGGCGTCCATTTGGAGCCAAGCTGCCTCCATCGTGTTTTACCACATCTCTGGACATGCAACTGTTTAGAAAGATGCTGATTGTTTTTTAGGTCGGGTAGAATGAATCTATCTCTGGTAATCCAGTGTTTGGTTGCTGCTACGGCTGCAGCACGTTGTTTTTGCGTTTCATGTCTGGCAACCCAGGTGTAAAAAAAAAAAAAAAAAGCAGACAACAACACACAGACCAAAACAAAAACAGACATTCCATCCTGGAATGAAAATTTCAAGGAAGAAAATATTGGCTTTAGCATTGTTGTCAAAGAAGATAGTATTTCAACTTAGCATGTTTCCTTAATATCTGATGACACATTGTGATCATTTTTTGATTTAATACAGTTAATGTATTATAAATTGGACCTTTTAGGTACAGCCAGTTGACATTTAGCTTAGCTTAGCAGAAAGACTGAAACAGGGGGAAACAGCTACACCTACCAGCACCTCTAAAGCTCATTCATGTATTACCACCAAGAGATGTTTAGAGAATTTTTTGCACTTTGGTTTTTGTAAAGATTAAAAAAAAAGATCTAACTTGTTAGTTAGTGAGCTTCAGAGGTGATGGTAGGTGGATTTTGTTACCTTTGGACAGAGACAGGCAAGCTGATTCTCCTTGTTTCCAGTCTTTGTACTAAGCTAAGCTAACCAGCTCCTGGCCCAAGCTACATATTTACAGACATAATAGTGGATTCAATCTTCTCATCTAAATCTCTGCAAGAAAGCAAATACGTGTATATGCGCTTTAAAACCTTAAAAAGTCCATGCCATATGTAACTAAACAGTTTTGGGATGACACAAAGTCTTCTGTGCCATATGTTTTAGTCCATAAGTGATTTTGGGGAACTAATATATTTTGTGTATTTAGAGAGATTTAAAATGAATCAGTGAGAAGAGAGAGAGAGAGAGAGAGAGAGAGAGAGAGAGAGAGAGAGAGAGAGAGAGAGAGAGAGAGAGAGAGGGAGGAAAAAACAGAGTGAAACAGGCTTTTCATCTCTATCTCGTTTAGGATGGCTGTTGTGGTTCTGATAGTGTTACAGTGTTACTTGTGCTACATGTTTAATGAGAAGAGTTGTAACTTCAGAGGAATAGCAGAAAAGCCAGAGGACAAGGAGGTTAATATATGGAGAGCTTTTGCTGCATGACTGGGCCATTCAGCCCCGGGGTCCACAGCTCAGTGGGAAGCTTCTGTCCAACGACATCTCTGAAGATGATCATAGGTATTGGACTAATGAGCTTTACTGGGGCATGGGTCTCTGGAGAGGAGGGGGTCAGGTGTGACAAGCTTGGCTTACTAGGCTTCCCTGGCAGGGCGGCCCCATAGGAGAAGAAAACACAATTGTTTTCACTTTGTAGTCACAGATTTTAGCTGACAGTGTACCGTAAGTGTGACACATCATGGTCACTCTAATGACCTGCAGTCTACGTGTGCCTTAAGCAGATTCAGGCAGATTATGTCAGATGCAATTCAGACAGGCCGGTCTGGCTGGTTGTCTTGGTCAGTGTTTGTGAACAGGATGGGGAGATTAACAATGGGCGCATGGCTGATACCCCCAGTGGTGTTACCACAGAGAGGTCAAAGCCAAGATCCCAGAGTGTTAAATAAATGACCCCACACTGTCATCACAGCCCAGTAACATTTGGCTGGAATGTGTTCAAACACGCCTTGGACAATGTAGAATATAGTAAAACAGGCCGACTCTGGCGACACATGAACCCAGTGGTCTTTGTTTGAAGTTATCCTGCAAGTTTTGAAAGAATGAGCTCTAGAGGGTTTGAACACAGGCATTAAATGATCAGACAGCCTGTGTTTCAATCCACTGAATTTAGCTTACTTGTCTAAGAGACTTGTCTAAGTGTCTAAGAGAAGACACAAGAGACGTTTGAAATGCTTGGCCCCAAATGTTTGACATTTGATTTAGAGGTGAAATGATTAGTGAATTAATCAAACGACGGAAAAATAATTGGCAACTATTTTGATAATCAATTATTATTAAAAGAAAAACATAAATTTTACACATTAAATTATTGGGGAGTACTACTGCATGTGTGAACAAGTGATGTCACTTGAGGCAATTTTATTTAATTCGGTGTCGGTTGCAAGTTAGCGACATTGAGGTTTAAGACTACAACTTTGAAAATGAGGAATTAGAAAGAGGTGAGCCTACAAGAACTCCGCTCCTCATCTCTGCTTGAGTCTAGCGGCTCTGCTTCAAGGTACTAGCATAACACATCTGAAACAGGAAGAAAGAAAGGTATGTGGAAAAGATCTCTGGATTTTGCAGACTTGATTGTTAGCCACTGTGAGTCCAACAGTGTTATAGCAGTCCAATGCTAAATTGTTGGAGTACTCCTATAAATCATTTATCAAGCAAAAATAAGGAACATTTTCTAAATCCAACTTCTCAAATGTGACAATTCTCTGCTTTTCTTTGTCTTATGTGATAAAATAAATAAATTAATAAACCGTTTTTGGAACTGTAGGTCAGACAGGGCTTTAGGAAGTTGTGATGAGCTTTTTTAATCATTTTCTGACATTTTATAACAACCTATATCGTTGTATGGTTTGGAGGAGTTGTTGCTTCCATTTGTTGTTGTTGATACTAAATGTTGTTGATATTTTTTGTTGCATTGTTCCAGGAGCCCACGTGAACCCTGCAGTCTCTCTGGCCATGGTAATCCTGGGGAAGCTTCCTCTGAAGAAGTTTCCTGTGTATGTGGTGGCACAATTCCTGGGGGCTTTTGCTGGATCCTGTGCTGTCTATGGGTTTTATTATGGTGGGTGTAAATGTGTAAATGTCATCACTACCAGAAAACTGTCTCAGAAAGGATTACTAGGTTATCTAGATAACCTAGAACCCCATCAAGTCTGAAACATTGACTGAAGTGAGATTATTTGGCTAATTTACTAATCCTGCTTCATGAGAGAACCCCCTGTATTGTTATATATATATATATATATATATATATATATATATATATATATATATATATATATATATATATATATATATATATATATATGCCTCTGCAAAGAGTTTTCCCTATTTGATCTGGATACTGTTTTTATGTCTGATTTATTAGATTGTTAGTGATAGCCTACTTGCATAAACCGTTGATTATCTTTGTTGTATTTTATGTTCCACAGATGCTTTGATGGAATATACCAATGGAGAATTTGCTGTTACTGGTGCAAATGCTACAGCCAACATATTTGCATCCTATCCTGCAAAACATCTCTCAGTCCTAAATGGGTTTGTTGATCAGGTGGGGCTTAAGACTAACCTGCGAGTAATTTCCCTTGAAAAATACTATGATATGATAATACTTTGACCAGTTTATACAAACTGCCTGATAACATGAAAGTAAAAGCTTTGGAGGGCGTTTGCCCCCTTTTTATATGGAATTATTGATGCCAATGGGATTTTCCAACATGATTCTGTGTATATGGAAGCCACTAGAGCATACAGAGATGCATGTGAGCGTGCATTTAGTGCAGTCATGGATGATAGTAAGCATAAATAGACATGAGAGTTGTTTGCTGATGTATGAACAATTCTGCTCCAATTCTGAGAATAACTAGCATCTGTTCTGGATGTGTAGGCGAGATACACATGTTTGTTTATGTATTTGTGAAGACATTAAAGGTCTAATCAGTATTTTTTCTCTTTTGATCATACACATTTTAGGTACATTCACATTCATAAGAGATTGTGTTTTAGATGACTTTAATGACAATCCCTGCATAGTATGCCTTTAACCTGTTATATTTCTAAATAAAGTCATGGTTTACCCCAACATTTACAATTCATTACTGATGTAAAGAAAGCAGCTACACCATCAGAAACTTTATAATTCACTTTCAGCTGTTATGTAGAGATATGACTAGACCTGTCAATGCATTTGAGAGTAATAGCAAATTAATAGTGATATTTGGTAATGGGCATTTGGAATAAAGATTGTTTGTCTTTAAATGGTCAAATCAGTAAAATTAGACAAAATATATATATTTTAATAATATGTTTATAATGTGAAATATAGAGCCATATGGGGCTGTGTAGTAAAGCTGCCTTAGACAGACAGGAAAGGGGAAGCCCCATAATAAGCTTAGACAAAATCACATAGGGCAGAGGTCACCACAACAGACAAAGTAACTCAAAAACAACTTAAAGAGTAATATGTTATTTTCTTTTATTTTTATCAAAGAACTGTATGTAGTCTTGAATTTGGTGAATATTAATACTAATTGACTGATGCTTTTGTTTTTAAGGTAATTGCAACTGCTGCGCTGATCCTGTGCATCCTAGCCATCACTGACAGGAAGAATATTGGTGCTCCAAAAGGCATGGAGCCTCTGTGCATCGGCCTGATCATCCTGGCCATCGGAGTGTCTATGGGTCTGAACTGCGGCTATCCAATCAACCCGGCACGAGACCTTGGCCCACGGTTCTTCACGGCTGTGGCCGGGTGGGGGATGGACGTATTCAGGTAATTTCACTGATAAAGGAACAAAAACGTGCCTGTCATTACTCATAAAGTACAATGTTTGAAAAATGCAAACATGAAAGAGAGAGTTTAAAAGTTTCTAATATCCAGGGCTATGTTGGGATTATTATCAGAAAGATGGAAGACAGTTTTGTCGCCTGCCTGAGAGAACTAGAAGTCCATTATTTACTGATGCTCTCACTATCACCAGTGCCTGAGACGTAGTAGATGTGTTATGTAAGAAACTTTGGGTTTAACCAAGTGGCTGCTCCATCTCGGCTCTCGTGACAATTTAAATTAATATTTTAAAGACCATTTGTGGATTTCCTGCATTTTGAAAAAGGGCTCTGGGATTTGAGTGAACAGTGAGAGATTCCATGCACATAAATATGAAATATTCATTGCTTCATTACTGAAGTGGCACAATTGTATGATCTTCAGTCTTTTTTTTGTTCTTTTTATTCTCTATCTCTATTGTGCATACTTACAGTTTTAAATGTATCTAACCAGTTATTTAAGTTATTTAGTTTTATATACAGTATAATTAAAGTGTCATATTTTACCGAGAGACATCCGGATACGCTTGATCACTTCAACCACTGCAAAAAAAAAAAAAAAAGCGTTTTATCATCACACAGCGAAGGAGCCATGTCACAAGCTGTACATTTCAGATACTGTCTGCATGTTGCAAACACGAGAGGGGACAAGGTACATCCCTGACTCACAGGGGACTTTGACTTTCAATTTGGACTTTGTCAAGAATGCAAACAAAGCTGAATGTTACATCAGAGGTGTCAAACATACGGCCCTAAGGTCAGAACCGGCCCGCCAAAGGGTCCAAATGGAAATCCAGTGCTTGGTATGCTTCATTATCATCATTGCAATGGTTTTACTGTTTTGGCCCATTTGAGATGAAATTGGGCTGTATGTGGCCCATGAACTGAAATGAGTTTGACACCATTGCGTTACATGTATACTTAATGGCTCACGACAGCATACTCTGTATACTGTGCTCCTACAGGATACCTCCTGGAACATTTCCTTAATCTACAAACACATATAGGCTGGATAAGAAAAGGCTAAATGTTGTTGCACTATTCTGTGACATGGACATAATAAGTTCTCTCTGAAGTCAAGTCTATTTTCCAGTATCTTGATTTATGTTTTAACCCTTTGAGGACAAAAGACGCACCGGCGAGTCCAAGCGATGTTTGACAACAGTCCTACTCAAAAAGCGATAATACAAAATTTAATTTCAGACATTTATTGACTATTTTATTAATATATTAAGCTACTTTTGTGAACCCAAGACTTTTGTGAACTCATTTCAAGCACCAAAATAATTGAGTGTAAAGTATGATTTCTCAAGAGATTATAGAAATTTCAAAAAGTGAACCCCAACTTTTCAGCTTTAGGGCCAAAATATCTCTTTACACATTGCTCTGGAACAAATAATGGCCTCGCTTTACAGAAAGCTGAGTTTGTTCTGAACATTTTGGTATGAAACACACAGGGATCAGTTATATGCAAATACCCTTAAAAGGTGAATTTAAAAAGACATGTAAAATGCCCTTAGACCTCAGATGGTTAATTATCTGTATGTATCTATATGTGTACCTTTGAAAGTTGGAACGCAATCTTGTGGTTGTCTTTATCAGGCTCCAAGGATAACAACATTGGTTGGTCGGTGACTCTGTGAGTTGGTCTGACTCTTGTGCCCGTTCTGAGGCTATTTTTCCCCAAATCTCTGTGACACTGACAGGGCATCCATTGATCCCATTCACCCCTGGTACTTTTCCACAGAGGAGCTTTCTCACTAATCGATGAACTCTGCCAATGAGATACTGTCGGCTCAGAGCTTCCAGATCTTCCCAGGTCACGTTTAGTTTCTCAAAGTTTTTCTTTTCACCAGTTTCCCCAGATGAAGTCAGTGCTGTCCTTGCTGAGAACATATAGTCCTGTTTTCTACAGAGATGACGAGCGGTTTACCAGAATATCTTTGAGGTGCTCAACAGATGTTCTTTGTAGCCTCTCAAACTCTATACTGGGGCTTTCACAGACATACAACCTTAGAAATTGCAACCTTTTTGGCTTGATGATGGGTCTCTGAAGCCTTATTTCTATAGCATTCACTGCCTTATTTGCCTTTTAACTAGTAAATCAAAGCTTCTCTTTCACTCATGTTGTTTGTCTTTGCCCTCAGTGCCCTGTTTGCCACTGGCCCTGCCCTGGTCCTTTGTTTTTAACCCCTGCCCTCAAAAGTATCTGTGCATATCCCTGCTGAAATGCATTAAGAATGGAGAATATGTGGCCATCAAACTCAGTACAAAATACAGCTTGGATAAGGTACAGCTTGGAGGGTTTTAAAGAAAGTAGTTCTTGCTTTACCTTATTTGACCATAATATAAAGTGATTGAAGGCAGTCTAAAGGCTTGCTATGGGACAGATACTGTTTCTCTCAGTCTCTATGCCGCAGTTGTAACTATCACCAGATGGCTCATATAACTTTATAGATATAAAGCAAGATTGTTTTAATGCACATATAAGCCCTTGGTACTATCAGGTTCATTTGATGCATGAAGTGTGTTCTAAATCTGACATAATCTTTTACATTTCTGACATAAATACAACAGCTTCAAATGCAGTCAGATCCATTAGAGGGCGGCACTTGGCTCCATATTATGTCCACATGGCGTCAATGTGACCCACTGTCTCCTGGCCTTATCATCTTAGCTGTGGCCATAGATTAAAGTCTATAATCCAGTCGCCTCCCATCTATTTCCTGAACGCCTACACAAGAGAGATGACCCGATCAGATGCTTGTTTACTAGGCCGGTGCGTTAGCTCTGTTAACTGAAGCCCTTTCACCTGCAGTAAAGGCTCCTAACAGCCACATTGACCAGCAGGACTCTAATCTCCCTCCCGCTCTGTCTGAGGTCGGTCAGAGTGAGGATGAGGAAACATGCAGTAGGTCTAATACACAGAGCTCCTTAAGACTTTACTGTAATCTGGGATAACTACAGTATAACTCGCCTCTGGTAGGATGATACATACAGATTGGAAAGGCAGTGTACATTATATCATTCAAAAGAGTACTGCAGCATTATTTCTATAAAATTGGGAACTTGCTAGAGACAGATTAAAAAAGAATGGTTAAAAGTGAAGCACAGGTCAAAGTATCCTGACCTTTAGTGTCTGGATCCTACACTTTCCATAATGCAACCCAATAGTCCTTCATTATTTCATATAAGAGTAACCATAATTACGAGTTTTACGTCCAAGTTGTAATTATGATTGGATAATTTATGTGAAAGCTCTGATATATATCTTACCTGGTACTTAATAAATGATATTATGTACCATAGACTGTTTAAAGGTCAGTACAAGTGTCTGAAACCAAACCAACATGGATGCCTCCTGTCAGCCAAAATCTACCATTCAAGGTAATTAGGTAAAAGAATAGGTCGACATTTTGGGAAATATGCTTATTGCCGAAAGTATGATCAGATTATGAGAACCTCATGTCAATACAGTAAACATAACGCTAAGGACAGCATCCGATTAGCTTAGTTTAGCTTAGCACAAAGAGCGGAGACTTCTGGAAGTTACTGTGAGAGACCAAACAGTAGGTTTCCTACAACTTGTTTCAACACTTCCGTTTTAATCACAAGACACATTAAAGGTCCCATGGCATGAAAATTTCACTTTATGAGGTTTTTTAACATTAATATGCGTTCCCCCAGCCTGCCTATGGTCCCCCAGTGGTTTGAAATGGCGATAGGTGTAAACCGAGCCCTGGGTATCCTGCTCTGCCTTTGAGAAAATGAAAGCTCAGATGGGCCAATCTGGAATCTTGCTCCTTATGAGGTCATAAGGAGCAAGGTTACCTCCCCTTTCTCTGCTTTGCCCGCCCAGAGAATTTAGCCCACCCATGAGAGAGAGACATCATGGCTTTCAAACGAGCAAAGTGGCAGTTGGTCAAGGCCACACCCCAACCCTCCACCTTGCCCGCCCCTCCTTTCCTCAATAGCTACAGACACAGAAATGGCACATCGTAAGGAAAGCTCATTGTGGGACTGGCTCTAGTGGCTGTAATTCTGCACCAAGGCTGAATTTCGGGAAAGAGACTTCAGACACAGTATTAGGGGACCACTAAGGTCTATATAAAAGCATCCAAAGAGCACCATGTCATGGGACCTTTAAGCACAAACAACTAGTCAACAATATGTTAAATTTATATATATATATTTCATAACAAAACATATTTTGATCAAACTTGGCTGGATGGGCCAGTGAGTAAAGTGGGCAGGCCAGTGCCGCCCTGGCCCATTATGACTACGCACCTGCTTTGGACAGACTCAGGCTAGGGCTTTCCCTCGGTCTCCAGTCTATAGATAGATAGATAGATAGATAGATAGATAGATAGATAGAAACTATCAATTTTAGGCACCCAGTAGATCAGACAACCATAACACAACAAACACATATACATATATCTCACTTAGGCCTACATAAAAATCACTCACAGAAATTTTAAGAGTTAGAGGTGCAAAGGTAGACTGTGTGCAATGGTGGTAGTGCAAAAGAGAACAGTGTAGGGATTGATCAGTGCAATAGCTTATTATTAAATATTAACTATGACTATGAAAAGACAAGAATGTAAACCTAATAGAATTAGAATTGCTTGACAGATACTTAATATACGTTAAGAACAATATATAACAGGGAATACGTTATAAGATGTATATGTTATGACCAGGGTCCAGATTGTATAGGAGGGCTAATATAGCCTATAAGACAGTCAGGTGTACAGCAGACAGAGATATAATGGTGGTAGGGGCTGAGAGAGACAGGCTCATGCTGAAAAGTCCATTTCTCTCCTCCCCCTTTGTGTGGTATTGAAGAGTTGGATGGCCCTGGGGTCAAAGGACCTCCTCAACCTGTCTGTTGAGCATGACAGTGACAGAAGTCTGCCACTGAACATGCTCCTCTGTTTAAAGAACGTGCTGTGTAGTGGGTGGCGGTCATTGTCCATGATCGCCAGCATCCTACTCATGGTCCGTTTCTCTGCAGTTGTTGTGAGTGACTCCAGCTCAATGCCATCAACAGAGCCAGCTTTCCTTACCAGCCTGTTTAGTTGCCCAGTGTCTCTCTTCTTAATGCTGCCTCCCCAGCACACCACAGCATAAAACAAGACACTGGCAATGACTGACTGGTAAAACATCCAGAGGAGCTTACTGCAGACATTGAATGACCTCAGACTCCTCAGGAAGCAAAGCCGACTCTGCCCTTTCCGATACAGCGCATCCGTGTTGGCTGACCAGTCCGGTTTGTTGTCCATGTGTGCCCCCAGGTACTTATATGTGCTGACCACCTCCACATTGACCCCTTCAATGGAGACTGGTGGCATACGTGGCTTCGATCTCCTGAAATTCACCACCAACTCCTTGGTCTTTGTTGCGTTCAGCTGCAGATGGTTGAGCCTGCACCATTGCACAAAGTTATCCACCAGGTTCCTGTACTCGTCCTCCTGTCCATCCTTGATACACCCCACAATTGCAGTGTCATCCGAAAACTTGTATATGGCATGACTCAGAGTTGTAGCTGAAGTCAGAAGTGTACAGGGTAAACAGGAACAGTGAAAGTACAGTCCCCTGAGGCTCTCTGGTGCTGCAGATCGCAGTCTCTGAGAAACAGTCCTTCAGCCTGATGAACTGTGGTCTCTCCGTCAGGTAGTCTGTTATCCAGGATACCAGGTGAGCATCAACTCCCATCTGCACAAGCTTGTCTCCCAATCTGATAGGCTGAATGGTGTTAAAGGAAATCAAAGAACATGATTCTCACAGCACTTTTCCCCTTGTCCAGATGAAATTGCACTCTATGCAGTAGGTATATGATGGCATCGTCCACGCCCACCTTTTCCTGGTATGCATACTGTAGCCGGTCGAGTGAGTGGCTGACTTGGGGTCTGAGGATGTGAAGTAGCAGTCGCTCCATTGTCTTCATTATTTGTGATGTTAGAGCAACAGGCCTAAAGTCGTTTGGCTCACTGGGATGTGGCTTCTTAGGAACAGGGATGAGACATGATGTCTTCCACAGTGTTGGTACCTTCCCCAGTCGGAGGCTCAGGTTGAAGACATGCTGCAGAGGCTCCCCCAGTTCCACAGCACAGGCTTTGAGCAGTCTGGGACACACTCGGTCTGGGCCGGCTGCTTTCCTTGGGCGAAGTCTACTCAGCTCTCCTCTGACCTGATTCGCCGTGATAATGGGAGGAAGGGGGGTCCCTTTGTTGAGTACTGGGAGGAGGGGTGCATCTGTGAATGGTGGCTGGTGGCTGTAGGCTGGAGTGCAAGGAACCACACTGTCTGTGGTATATGCAGTCTGTCCAGTCTGTGCTTCCCTAAGCTAACTGGAAGCTGGCTTAGCCTTATATTTACCGTGTAGACATGAGAGTTTTATCAATCTTTTCATCTAAATCGCAACAAAAAAGCAAAACGGTGTATTACCCAAAACGTAAAAATATTCCTTTAAAGGGGCTGTACTCGAAATACTACAAAATTTGGGCGGGATTGCCTCCACACTGTTCTCACAGACCGTCCCCCAAATACCGACACTTTAGGGCGCCTTGGTAGCTGACGTAGTTGAGCGTGCACCCCATGTACCAAGGCTCCATCCTTACTGCAGCGGCCCAGGGTCAATTCCAATCTGCGGCCCTTTGATACATGTCGTCCTCCCTCTATTTCCATCCTTTCCTGACCACAGCTGTCCTATTAATTAAAGGCAAAAAAAGCCCCAAAAAATAAATAAAAAATACCAACACTTTGTCACGGCCCACTGCATCTGATACTGATGCACAAGGCACTGATGGAGTGCCCCAGTATGGCAAAGGTTTAAGATTTTAAAGGTTTAATTCAGGCTGGATGCTGTGTAAATAATAATAAAAATGTTGTTAAATTGTATTTGTCATAGTTATTAATGTCTATGGGTCATCTTTGCAGAGCTGGAGGTTGCTGGTGGTGGATCCCCGTGGCAGGGCCCATGGTGGGCGGAGCAGTAGGAGCCGGCGTTTACTTCCTGTTCATTGAGTTGCACCACCACGAGCCTGAAAAACAGGAGGAGAACAACGTCCAGGACAAGTATGAAATGATAACTATGAGTTAAGATTTAGAACAAGGGTTGCAGAGCGAAGCAACAATGCAGCTGATTTTTCACCCTCAGAAGGCAAAAATGTTCATTTAGATTAAGCCGCTTTATACATTTATACAATACAAGTTCTGAGAAAATTTACATTTAATGTTTAATACAAAGCATGCATCTGACTACACAATTTCATAGTCATTTCTAAAATATGCACAAATGTTTTATGAAGTCTTTAAAGTCTTTTTTGGTAGAAAGTCAGGTCTATTTATAGGTTCTCGGCTTTATCTGCCAAAATATTAAAGTTGCTTGATGAACATATTCTCTTTAGACATAAAGCTTTTCCTTTCATTCCATGAACTCTATAATGGAGAATTTCCTCTGCATTGTAGCTATGCAGTACTTTATAGTATCCTATTTCCTAACTGGGACCTTCTCCTCTGGTTCGAAATATTTGCCAAGTTTCTGTACAGCATTTTTATTTTTACTACTGTCTACCAAACAAACAGGGGCATTGAGGAAACAGTTGATTTAATGTGGAAATGTAGTAATATATATTACTTTTAGCCAATGTTTTACAGTAATGATGTGTTTGGTGGAGTGACTTCCTTATTCTGTTTCACTTCATCCTTTGCATGTGTATAAAACAAGTGTGATTGATTGCTTTATCTTGCTTACAGCGTTCGTTTTTATAAGATGTATGTGTTGTTATGTTATGTAGAAATCCAGCCTTAAATGATTTTACTGGCTTTGCTTACTTTTTCATTTCTCATCTCCATAATTTCGCGGCACACAGACTTGTGTTATATTGCTGTGGATTAAAGATTTACTCGATACAGACACCGTTGATATTGAAAAGCCATATGCTTTTGAAGCTTTTGCAAATGTCACTGAAATCCTCGATGAGCTAAAGTCAAATTTGTAATAAAGCACTTATTTTGTGGCGGTTTAGGTTTGGTTCCAATAACAAAGGAACAATACTGCTTGGAAATGTAAAATATACTGTCCTTTATTAATTGTGTTTTTGTGATTCATAATGCTATGTATCCTGTGTGCACAGAAATGTGAATTTGAAAAGACAAACCCAATGTCAACAGGCCATGTTATAGAATAATATGACTTGTAACCTAGCCTGGAAGACAACAGGATGTTCATAGACCTATGCTGATGTTATTGTTCTGTCAGTTGAACATTCATTTGTACATACACTAATTGTGAGATTATATTGCACTGCACAAAATATCATTTTACAACACACTATACTTGTTTGGCAATGTGACAATCACTTAAATCACTTAATGAGTTTTTTTTATTTCTTTTACTTTTGTGAAAAATTGAAGAAAGTCAGAGGCACAAACATCAAAGAGTGTTTTTTCTGAGATTGAACATGCAGTGCATCATTTGGTCCTGACCATTTTAACAGTAGTGTAGAGTGCCCATTATACTTCAACCCCTGTATGTGGCCTATGTTTGAATCAGAATAATTAAAGTATGCATGTTTGAAAAGCAGTTAAAGTTGTCACTGAAATGTTCAGCTGTTCACTGAAATGGTGTATTTTGTCTCTCCCTGACGCACACTTTGATGTCAGTGCTTCAGTCTTGGCAGCCTGTCAAGAAGGTTAAATTTAAGAATTTAAATATTTATGTCTGTTTTTGTTGTTGTTGCTTATTTACTTTTTTAAAGGTAGTTTCCTAACATTATTTGTCTTTATCTCTCTGAATCAGCTATTTTTCTTTTTCCGTCGAGTATATCTTAATATTGAATAAAGTTTGTTAAAAATGATTTGTTTGTTCATACTTATGTAGATTTAAAAAAAACAACACTAAACACACAAAAATGTGATGACATAACTATGATGCCTCCCAAAAGTTGCATTTAGAAAATAGAGGGTTTGAATTATAACCACTAGTATTGAAAATGTTTCCTCCTGATTTTCTTAAAAATTAATAACGTGTGCTTGTCCAAGGCCAGAAATTAAAAATGACTTTCTGTGTAAGATAATTGAGTTAACCTAAGGTGTTTGTAGGGAGAATTGTTATCCAATCAAGTTAAGACATTTGCTCTTTACTTTATTCTCAAAAATAAAAAATATTCTCAGCCAGCATTGTTATAATCCAATAAGAGAAATAGGCGACATTTTGACTTGTCACAGAAGAAAAGCACAGGTGTAAATAATACAATTAATAATGGCTGAATTCAATTTACCTACTTCAGTTTCAGGGTCCTGGTTATTGTGCATGCTGGCCAACATGTCCTCCCCTCAGATGATGTCCTCACTCTAAATTGGACAAAAAATTGGTCGTCACAAAGATAGATGTACAAGAGCACTCAATGACCCAGGTAAATCTATGATCATCAATCATCAATACGAGTGCAGCAGAAAAACATTACAATTTAAAAGAAGACAACTGGAAAAGCTTACATAACTTCATTGAGAATGGATGAAGAGTGTGTTTTGCAGTTCAATGGTTTCAGAGCTCTTCCCCAGAGTGCATCCTCTCTTTGAATTGACATTACATATTAATGGACCACACTAGCTACTGTACATGACCCCTTTGCTCATATGAAACTATTCCTTCAGTTTTTTTTTGTAGCAGCCTTGATTAATTCTCATTCTTTATAGTAGCCTATTAGTATTTTTTTTGTCTGAACTGGTTAAACTCACTCACTGGACACTCACTGAAGTCTGAACAGAAACTGTGTGTGTGTGTGTGTGTGTGTGTGTGTGTGTGTGAATGCTAGGGCTGGGCGATATGGAGAAAATCAAATATCACAATATTTTTGACCAAATACATCGATATCAATACCGCAACGATATTGTAGTGTTGACTATTGGTGCTTTCACAAAATATTTACACAATGAAATATGTAGTCTCATATCACGATATCAATATAATATCAATATATTGCTATATTTCCCAGCTCTAGTGAATACTAATCTGATGTGGGACAGTTATTTACTGGCATATTTCATAAATACATCTCAAATTAAAAATATAGTAATTCAAAGCCCTTTCGGATTAAAAAATAAATGTTGTCGGTGTAAATGCATTTAAAGCCGCTGGATAACAAATATTACCTTTTATCATAAAAGCTGATATTAAGACAATATGTTGTTAGACTGAGTACACTGGGTAGGCCTACATGAAGTCCTATTACTCACCTGTTCAAACATGTATTGCAGCAATGCAGGAAAATTCCACATCTAATTTTTGGATGTCTTTAGTCACTCATGTTTTTTCCAGCGACTACATTTTGGCTTAAAACTGGTAGTTCTCTAAAAACTACATACATAAGGACAGTTCTTGCACGTATTGGTGGAACATAGAGAGGGTCTGAATGAAGGATCTCTGGGGTCATTCCTCTCAGTCACTATCAGTGCACAAGATCCCCTTTCCCGTTCATACCTTTGCTCTTTCACAATGTGTTCGATCAACAAGGCCCAGCCCCCAGCTGGTCAGGATAGGACCAAATCTCCCCTTAACCATGAACCATTCACACGCCTGGTGTCCCCTCTCTTTCTGTACAGTACAGTGTACCATGTGTTTACAACTCTGACAGAAATGAGGCTTCTTTAAAAGAGCTTCAACACCTGCAGACTAAAGGATCTCACCACCAGACTGTACACAACGTCTATTTCCCCCACTAAAGATTTGAGGCATCACCTGTGATAGAAGTGTTGGTTCAAAGGAATTACCAAAGTGTCTGCGCGACACCATGTCTGTGCTCAAAATCCTGTGCTGTTTGCTGCTAACGTATCACCTCAATGAGGGGAAGAAAATCAAAGAAAACAGAGCAGGTGAGTGAAATGTGTTTAAATGATCCCAAAAAAGTGTGTTAAAAGATATTGGTTGCATAGGTTCAACTGCCTTTATTAACGGACACCCTAAATATTTGTATTTGTACCACTGTACAACTCCCAGTCAGTCATGTCATACTGTCAGTTCACATATTCGAAGCAACAAATTATGTATGCAATATCAAGCTCCTGGTGACAGTTTTCAAACGGCAGTTTAAAAATAGTTTATTTTACCTTTAAAACTGGATTTTTTTTCCTCCCATATTTTCCCAGAAGTTTATTTAAATTCACAATTTACACTGATAATACATGTACTGTAAAAAATATTGCATATTCATTATCACATTATCTGAAACTATATGATGCTGAGTAAAGTATTTACAATAAGACATCAATGTTTTACAGCCTAACCATTACCTGACACGGAATATCCAAGTTGTATTGTGAATCATTTTAAACACATGTTACCAAAATGTATTGCTGGAAATGTTGGGATGTTCTCTACTCTAGAATTTAAAATAAACATCTGTGTGTGTTTGGGCAAAGTAGCTTCGCAACATGTGTTTGTAAAGATGAAGCCTCCAGCTGGAACCTCAGAGCACCACAGCCCTGCAGTTCTCCTGTTCTACTGAACAACACAGAGCTGTGTGTCAAGCTGAGCTTATTTCCAGATTTCTTCACATCTTGTTCCTGTTAGATTGCAAAACACTTGTTTTGTTTTATTTATACAAATTTGTTTAATAATACTTTTTGGGGTCAGGCAAAACTACATTGACAATTCTGCGTTTTTTTTAATCTTTTAAACAACTGGAATGGAAATGGAATTCGGCACTTGTATTCTGTATTGAAAATATTTTTGAATTGTGACACCATAATGTTTTGAATTGAATGGTGACTTGATTGTTACACC
The DNA here is from genome assembly GCF_004354835.1 of Perca flavescens. Classification (NCBI taxonomy): domain Eukaryota; kingdom Metazoa; phylum Chordata; class Actinopteri; order Perciformes; family Percidae; genus Perca; species Perca flavescens. The sequence goes on along the minus strand of NC_041331.1, from coordinate 25,293,274 downwards.
ACTATACATAATGTATAGGCTGTTTCTGAAAATATAGAGAATACAGCATAGACATTTTATTCCTTTGGGATACAACAACCACACAGTTGGGAAATATTGCTGGGCATTAGCTGTCTTATTTAAAGTTTCTTATATATTGGCATTTTTTTTCTTAAATCAGCTTAAACTGTTTGTTGCTGCATTTGTTCACAATAATTGTAAAATAATCATTTGATATGGTGAATTAACACATAATATAGTCGATAGTAAATCTGTCTCTAGGCCACAGTGCATGCAAACACACTTTTTGTTTTTTAAATCCTTCAACATTATTGTAGAAACCGTTTTAAACTAATTACACCCTGAGATTTATAAAGTACACATTTGCGCTCTGTTTCTAATGAGTCAGACTGTTTTTAATTGCTCTCTGTGTTCTTATAGATAAACAGCAATAATAGGGAAGAGACACACCAAGGAAAATGTGGGATTTAATGTGCTGAGGGGTGGATGATGAATGATGGATGGATAATTACTTTTCATTACTTTTTACTGTGGAAATGTTTCCATCATATCAGCAACCAGAGCTCATCGGATGTCAACTGTATCACTGAGCATTTAGGCGCCTGGCTTTCTAGAATTATTAACATTAAAATGTTAGAATAATAAATATGCTGGATATGAATGAATGACGAACCATAAAGGAAATGTAATGATAGATTTCTTTGGAGAAGGATCTATAAAGTGTGTGAGTGACTGTGGCCCTGTGGTTTTAAACATGTTAAGGGAGGAGGAGTTTATATAAGAAATTACGAGGAGAGTCTGGCAGAGATTCACTTGATGGGACTTCTTGTGAAGTGTTATCTGTGTGCATCTGCCAAAGATGAATGCAGGACCTGGAAACACAGCAAAGTGCTTTTGAAAGGGCGTTAGTCAGCCTGCAGTCCAAATGGGCCCCAAAAGGAATTGTCTTCCTGTTAACTCTCAGATAATTGTATCAATACATAAATTAACATTTCTTCTGCTCTCGAGTGGACAGATAAAGTAAATTGTCATGCGTTATTTGTAATCATTTACCTCAAAGTAAACACATCCAGTACCTCAGCATGTTCTGATATGCAGAGTAAAGAACAAACAGATAACTCTTCTGCTGTTTGATTTCCGAGGTGCAGTGGACACAGAGCAGAGGGTAGTCCGGAGGATGAAAGAGCCGTATGTCAGCAGTTCAGTCTTCAGGATGTTTTTAGAAGGTGAGGACAACTGCATACTGAACCCTCTGCAGCTGCACACTCTCACCTCCTGTGGCTTCAACAGCAGTAATCCCCTCATCATCATCACTCACGGGTGGTCGGTAAGGTCAACTTTTCTTCCACTTCACTGACTTGAACCACTGCATACAAAACATGGAACTTGGGCCAGTATGGAGGAATTGCTGCTGGCATATTTCCAGATGTAAATGTTGCATATAAATCCCTGAGATACACTGAAATCACAAAACATAAAGTAAGCACGCAGAAACTCTCTGAAACGCCTGCAAAGACTTTGAGTCAATTAAAACTGAGGTCAATTAAGTTACACATCAATGTTTTAACTTTCTTTCACATCACTGGGTGCAGTTAAAATGGATAAGGTTTATAATTCGGAGTTATACTGTGTCTTGTTTATTTCTAAGGTGGATGGTATGATGGAGGGCTGGGTGTTCAGGTTAGCCACAACCCTGAAGACAAATCTAATAGACATCAACGTAGTGATTAACGACTGGCTGTCCCTGGCTCAACAGCACTATGCCACAGCTGCACAGAGCACCCGCACTGTTGGAAAAGACATAGCTCACCTGCTGCAGTCACTTCAGGTCAGGGGAAATTTCTCTACTGAAGGCCACTTCATTTTCAGAGTCAATATGTATAATAGAGTAAAATGTGATATTGGTGCGTTTCTATACTGAAGATGCAGCCTAAAACACCATGCAGCTACTAGAATTAAGATGTCATAATATAAACCCCAACAGATACACTACCAGTACCCAGTTAGAAAGGTTCATTTGATTGGCTACAGCCTTGGCGCTCACATCTCTGGATTTGCTGGAAGCTATCTGGAAGGTTCGGAGAAAATTGGAAGAATTACCGGTGAGTTTTTCGACTGGGTTAGGGTAATAATTGTACTTTCTAAATCCGCTGGAAAAAAATGAATATAGTTAGCAAAAGTATACATTACATTACGGTTCTTGATTGCATATTGTGTCTGTCCAGGTCTCGATCCAGCGGGGCCACTGTTTGAAGGCATGTCTCCCACAGACAGACTGTCCCCTGATGATGCTGAATTTGTGGATGCCATCCACACCTTCACCAAGAAACATTTGGGCCTCAGTGTGGGCATCAAGCAAGCTGTGGCACATTATGACTTTTACCCCAACGGAGGAGACTTCCAACCAGGATGTGACCTGCATAGCATTTACGAGCACATAAGCCAGTATGGACTCCTCGGTATGATAAAGAACACACTACAACACCTTAGAAAATGAAAATATATACATAAATATATATGTCCTCTTGGGATCAAAAAACTCTGCAAGTGTGTGTTGCAGAGCTTTTTTGAGTTTATTACACCCTAAAATACCAAAGTGTTGTACTGAAAGAACTACCTGCTCTTTTTATTGCATTAGTGAGGTTAAAGGAAAGGCCCAAAAACCTGTGAAAATAAATAAGGTTTATCTTCTGGGGACAATGAATATGCTCGAAATGTTCATGATGTTATATTTCTTGTGTACAAATTGAAAGATTTGGCCTCATGGTGATGCTATAAAAAGGTCAGGGTGTCTCTTGAAAAGTCAGCTATTTGTTTTGCAATATCTTTAGTAGAAACACTGACTTTTGAGTTAAGGATGGTGACAGGAGAAAGCTTACAAATGTCATGAGTACATTTTACGATTTGATATGACTTTTTTTTTTGCCTGATGGTGGTGTAAGAACAGGTACCAGAAACATCAGTATTAAACCTCTGGGAACTTTGAACAATCACTGGCAATCTAGCAAGTCGATGTCCCAATTGACAAATTTATACTGTAACCCACTGTTACAGTTCTGGCTTTAGAAAAAGTCATGCAGAACAGGAGTGGAACATTTGGAGATTTAGGTTCCTTGAAAAAGACATTTAGGTTGCATTGATTTTGGTATGCCATCTTAAAAAGAACATTGTGATAAGACTAAACCTAAATATTTAAACATTTCCCCATCTTTTCTGAAAGAAATCCCGACCAAACATAATATTATACAAATATTACAGTTACTTCTTCAGGGACACAATTTTGTGTTTTTAAGGTCTTGGTGTTTGTTTGTGAGATTTAAGAGTGCTCTGCTCTTGTCCCTGTGTGCCATTTACAAGCCTGCATCTGTGAAGAAAATGCAGAACTCAAATCATAACAATGTGTTCTGCTGCTTAACCGCTTACTGGTTTGCATCTTCCTCTGCTCTATCATAACATTTTTTTTCTTCTTAATTGGTCTTGCCACCATAAAAGTTCAGAAGGAATATCTTGGGCACCAATTCTTTTTTTTTGCTTGTTGACAGTTTCTCATTCTGTGTTCAGGCAGATGAAATGTATTCCCTCCAGTCTAACACAAATGGCTCTGGGATTTATGGTGCTCCTCAATCCAAAACACATCCGCATAATATGACAGTGAGAGCCACATTAAAGCATCTGTCATCCTCGGGAGTTAATTAGCAACATGTGCCTTCCTCCGCTCGGTCCATCCCTCTGAGCTGAGCTGCCTCCAGGCTACAAGAGTCTACTCAGAGAAAAGGCCTTCAGAGCAGACCAGCATCAGACATAATGAGATGCTTTTAGGAGATGTGTCAGAAGGACAGTCTGACAGATGTCAGGCTTTGGTGATAATGAAGTCAATCCACAGATAATGGTCAGACACTATGATTAAGGTACTCCACAGCCTCTCAATCCACAAAAGATTTTTTTTTGTGTGGAGATGATGTGGTGAAAAGCAGATCAAGGTTGTTTAAAAAAAAACATAATCAATGTCTCACTTTTAAATGTGCTCCATCAATTTTACTTCCTCCCATAGGTTTCGAGCAGACAGTAAAATGTGCACATGAGCGGTCCGTCCATCTATTCATTGACTCTGTGCAGAATAAAGACAAGCAGAGCATGGCCTACAGGTGCAGTGACACAAGTGCTTTTGACAAAGGCGTCTGTCTGGACTGTCGGAAGAATCGTTGCAACACACTGGGCTACAATATCAAGAAGGTTCGCAGTGGCACCAGCAAGAGGCTCTACCTGAAAACACGCTCTCGGATGCCTTACAAACGTATGTGGTCGTCCTTTCCATTTCAACCAAACAGATAAGATACATTTACAGTATATAAGTTTATAGACCAACAGTGCTGCGTGTCTTTAATGGAAATTCAAGGATTCCACAATACTGTAGCCTAGTCTAGACTGATCATCTGAGATGGAAGCACAAGCTGATTACATATTTTAGAATTTGTTTTAAGCCAAATAATTATATCATCATATTTAATATTCAATTAACTCTGGTGATGTACTATATTTTCCTTCTACAAATCCCATGAAAATACCAAAACTACCAATAGATATTCTATGTTGGCTTTTCTGTCTTCATCTCTTCTTCTGTTTCTTCTTCTTTTGTTTCTGGTTCCTTCGCTGCAGTCTACCATTATCAGTTCAGGATCCAGTTTGTCAACCAGATGGAGGGGATCGAGCCCCTTCTCACCATCTCCCTCACTGGAACAAAGGAGGAGAGCGGAGAGCTACCCATCACTATGTGAGTACTGTACCACCTCCCAACAGGCTTACTTTACATCACATCTACGTTCGGTGTACTCGGTCTTTGACACATGCAATATGCAGCTGTGCGCTCAGCTCTATAAAGAAAGAAAGTTAGGGAGAGCAGCTGACACACATGGAAACAACTGGAGCTGCTGCATGAAAGGGAACTATAAATGGAGATGATGGAGTGAATAATTTACTCAAAGACACTATTCCCTAACTATATTATCCTTCTGGTTCTGTGTACCAAAGAGCTGTAATGCTCTTTGCTCTTTATTTATTTATTTTATTTTATTTTATTTCTATCTTTATTCTTAATTTAATACATACTGTGTACATATACTTATACTTATATTGTTTATACCTATACTTATATTGTTTATTACATTTAGAGAATGTGTGATGTGCACCAACAACACCAAAACAAATTCCTTGTATGTGTTAAAAAACGTTCTTGGCAATAAAAACCCTTTTTGATTCTGATTCTGATTCTATAGGCAAACCAGTATGAGAAGAGAAAATCTCAAGTACTCTCTTGCTTTAGTTGCAGACCATCGCATTGTTTTCTAATAAAGAAATGTGACAGCCTGTTGCAAGATGTTCTCTGCTGTAATAATCTTACTTTGTCTTGTTTTTGTGTATTCCTTTTTAAACTCTAACAGCACTGAAAGGATTTCAGGTAATAAGACCTACAACTTCCTGATCACCCTGGACAGAGACTTAGGGGATCTGATGTTGCTCAAATTGCGCTGGGAGGGATCGGCTCTGTGGAAGAACGTGTGGAACCGGATGCAGAACATCATTCCCTGGGGTGGCCGGGAGAGAAACCCACTGCTGACTGTGGGCAAGATCAGCATCAAAGCAGGGGAGACGCAGGAGAGGTACAGATCTAGCATTTTAAAGTAGTAATACGTCAATGTACAGTTCTAGAAGTTCATTACATTATGCACTACGTTGAAAAACGGCACAGGTTCAGAAGTATCATCAACAAAAAGTAAAAAACTATCAAAAGTCAAAGTAGCCTTAATGCAGAATGGCCCCTTCCATATTTTCACTATATATAATATATTCCATACTGTTGCATTAAGATGTAAGCTGCAGCATTTAAATGTCGTAGCTGGTAAAAATTGAGGTAATTTTCATGAATTTATATACTTTTGGTAGTTTAATATATCATTTTCTTTTTTGAGAGTGCACACACAGCAAAGTGCAGACCAGTAGGCGCTTAGACAGAAGTTCATCTAAATTAAACACATTGCACAGCTCTTCTGCAACATGCCATGCTTTATTCCCCAAATGCTGTCTGCTTGTCCTAATTGGGGCAGTATCTCAGGTTGTTTCTACTTTCTTTTTATATAATCCATCAATTAGTAATGTATTAATAAATACTACAAACACCAAATACAAGCAACATTAAAAAATGTTCTTTTCATCTTTTATAGTAGCTAACTGCTTTGAAGAGATGGTTGTGCATCGTATTTTAGAAGCCGGTCATACTTTTTGTATGAACAATCTTACTCTGCAAAGTAACTAGCCGTCATATACATGTAGTGGAGGAAAAAGTACCATATTACTACTATGTGATGTAGTGGAGCAGATGTATAGAGTACCTTTGAATGGAAATAGTCAAGAGAAGTATATTAAAACTGTACTTAGTAAATAAGTAAATCCACTGTACTGTAGTATTAGAGGATTATTACTACCTGAGTATTACTATTAAATGCAGTGGTAAAAGTATTCAGATCATTGACTTAAGTGAAAGTAGCAATACTATATTGTAAAATATACTCTGTTACAAGTGAAAGTCCTAGCATCAAAATATACTTTAAGTGCCAAAAGTAAAAGTATAATTATGCACAATGGCCCATTTCAAATTCATCTATTTTATATTACTGAATTACTTTAATGTTGGCAGATGGTAAAGGTGAGGCTTATTTTAATTACTTTACATACTGCTGGGTAGCTTAAAAACACATCATAAATTATTGATTATTTGATTATATTTTGTATTAATAATCAAATTCTGAAAAGTAACTAAAGTTATCAAATAAATGTAGTAGAGTAAAAAATACAATTTTGCCTCCAAAATGTAAAGTAGAAGTATAAAGTAGCACAAAATGGAACTATTCAAGCACTTCAAAATTGTACTTAAGTACAGTACTTGAGTAAATGTACTTAGTTACACTGCACCACTGATTAAATGTATATATTTAAAGTAGCTTTCATATCATGTTTTATCAAGTTATACATCTTACTAATTACATAAAATACACATTGGACAAATAAATGTAGGCTACTCATTTGCAGATCCAATAACATGTTGCAGTGTCCCACTCCTGACAGCAGAAAAAACCTTATACATTTACACCATCACAGACTTTTGACACCACCTAGTGGATTGTTTTGCACACAAAGAACCAGACTCATTCATCATGATGGACTGACCGCTCTCTGCTACACTTCACTGTTCACACAGCCAGTGGTGGAGGACGTTTTCAGATCCTTTACTTAAGTAAAAGTAGTAATACCACACTGTAAAATCACTATGTTACAAGTAAAAGTCCTGTATTGAAAATGTTACGCAAGTATCATCAGGAAAATGTACTCAACGTATTAAAAGTAAAAGTACTCAATGCAGAAAAGAAACTGAAACGATCAAAACAGTTCTTTCAACCAACTGTGTTTAATCGTCTAATCATTTCAGCTGTGTTTTGTGTGCAAAAATCTTAAGTTGCAAAGTAACTAGTAATATTAATGTAGTGGAGTAAAAAGTACAATATTTCTCTTTGAAATGAAGCGGAGAAGTAGAAAGTGGTATGAAAAGAAAAGACTCAAGTAAAGTACAAGTACCTCAAATTTGTACTTAAAGGTCCCATGACATGGTGCTCTTTGGATGCTTTTATATAGACCTTAGTGGTCCCCTAATACGGTGTCTGAAGTATCTTTCCCGAAATTCAGCCTTGGTGCAGAATTACAGCCACTAGAGCCAGTCCCACAATGAGCTTTCCTTAATATGTGCCATTTCTGTGTCTGTAGCTACTGAGGAGGAGAGAGGGAGGGGCAAGGTGGAGGGTGGGGGTGTGGCCTTGACCAATTGCCACTTTGCTCGTTTGAAAGCCATGATGTCTCTCTCTCATGGGTGGGCCAAATTCTCTGGGCGGGCACAGCAGAGAAAGGGGAGGTAACCTTGCTCCTTATGACCTCATAAGGAGCAAGATTCCAGATCGGCCCATCTGAGCTTTCATTTTCTCAAAGGCAGAGCAGGATACCCAGGGCTTGGTTTACACCTATCACCATTTCTAGCCACTAGGGGACCATAGGCAGGCTGGGGGAACTCATAATATTAAAAAAAAACTCATAAAGTGAAATGTTCATTCCATGAGACCTTTAAGTACAGTACTTGAATAAATGTGCTTAGTTACATTCCACCACTGCTAACAGCACCATGTCAACTACATTGTTTCTGTTTTGTAGGACATTTTTTTGTGCCACGACAAATGATGGGCAGCGTGTTGAAGTGTCGCAAGATAAAGTGTTTGTGCGCTGTAAAGAAGACAAATCAAAACAGCACAGAAGACCGCACAACTAATAAGAGCCGTGTGGGTTCCTTAATCTGAAGATCTCTGATGGATGGCCTAGAAGTTCACAACTGGATCAAAGTCTGTAAACTCCTCAAAGTGAAGCGCACAGATTTAGGCAATAAATTAAAAAATGACATGTATATTTAAAAGGTGGCTGGAGTCGGGCCTGGCTACCATTAATTCAATATTGGAATGAGATCATTTGAAATCTTTGGCACAGCTGCAGCAATGTTTTGAGTTGCCTTCAAAAGACCTGTTTAGATACTTTCGAATAAGGCATTATGTAATGACTCAGCGAATGGGAAGCAATCAATGGACCTCCAACAGGCGTGGAATGGTACTTTATTTACATTACAGAAAATTGTGGAAAGAAAGCATATATCCAAAATGTATAAAACCTTACAATTAGATAATTCCCAAGATACAATGTTGACTTACCTTTAAATCTGCTGTATTATATGGGACGTATACCAACTCTATGGGGATAATTTGTATATCTTCAGGTATTGTTAACTTCAAGGAAAATGATAACTATTTCTTGGTTGCAAAATGAACCCCCTACAGAGGAACAATGGAGTAAGAGACCGAGACAGGTGTACATAATGATAGAAATGACTACACAATTGCAAATTGAAAAGAATGTTTTTGTGCAGAGACGGACACTGGCTATTCTGTGTCTAGCTGAATAGAAGAAATGATCTACCCCCCTTTTTTGGTGCTATTATTGTGAAATAATGTTTTTTTTCCCCCCTTAAGAACTTAGATTGGTAATTTAAATGAAAGTTCGAAATTGTCTGAAATATGTGGCAATGAACAAACATTGAACACAGAGTCAGACGTTTAATGACCATTTGGTGACATTAATTCCAAAGGATGAAAAATTTATTTTTTTGTAAAGGTTATGTAAAATGATCAATCTCATCATTTAAAAACCTATATTAGTCATGCCAATAACATTATATTAATACACTTGTTAATCAAACTTGAACCAGAGCAATAAATATACACTCTTCTTCACTTCTGTTTTGTGGTTGGTAGATTTTACATCTGTAAACTCAGAAGCGGGTTTAATCACAGAGAGCCGTGAGTAAACACAAGCTCAGTTCAGACCATCATGTTCCAAAATCTGACATCTGAATGTTTGACTTTGATTGTGTAATGAAAAAAAGCACTCAAACCTGTTGAACAATCATAATACTAGCTTTTACGTACAAACAGTGAAAACAAACATTTGATCAACTCTGATTTATTAATGCATTTCAAGTAGTTCAAAAGAAATTATATTTTTGCACATACCTTTGCAAATTTAGTCAGATTTTCAAGCAGAAAGGGAAATGGAACAAAGTAAATCAAAACAAAAAAAAGACCATCGGAGACACTGTATAAAACACAAGAGACATTAAAATCAGACAGTAGTACTGAAACGTTACCATTTTTGCATTCTCCGTTTACACCACTTACATTTGAGTGCACATTTTCTCAACAACTTAGCAACACATGTGAAAGACAGAAACATTTCCCATTAAGTATTATCTCCTCACACACCCAGTATTGTCCATATCTTACCAGATCTACAAAAATAGTTAAGGATGATCACACACACACACGCACGCACACACACACACACACACACCTTTAAAATGTGCCCAAGATAATGAAAAATACACTTTAAGCTCCGACCCAAGAAAAAGCACTACCAGTAGCACCAGAAAGCCAAACAAAATCAGTAAAAGAAGCAACAGAGGATTGCATTTTTGTCTGTTCAGAAACTTTGCTGCAACACATACACATGAGTAACTATTTTGTCATGAAAACACAAGAGAATATTCCATGTACCCATTTAAGAGAAAACATTGAAGGCATTTCTCTGTGAAGAGGCTAACTTGTTTGCCGTTAAGCTATGTGATACTCTGCATAGAATCTATCTGATCGATGACGCAACATCCTTACACCTTTCACAGAAAACAATGCTGAGTTGTGCTCCATACAACTCTTTTGGAAGGGTAAGGAAAAAAAAAATAAGTCTGTCTTTGCTCCACACAGTTCCCTCCTAAAATAATTTTAAGAAACTGTACATATTTATATTTTTATATTCTGCCAGTAACTCTTCTGCACTCTCATCCACCTGTCAGTGAAGTTGACCCAAATTTAATCTGGTTGGAGACGACTGAAAACTCAAGTTAAGCCAAATTAGAGCCGGGCAAAATAAGAATATTATACACAGTAAACACTAATTATAATCTTGCAAAAAAATCTGAAACAAATTGTGGCTTATAATATGAAAATTTATAATATTTGACTTTGACATATCAATCATCACTTACATTTAAGATGATTATTAAACATTGCCAAGTCCTGAACCACATCCTTTCCAATACATTTCCAATTTCAGCAGTCCAAACTGATCACGGTGCTTGGAAAAACTGCCAGCTCATGAATGCTTTCAGCCTTGGTAAAGATCAGATACACACTAGTACACCAACCTCAGTCACACTGCTCTGAGTAGGCACATTTTAAATGAAATCACACAAACTAGGAGGTTGTAACATGGGAACAAAGTTCCTTGAGAAAATCCCGTGAGAAAAAGAAAGGACAGAACAGCGGTGGATGGCTGACACATAGTGATTGTTCGCTCTGGTAAATATCTGTTAACAGCAGCAACAAAGCAACGCTAAAATGAGAAGCTTTAGTTTTCCTCAATTGATTCAATTCAACGACATACAATGTACAAATAATCTGAACTGCAAGTAAAATCAATATCACATTTAAACCAGAAATGTTCCTCATCTGGCTACAGTGGCAGAGAGGATCAAACTGCTTTTGAGTGGTTTTAACAGATTGTGTCATTTCTTAAACAACTGCCAGTGTGTGAAATTCAAAAAATGGACAGAACACAAGTGAAAATGTGGGCAGAACAATCACAAGAGGACACTTCTTTTCTGTAATAACTTCTCATATTATAGGCAGGCTTCTTCGACCCCACAGTTAAGTTTTGCTTACTCTAAACGTGAAGACGCACTCTGTGGCACAAAGTGGTTGTTTTAAATGTGTCAGTGTCACAAATCAGTGCCAAAGCAACAAGTGAGGGAAAAACAGCTATGACAGAAGAAAAGCGTGATACAATCAGGTTGATAAAAAGCTATTATCTCACCATTTATTTCATCCCCAGACTATATCTCTATATGTAAACAGCTGCGAAACCAAATAACAATACATATCCAGATGATCAACCTCCCCTCCACAGGCCCTCCATCTGATAACAGATGACACAATAATCTTATTAAGCTCATTTATCTACATTAATTTCATACAACCGGTCATCCCACGGCAGCTAGGGTCATACCTTCTGTGCAGGTTTCAACCAGGAGGGATTTTACCATAAAATAAGCATGCAGCCAACTTTTCCACTCAATACACTTGTTTGCCGTTGTTTTATTAATCCTGAGAAAGTGAATTAAATAGTAAATAATCTTCATCATAAAGAAAATCTATTTAATTTAAAACAGAAAAAAACCTACCGGAACATCTGTAATTAAACACTAAAAGAACATGATTTAGAAATAACAAGCTTTTGATGGTGCTTTGATTTAAAACAATCTAATAACATTGGCAAAAAAATGAGTTTTCTTCCAACTCAATGTCTCAATGCAGGATTTTGATTGAAAATTGAAATACCTATGTGACTTGCAGTCCTGCCATCGTGCTGATGATGGCAGCACTTCAAAGAGGAAGAACAGGAAAAGAAAAAGGTAGCAAAGATAAAGGACAGAGAAGGGTGACTCTAACACAAAGCTGCTTCTCTCACCTCCATTCTTGTATATATATATAAAAAAAAAAAAAGCATTCAAAGATTAAGACCACATGAGATCAGTGAATTTCTCCTCCTGTCTTTCCTTGGAAAAGTTATTTATTTCTTATAAAAGCTGTGTGAACCTCTGCTAATCTGGCTCTCAGAGCAGAGGTGCTGAGTGAGTTTGTTAGGCCCAAAAAAAACCACTTTGGGCTTTGTCCATTGAAATCAATCCAGTTGCAAGTTCTTTGAATTTCGCAATATGTGGTAAAGGTAACTCTTTGGAGTGAAGTGCTCCCATTGTAGGCACTAGGAAGACCAAGGCAAAGAGAAGGCCAGCGTCTCAGCGTCTCACCTGTCCCATTTGATAGTTCTCTCTGTTCTGACGGGGGAGGCGCTGGCCCTGTGCCTGTTGGTTTGCTTGCTGCTGCCTCCGTTTCAGTGTACCTACGGGACATCAACATCTCGGTGAGGCTCAAAGAAAAAGGACAATGAACACTAGAAACTAATGCTGCACCTTTTCTACACCATCAGAAAGGTGCCCACAGTAGAAGATGAGGCAAACATAGCAATAACATGTGAAATCCTAAAACAGAATAGTCACATTTCAAGACCCCCCCATCACAAACAACAACAAAGTCTATCAACATGTAACATTGATCGTCTAAATCTGCACTAAATTATCCATCTAAAGTGGGTGCATGTGAACATACATGTCAAGATAGACACATATGATGTACTGTACCTGGCAGTGGCTTTGGTGGGGGCAGTTTGGGGTTGCTGCTGGGGGTGTGGACGCTGCAAATCTTGATGAAGCCGGCCATTAGCATAATAAGAGCGATGCCCATCAACAGCACTGCCCACCAGTGAGCCTGGGTAACAGAGGATATATTAAAGGGTATCTGAATAGAAATAGTTTCTATATGTATGTGTGCCATTGTGTTGATGGATCTTTGCTTTGTACTAAGACACTCACCACTATCCACTCTGCAATATTCTCATAGAGTTCTGCATTAAAGATGGCTTTCTTAAGCCTTGCCAGAGGCCCGTCGGCGTCCACCAGACGACACCTCATGAACACATCACAGTAGCCCTTAAAGTCATTGCAGGGTGAGCCAGGCTGCAGGGTTGTGGTTTTCTTGTTGAAAAATTGGGCCCATTTCTCTGAGCCTGTACTGCTGCAGGTGTTGGGCTTCACTGAGGGCAGAAGGAGAGGGAGTGACCTTTGAGATACTGACAATAACTCAGTCCTGACAACTATTGATGTCATCACATCATTCTAGCTTAATATTACTACTGAGATTGTGTGTTTTGCAGCCAGTCACTCACTTTTCTCCATGCAGCACACGTGGCACAGCTCAGCTGCCTCATCCTTGCCCTCTTGGCTGGCACAGGTGCATACCTCCATACCATACTTCTCACAAATGGAACCAGAGCATACCTGGTCCAAACAAGTAAAAAAAAATTTTACTTTTCAAAACCTTTTATACAAACACAAGCTCACAAAACAGTACATACCACACACGGAACAGCAAGAGGGCAACTAATAGTAACATACCCCATTAAGGCAGACTTGTGTTTCAGAATGGCAAGAGGTGAAGTTTGCCTTTGGTTCTGAGGCAGGACACAGAGCAGTAGCTCCATTGCACTTGCCCTCTTGGGCGCACTCAGACTCCAGTCTGCACGGACTCTCATTCGCGCCCTTGAAAGTACACTCTTGTGTGCAACATGGGCCTTGGCTGGGACTGCAGAATAAGAATTACAAATATGTAATCACAAGTCAAACAAATACTATGCTATTAACAGAAATATGTTTGCTAAATAATTATTTCACAAATTACAGGACTGAAGAAAGGCATGCTAATCACATCTGACCTGCAGATTTTTCCAGGTTTGAGTTTGCACTTTAGGCCCTCCCCTTCGTTGGCACTATAGCAGCAGATGTCTTTACACTGATCACTGTAGCCGCAGTCACACTCTTCTCCAGTTTCCACTAGTCCATTACCACAGATAGGCTGGCCAGACTCTGTACACACAGACAACAGCATGAAGACATAATCTCTCACACACAACACAGACAGGAACAGATATGTTCATAAGAGAGAATTTACCAACAAAACAGTCATTTCTCTTCTTCGTCAGAACAGCGCTTATATTGCGAATGCTGCAGATTGAGAACTTGTTATTGTTGAGTTTATCCCCTGATGTGGCTCTGGCATACATGATGTAGTTTCCCTGCTCCTTTTGGTTCTGCAATTTAGACTCTCCAGGGGTGCATTCAATCCCTGAGTCATGCTGTAAAACAGTAGGCAAGTAAAGGGCAGAGAGACTTGAGAGACAGATTCATATAATAGATTGCAGAACTTGACAAGAGAAAGAAGTGTACTTGCAAAAAAAAGCCATTGTTTTAAATCACAGTACTTACTGGAGAGCCAAAGTTGTGCCCAACCTCATGAGCAAAGGTAATGTGTGACACCTTGGGAGGGACGTGGGAGGCGTAGTTCTGCACAGTGATGATACCAGTGTTCAGAGACTTCCTCTTTCCATCAGAGTACAGTCTGCTCTTTTCACAGATGCCCCCAGAGCTTCCTGTGGCAGGCGAATAAAAAATATATATTTATGAGCAGAATGGATTGATGTACAATTTAAATACTAGACAACATTTCACAGAGACAATTATTCGTATTTTAACTAGGGCTGGGCAAGTTAACGCGTTATTATCGCGTTAACTCATTAATTAATTAACGCCGACAATTATTTTATTGCGCATTAACGCTTTTATTATTGTAAAAGTCTGTTGCTCACAGGCTTTTATTTTTTAAAAGTCTGTGCTGACTGCTGCCGCGCTTACAGGAACCGGAAAAGAAAAGAATCAAAAAAGAGAAACATTCCAAGAATCGCAACAAATGACAGCAGGCATGAAATTCCCTCGCACCATCACAAGCAGAATACAAGAGTTGTATGAAAAGGAGAGGACTCCAAAAGTGACAACTTTACAACGTGCACCCGCTGTTACTCTCACTGGGGACTACTGGACATCACTGGGTAACCATAATTACCTCGGAGTTACAGTTTTAATGTTATAATTGTGGCTCAGGATTTTGTGGGCAGTTTTTTATAACAAACAGTGGCAATAAGCTTTAATTTTGCATTTGCTTTGATTACATTGTTTAAGTTGAGATTTACACTAAATATTTTATTTATCTGCTACTGTATTAACAAAATGATGAGTGCTAAGTGTTTGCAGAACAAATCTTATGGCACTTTTGTTCATATGGCACAACATTTAAAATAAAATTGCGCTATACACTACTTTTGAATTAATTACTGGATTTTGCGTATAACAATGTGATTAATTGCGATTAATCAGGGAAATCATGCAATTAAAACTTTTAATCGTTGCCCAACCCTAATTTTAACACTGGGTTATTTTACTGTCGCAGACTGAAGTTAACAATCATCAAATAGGTTAAATTGGCTTCAATCCCATACATGTTTGTTCCTGAGGGGCATGGTGTTAAGAGTTAGGTGAAGTGATCCTTTGAATCCTGCAGCCAGCTACCCTAGCAGGTAACACGCACGCACACGCACACGCACACGCACACGCACGTTACGTCTTACTAAAATGATCTTTCTCTTTTAGAAAATGTGAGCCAAAGTTATAAAGTAGCCAAAAGCTTGGTGCCTGAACTAAAGATAAATTGGTCACAAAAACATCAACTTCAATAATGAGGAACAGGAACCATTAAAATATTATATGCCAAACACAGACCAACTGCATCAGCAGAAGAACAATATGTAACAGAGAAAGAGAGATATATTTAAAATGGTCACTCCAATAACAATATTATAATTTTTCATCCATGTAAAGATTCTGAAACAATTAGACACAACTTTATCACTGAGGATTATGAGCCCCACTTAGGTTTTAACAAGTAAAACATAATCATTGATGTACAGGTTATACACCTACAAGTCTGTATGGTCATGTATAAACTAACCAAAAGGTAAACAAAAAAGTGAAAAGTAAGCCAAGTGATTTGAAAATGTATAACCTTACATGCCTGTTATAACTGCCCCAATGCATTGCCTCATACGAATATATGTAATGAAGGAAATTAAGATACATATTGTAAAGAATAATAATGTTTTTTTAAAGGTACTCAAAATACTGAAAAACAGCTCCCACAGACCGCTATCAAAACAAAGAACAGAGAAGCTCGGATTACAACAGACACAGAGCTCAGGACGCCATTACTCCACTTTATCTTTACATAGCATAATTTGTTTACGAGTATATTAATGTTCTGAATGTCGAGTACAGCCCCTTTAAAAACCACAAAACTATGAATTTAAATGTGATGAATTTCCTGCTTTTTCTGTAAACTGAATTATGAAAATGGCAAAAATAAGATCAACTTGAAAAAACCCTGGAAACCACTTAAAAAAATAAGCAGTGATTCTGTTTTTTCCATCATCCATAAACCCAGTCATAAGGAGGAAACTTCAGCTTTTAGCCGCACAGAAACAAAGCAATAAACAATGTATCCATTATGTGCAAGTGCAGTATGTATTATGGCTGCACATTATACGTTTGTTCACTGCATGTATATGTGTGTGTGTGTGTGTGTGTGTGTGTGTGTGTGTGTGTGTGTGTGTGTGTGTGTGTGTGTGTGTGTGTGTGTGTGTGTGTGTGTGTGTGTGTGTGGTCTTGTGTAGCTCAGTATCCCTGATGGCTGCTCGTTCTAGCCTCTCTTTGTTCAAATAATCACACCACAGCTCACTGCAGCCCATTCTCCTCTCCATCTCTTGTCCTCAATCGATTCTTTCAGCTTACAGCATTGCCAATTTGCCCATATTGATTGTCTGCGTTTGTTGCTGTATCATGTTGAAATGGTGGTGTCTGAACTTATTCAAAAGGAATAGGAAGGAGAACCCACCATTACTACCATTCATACATGTTGTGCCTGTGAGGAAAGAATCCGTTTATATATTTTTGTGGGAAGAACATATTATGAATCCTGACAGAGGTCGCATTGCACCTGGCATTCATTACCACATACAAATATAATCTAATATTAGATTTATTTAGTATCATTCACGATATATAAAGTATCAGAATGTGTTCAATTAAACTCGGATACTAACCAGTTACTCCTATAACACAATTTCCTCCATGCCCCATTTCTACCTTGTTTCACATTAGGAGATACACATTTAATGAGTGACTGACCCAAGTGATTGTCACTATGAGGTAATGTGTGTTCAATTTCAGCCACTTTTATCCACTTTAGCTAAGTATTGCAGCAGCACATGGCCAGTCCAAGCTGTATTTTGTTCAGGTCATTAAAGTTCCCCTTTGACCCCTGCACCCAAGTCTCAACATATTAGCAGGTTATTAATGACTATAACAAAAACACGTTCTAATCAATTCTTTCTTCAATGACCAGACTGACCAGAATGTTTGTGTTGCTATACCAATTGCTTTGGAAGCCTTTTTGTGAAAGGTAAATGTTATATTTAGGTTGATACCTTGTGATGTACCTTGGTAATGCAGAAGATTAGTGCGTTAATGATTTTTCCTTTCCTAATAAAGGCCTTACTTCGCTCTCAAAAATTTGAGTGTGTGTGTGTGTGTGTGTGTGTGTGTGTGTGTGTGTGTGTGTGTGTGTGTGTGTGTGTGTGTTTATGTTGTGTACCAACCTGAAGGTGCCCCAACCCAAGCCAAGCCAAGAACCCCATCATCAAAGTCCCGGTCAGAGAAGACATAGGCTAGGCAATAGTCATCGTGGTTCTGCTCAGAGTTAAGCTCCAAAAACTTCTCCACTCCGATGTTGGCAAAGCGAAACGGATTGGTTTTGTCTTTTTCATCGTTGGTAGTATTTATCTGAATAAAGGAGAGTTGGACACAAGACACCCTTACACTGACAGATTAACAGATAAAGCAGACTTCTTCACTCATATTAGCAGCTTGATTCCTTTCCGGCCAGCTGATGTATAAACTGATTCTGCAGCACTGAGATTCAACTCACCCTGATCCTTTTTACCATGAAGCTGATGTTTCGGATGCCCAGGAAGTCTGTGGCCTGGTAAATTGAGTCAATAGCCTTTACATGGCTGGATATCTGCAAAGAAAGTGAAGGTGAAGTGACAGTGGAGTAAGGACTATGCAGCAGTGGAAAAAGCAACATATCATGCATTTATGCATATATATGACACTTAGCTTTGTCACATTTCCAGAGGCTGCCATTTCTGACAAAAAGGGTGACTCTGTGACATGTCTGCTAATTAGATTTTTAAGTAATTCTTAGATTTGATACCAGCAGGGTACAAAATTAGCACCTGACCAGCCAAATGCTGGTAAAATATGCAAGTGGCTGGTAGATCTGCTTCACTCACCAGCCAAAAAAACAATGATAATCTACTGAGTGCCTTGAAAAATTTGAACATTCACTAGCCATTTGGCTGGTGAACAATAAAGATAATTTTGCACCCTGGGTGCCAGCAAGAGGCCTCCAGACTTTAGTGTGTACACACTGTGTGCTTACCTGGGCAATGACAGCCTCTCTTGTGCCATAGTATTTGAAGAAGAGGTGGTCAGTCTGGATGAAGAGCTGGCAAGTGTTTTTCTCTTTCGCCGCTGCCCTCTTTCTCCTCAGAATAACAGGACCCTGGGAGCTCTCCTCCTCCTCCGACACACTGTTCACCCCCTGTACAAAAAAACCCCCATCAGGATCAAACGGAAGGGAGATGGAGTCGGGACACATTGCCGTATTTAAAAAGTTGAGCCTGGCTTCAACATTGCAAATAATCAGGTGTTAGATGGAAGGCGTGTACACTGGTACTAAATATATACACATGCTCTTACTGGTAGTGTAAGGTAGGTTCCATATGAGGTAAAATCGTTTTAATCCCACAAGCCTTATCCATCTGTGTGCTTAATTATGAGCTGAAAGGAGGGGGCTTTGTTATGATGCAGGCACTTACTTTGAGTGGCTCCTCTACTACAGATGCCTGGTACTTCCTCATCCTCTCAAGCACTGAGTGGTCAGCGCAGCCGCCCTCTGAGCCATACTTATGAGGATAATCTGGCAGATAAGGAGGAGATAAAGGAATGGTTGTGAAGGGCTTACACTGCATCATGGAACCATGTGTGGTGGACTGGAAAAGGTGAATCACAGTAGGGCTTTAACTTTTGCCCAAAAATCATATTCAAAGTTTGTTTGTTTATTAATATTTGAATATATTAGAATATTTATTAATAATATTTTGACCATTAAATGCCTTCAGTAAGACCTAGATGTTCTGTCCACCAGAGGGCAGTGTATCAGTCAACGGCAGGCAATGATGTTTTCAGAAGAAAAACACACTTCCATGACTGTTTTAAAAAAAAATGTAAAGTCAGACCCTGGATTAAACACAAACAGTATGCTTTCGACAGGTTCGACAAGTTCGGAGCTTTCACCCTAGCCTACGTAAGTGGTCTGATGTTTCTACTTGTGCGCTGGTGTGTGCGTCGAGCTGGCGTGTGTGTGTGTGTGTGTGTGTGTGTGTGTGTGTGTGTGTGTGTGTGTGTGTGTGTGTGTGTGTGTGTGTGTGTGTGTGTGTGTGTGTGTGTGTGTGTTAGAGTGAGAGACGGACGGTGATTGACCGGTAGCTTCAGAGTGAGTACTGACTCTAGAGTCATAGTGAGAGGAACAAAGCGTCTCCCCTGTTCTTTCTGTTTCACGGTGAGACATCTGTAGCAGGAACAGTTAACCCTCTCCTTGATTTCACGTTGTTTATGGAGAAGGAGAACCAGGAAATGAGTCGGGGGAAATGCAAGCCACGGCCGAGCGACGTGCGTCGCCGCGACGTGTAGTTACATTTTGAAATGCATGAAAAAGCCTCGGAATCTGAATTGAAAACGTTTACAAGCAAACACATTTACAAAAAATAATGCCCATAACTGGTTCGAATATTAAGGGCTGGCTAATATTTGTTCGAATATCATTAATTTTTAAAATATTCAAATTATATTCAAATAACGAAGTTAGGAGTCAAAGACCTAAATCACAGTGAGTCAGGGTGTAAGAGTAGCTGCATTGAATAAAAAGCTTGAGCAATATCACTTTTCTCTGCTTCTACCAACTGAAAACATTGCTTCTCTGTTCAATCCAGCCTTATTCCAATTTACAACTGCTGTGTAAAACGTTTTCTCCAAGCTAGTACACACACTGCATTGAATTTTGAAGGGCAAATGGGATGGGGCTTCGAAACTAACTCTATGTCCTACAATATGAATATAATTTCCAGTCTTTTGGTTCAACCAGTTCAGATCAACAAATGTCAAACAACGCTGCCGTGTTACATTAATAGACTACTAAGGGAATTCTCACAGTATTTTCACACAATTACAATCTCCACGGCATTCATACCCAGACTGCGCACAGTGTACCAAGTCACTGCTTGTTTCATATAAACAATACACATTTCAGCAACAACATATGAATCTGTGTCCCACTACAGCATTGCCATCTGGCTTCAGCAGCTGTCTTTACTGGATCACAAAAACAAGGTGGGATCAGTCTTACAATATACAATCACCTACTCTGCTGATAACCACAACACAGTTCACTACTGGC
The DNA here is from genome assembly GCF_004354835.1 of Perca flavescens. Classification (NCBI taxonomy): domain Eukaryota; kingdom Metazoa; phylum Chordata; class Actinopteri; order Perciformes; family Percidae; genus Perca; species Perca flavescens. The sequence continues at coordinate 25,272,503 of NC_041331.1, read as the reverse complement.
CACACCCATATGGCAATCCCACGTCAAAGAAAGTATGATTCAAAGTTTCCCTACATCTCTAAGAAGGTTATTTCAGATAAAGGAGGTATGAACAAACAGACTAATAACGAGGAATAGATCATGTTTATTGAATGTGCCATGAAGTATTAAGTTTATTGAGGGTCAGCAGCCAAAACTCCAAATTACTTGAACAATAATAAACAATGCGGTGTCGCAATAGTGTGCAAGTGTTTTACATCATTTTAAGAGACTGTTATATGAAAAAAAAAAAAAAATCAATGTGCTCTGATGATGTAGGTTTCAATGAGGGATAGACCGATTATCCGGCTGTTTTTTGGCAGTTTGCAGATATGTATCGCCGTTTTATTTGACCGATAACAATAAAGTTAATTAATTAAAAAGTAAGCTACTTTGGCTCCACTACAGCTTCACCTCTTTTACTGTGTATTATGTTGAAAGTTTCTAATTTATTAAATACTTGCTTAAAATGAAGTAAAGGCTGGACTACAATATAGCTGTTAGAAGCAGTTTGTGAACAGTGTCCCTTTGGGGTGGACTTTGGTCTTTTTCACTTTTTTAACCTATAACGTGCACAAAAAGATATATAACATAATAAAGGGAAAAAGCCAAAAAGCATAATATGAACACTTTAAAATAGTCTAAAGTTAGGATGCATTTCAACCATCTTAAAAGACCTGAATATTTTTTAAAGCAGAGGTGTAGAGAATAGGTCTTTATGTTAATAAATGCATTTTTCAGCAATTATTTTCAGTTCATTTCACTAGGATATCAAAATAACAGTGCACAGTGTGTCTTTTTCTTCTGTCTGTGACCATTTACTTAATGTAGATGTGAGGAGGGGCCACCTGAAAACCCCACTGTCACTGTGCATTAAGGTGCATGTGGGATGGTATGAACTTGTAATTTAATAATTACAAACAAGTTTGTAAGTGTGCACCACATTCCACCCGTACTCAGCAGTGATAAGCAGACACATCTTGCCAAATCAGAACTGACTGGGAAAATAAAAGGCAGGAATGAAATGACCCAAGTTATAAAAGAAAAACAAACAAAAAATGTCTTTATCTAGTGGGTTTGACTTTTCCTCAATTTCACCTGCAACCTTTTGCTCCGTCCAACCAGCTTCTTCTCCGTCACTACTGACAGAATGACATGCTGTGGGTGGATGACTTCCCCATATCTATGCTAATTTGCAAATACATTTGCTTAAATGTCCTTCAGCAGTTCAAGAGGATCTGCCTATGTTTGTGTTTATGCGTGTGCGTGTGTGTGTTTTCCAGAGAAGCACTCAGCAGGACAGAGTGCAGTGTATCAGCCAGCCCAAAACCAGGGCGGGGTTCATATCAGACTTACTGCCTGTCTGCTAAATGTGGTTCTTTGAGCTGGAATCATGACTCTCAACTCGCTGGATTGTTTTTACCCACAACCCCACCTTGCCTGTCTGAGCATCTATCAATTGGTTGTAGTCTGACATTAACGGATATAAGTCATACCTTTGTTGTATCGTGCTCCAATACTGGAACAACTTGTACGTGGCCCTAGCCTAGAAATCTAGATACACCCTAGTGGCAGCAAATTTAATTTGCAGCCAGGGGGGTCTAGGCACTCTCCGTTGACTTGCGAGCTGGAAAAAACAAACTCTAGTCAGGCCAATCACATCGTGTATAGAGTCGGTGGGCGGGCTTGTGGCTGCTGCTGGGAACAGTGGTCTTCTGAAAGACTTGGAGTTAAGCTTTTCTTTGAGAAAAGAACGACACTGAAATCATTCTTAAAAAAGGAAGATGTGTTCTGAGTTTTGCCGAACGGATACGGCAAAAGTTTAATCTATCAACTAGCTTCGCTACCTTCTTCGTTGCTCTGCCTGGTTGTAGCACTATCCTATTGCGTGCAGAGGGAATTTGAAAGACAACCGTTTATCCCGCCCCTCAGATTGAGCTCCGTCAATGGTGAGTTCCCAGACCCAACATCTTGATGTGGGTCTGGCTTGTCAGGCTACCATGGCCAGGACCCAGAGCCAAATCCTGCTGATACCAGCCTGTTAAACATAACCTTCTCCCCAACATTATTTTTCTTTTAATATACCATTAATTTTTACATAGAACAAGTCAGGTAAAAATCTTCAGCAAACACATTCCTACAATGATGCATTTCAAAAAGGTTCCTGTTAAAAAGTACTTGTACTACAACGAACAAGCCACATGTTTGTGGCATATCTAAAGGAAAGAAAGTTGCATCTTTCCCGACAGGTGTGCTTATTATGTGGACATGAACTACCTTTAGACCACATAGTGTCTTTCAGTGAAGCAAGTGCAATGGCAGGTACTTACGGATATCATCCTCGTGATAGATGACGGAGTGGAAGGGCACATTCTTGTTCTTTAGGTATCTCTCCGAGGGTTCAACATAGTACACTCCTTGGTGGGTTTTAATGAAGCCCTCAAAGCGCCCATCAACCACGGAGCCATGGGTCAGAGTGCCCTTTTCACCTGAAGCACAAAGAGGATGAGGATGAGCAGAGGTAGAAAAACCATAGTATTTGTCTGTAAAGAAACTGAAGATCAAAGTAAAATCCTTCCAAACCCAATAAACAATGAAACACATCTGATCTGAAGAATACTTTAGGTCCCCTTTCCCTTTGTTTCACAAACACTGATCAAAACAGGACAAACCAAACAGTTTTTTCTCTTGTTTATTTAAACTCTGCTGGAGGGCAGCAGGAAGACGTCCAGGAAGGGAAGGGATTAAGAGCAGAAGGGAAAAACTGGATAAAAAGTCAAAGTATGTCCTGTGTGTATTCGTTTGTGATGTGATAAATACTGGCCAAAAACAACCTTTTCCTCTCACACATACAATGTTCCATAATGCTGTAGATGGAAACATTGTCTCCTCAGTTGAAATGTTTGAGAAGTCACTCACGAGATGATATAAGGGATTGCGTAGGGATGATACAAAGAAAAATGATTATGCAGAAAAATAAAAGCACCGTAATTATATTAGAGACATTTCCTTAGAAAAGAACTGCGCTTCTGCCGCAGGATGTGGTGTGTGACAGCTGGACTTACCAAATATTTCTCCACTGTAAATATGTGATGTATCAATGGGTTCCACCTCTCCTGATACCTCAATGATGAGATCTGGTGAAAATAGAGTTGTATCTCTCTTCATCCGCAAGTTAAAATGTCTAAAGAGAAGAATAGGAGAACATGTGTAATTAGCATTAAACACTTGACACACCCTTAACCCTGGCACTGTTAATGTCATGTTCTCACCATAAAGTTTTAATATAAAAAGGATGACACACTGGAAAGCTGAGACAGCACACAAGGAATTTAGCAGAAAAAGCAGCATCTTTCACGCAATTTTACTGAGCTTCACAATACTGCTGTACTGGTTGTTGCTCAGTATTGCTGTGCTCAGTGAGTTAGAAGAATTGTGCCATGAGGGAAAGCACAGCCTTACTACTTTTTCTTTTTTATAAATAATCTTCTCATTAACATAACCATGATGTCAAAGACAAAAAGACAAGCATCACATGAGGTGCACATGAGCCACTAGCTTCCCAGAAACCTCAGGCATTGTAGGGAGTATTTCAGAGGAATATTCTTCACCAGGACTCTCTTTAGTAATCACATGGCTTGGTCTCAAGCTGTGAAGCTTCCTCCAGAGGACTCAAATGGTGTTCACATCGCTACCTCATACTGAACCCTTTATGGATTGCACCATTTTTGTTTTCTTACATTAGCACAATTCGCAACAAGGCAAAACACATTTTAGGGAAATTTGTAGATGAACTGTCAACTGTCTAAATGTTTTTTAAGTGGTCTGGAGCTCTTTTAATCACCTGTCCTTTAATGGGCAGGTTGTAGCCTCATATAACCTGAGATTAGGCATTGTTAGGCAGGAATAATTTTTTAAGAAGCATACAAGTGTAGTCGCCGTCTGTTTTTAATCATTTATGTATTGTTTTTAATCCATAGTATGGGTCAAGCTACAAAACACTGAGTCCTACACACAGTCCTTCCCACAACCAATAGTACATTTTGCTGCCTGGTAAAGGCCCATGTCATTTAAACTCCTCCAGTTGGTAACATAAGCTATCGGTTAGACATTTTCTCTCAAAGCCCAACATAAGATAATGTTATGTCATCAACAAGGTTATTTTTTCAGACTTTGGAAAGTCACAGGCTGAGGAGCACTCCCCATGACAAGTAAACTAGCCTTTATGTAAAAATCAGTGAATGCCCCATTAAGGTCTGTGTGGCAAATGTAGAGGGTTATTTCCCTCCAAGCAGCTCAGGACATGGCACACCTTTAAGGTCTACTTAAACAGATGTTTTGCAGAAGCAAGTGTATTGAGGAGGAGAAAAAGGGCTAAGGATGTAAAGGCAGACTTACTACACTGCAGGAATGAGTTCATGAAAACATTAATAGAGTAAAACCAAGAGAAACTGAGCACAAGAGACAGACAGTAAAATGTGAGGAGGAGTGGAACAGAAAATATTTGGGAAAGTGAGATAGCAGATAATGTTGAAAAGGTCAGACACAGTCCAGGATATCCCTGAACAGGATGATTTATTGACTTACCCCAGCATTCAGTTTTTTCCTTCATAACTCCTGTTCTCAGCTCACACAAACAACTTTTTGCTACACTTATGACACTTGGCCTACACTTTATACACTTATCTTCCATTCAGTGGTTCCCTTCACATACTTACACTAAATGATTATTCATGAAGCAGCCTAATGTTTGGGCCTAATGTGTATTCTGTAACTAAGTAAATTACTATATTGATGCTATCAAAATATGTATTCTGAACTGGGAATCGGCTGTCAGACGATCATTTCAACTGAAGCCAATAGAAGGGCAACAGAAAGAAAAAAAGAGAAGAAACAAATTTCAAACAAAAAAAAAAGAGACTGCAATATGACCTACTCTTTGAAGTCAGTATTGTGACACAGAGTTCATCTGGCAATAGATTTAGTATAAATTCCTCTGCTTGTTATTCATCCTGTCACACCCATTACGGTTCTGGGCCTCTTCCCCTCTTATTAATGGCCACTACAACAATCAATATGACCTCATGACTTCATCAATGTCCCATCAAAAGCACCATGGCATTAGGGCTGTCCTCGACTAAAGATATTCTAAGTCGACTAACAATTGTACGATTTTGTCGACTAATCGATTAGTTGATTTAATTGACAGAGCTGTGCGCTTTGAGAGGTGGTTAAGACTAGAAAAGCACAATATAAATGTAGTTAATTAACCATCTGTAAAACTGAGTTTTTCCACAATTAATCCTGCAAAAGCACCACTTTAAATCTTGTGTTTACCATAAATGTGCTCAGAAGTTTCTTGGAAATAAGTAATTAAGCATGAATAAGCATAAAAAATGACTAATCGACTAAAGAAATCTTAGTCGACTAAAACCAAAACGACCAATTAGTCGACTAATCGACTAAGAGGTGGCAGCCCTACATGGCATGCTGGTCACAGACACAGATCAATCCATAAGTAGATTATTCCGTTTTTAATATCAAATTTAATCTGCATTAACAGGGATCTGCAGTGATTATTACGCTGTCCATGAGGTCATCCATCAAAATCCATCTCCTCTGACTCGGTTTTAGACTGCGCCCAGTCTACAACATACCTTTTGAACCAAACCACAATAAGTACCCTGCATATCCCCTGACACACAAAGGGGCTAGGTCACAAAGACAGACTGGCTTCTTTATTTTGTGTGTAAGGGTGATTACCAATGAATAAATGTACAGTCTCATTACGCAAATAATTTTTCCTCTCGGGAAAAACACAAATTTACGGAGCCCCCAAAGGTTCACAGATCTTTCTTTCTGAACTACTTCTGTGTTGCAATGCATTCTGCCTTGCATTAAGTTTACACATATATTTAAAAATATATACAAATATAAAGAATAAAATAATATAATAATATATTGAATACCCCCTAAACCATATGGACATTTAGTGTTGGTCCCATCCAGTTATACACTGCCAGTTTAGGCAAACACTCTGCAGATACTACAGAAAGGAGAGATGACATGACACTTTAAATTCTGAATGTATTGCTCATTACTTCTTTCAAAAGGCTGAGCTCCAACAGTATACAGCCACTGGCTGTGAGCACAGCTGCTCGGCCTGGCTGTGGTAGGTGAAGCTATCGCAGTGGATATGGTTATTGCTCAGACTATGGCTGCATTTGTAGTTGAATCTATGATGCAACGGATATGGCTACTGTAGTTAGTGTTACACTCATTATAAACTAATGTGTCACAGCCATAATTATAACAGCCTAGGCACAGCAATTGCTAGAGCAATCACAGCGACAGCAACAGCCTAAGCCATATCATCCCTTATCATATATCATATCAGATTAGTCTTTCTCAATGGATCAGAGGGAATGCAAAACGTATAAGTAAGAATAAAAATGAGAAAGTGGATTAAAATTAGGAAAATATATAAAAGGGAAATAATTGACATTAATAAATTCCCATCAAGAAATCACTGAACAGTAAAAAAACAAAAAACAAAATCCAAATGGTCAATGGTTTTACTAACTAAAATCACTGCATGCTGTTCCAGACAAAAAAAAACTACAGACAAATAAACATGATTTGTAACAAACAGGAAGAGGAGAGGCTGTGGATGAAGTCCGCGATGCTCATCTCACACAGGCAGCTGACTGATAAATTATTTAGACATATCCCAAATGCTGAACATACTGACTCAAGCACCTGACAGTCATACACTTTGCTCAGTAAGCACCACGGCTCAAAGAAGTGTGCCCCAAGCCATGTCTACAGAGACGGTATGCCTACAAAAAGGCCAATATTTACACGATATATGTATATTTAAAACAGTATTGTATCTCTTAAATATCAACTATACTTCACAACTTATAACTATATATCTATTGGTGCTTTTGGTCTGCTCACCACGTGGGCACTGAACTTTCACCACTGAAAGAAGCACACAGGTTTACCCTGATTTGAATTAGCGGTGTTTAAATACCACAGAACTGAACTGTGACGGGGCGCGTGGCTGCCGTCACGGAAGCAATACGCTACCTATTTTTTATTACAAAGACTGAGTGAAGAGGTTGCCCATATGTTTGTTTGACGAGTTTATATGTTTGGTTTGTATATTGGTTGTATATCATTTGTCAAATTGCCCATATTAATCCCGTAGTTTTGTGCACCATTTTTAACATCTAATACTGCGGTGATTTGTTATCTAGGCCTAGTTATATTCATCTATACATCATTTATTGTTTACAACTGTACAGTTTGTCACAAACATCACCTGTTATAAGAACCACCACAACACTTAAGTCTTTGCTAACTAATGTTTGTTTATTGAGTGTAAAAGTATAGAGTGTAAAATGGTTTGTGCTTACCATGTGCTCTTTGTTATTATGTAAAGTTTGCTGCTGTCCTTGAGTTTGGATGGGTCTGTGACTTCCAGGTTAACAGGAAGTTTACCGACATGTTATGTATTATATTTGACAGCCACAAAGATGTCTTGTGGCTGTGGTAAATTGCATTGACAATTGTATGAATTATATGTTGTGTCTGTCTAGATTTTTAGCTATATGTATTTTGGCTGTATTAAGCCTTATGGGTGTACTCACCTGAGCCACCCCTGTATTGTGTATGTTGGTATGTTCCAATTTGAGTGGTTGGCGTCAGGCTATATAAGGTGGCCATGGTATTTGAGAGAGAGAGAGAGAGAGAGAGAGCTGAAGTGCGCACTGAGGAAGTAAGACTTAAGTCTGTGGTATATCCTCAGTGCTGAGACTTGAATTAAGGTCCATTTTTATACAATTGTTTAAGTTCAAGTTGTTTGCTCGTTATGACTCGTAAGTCAATTTTAATTTATTTTTTCTTGAAAGTGCTTTTTAGTTACTTTCCTGAATTTTGTTAATTTTTTCTATTATCATATTTGCCTGTGGGCCTTAATTGGATCATTCACAATAAAAGCCCATCGTTTTTCACATCATCTTGGTCGCATCCTGAGTGTTAATATCTGCTCACGACTACTCACCGCATCTACTCTCAACATGAACTATGATCACATTAGAGAGCAGATGGGCCTCTGAACACTACCGAGCTCTTCTTTAGGGATAGACCGAATATCGGTCCTGGACGATTATCGGGCCATTTTTTGGCAGTTTGCAGATTATCTGTATCGGCATATTACTTGCCTGATAACAGATAAAGTTAATTTATCAAAAAGTGTGCTGCTTTGGCTCTGCTACAGCTCTGTGTCTGTCCCTCTGCTTTGGTTTCACTCGTTACTGAGTCTGACTTAATGTCCCGCCCACAACACTATCTGACTATCTTTTACTGTGTATAACGTTAAATCATTGCTCAAAGCATTTAAACAAAGTTTTGTGTTGGAGTTTGTAACATCCCAAAATCTTAATTTTGACTTAAAGATTTTCATTTTCAGTGTAATGAATGCATATTGGTTCTAAATATTGGTTATTAGTTTCATTAACTACTAATAATCGGTTAAAGTGTCTTGAAAAAAACAGTATTGGTCAATCCCTACTCTTCTTATTGCAAATATCTTGATGTATTACAAAAGAGGTAAAATACATCTCACAAATTAGTCTTATTCCTGGAAAGCTGGACACTAAACTGAACTATCAACTGTGTCACTTCCCCCCCAGCATTGTATCATAGTCAATGCTAGACTACATTTTGGCATCTCTCTTTGTAAAGAAGCCCTCCACAGAGACAACTGTCTGCCCTGCCTTGTTCCATCACCTGATCCAGCTACAAATAATCATGTGAGTTGGCATACACAAAAAAGCTTTTCTCTTGTTACAACAAACCTCTATAGTGCCACACAGCCCTGCCCTGGGGTAGAGGGGAAAGTGTCTGTCTGTGTTTGCACATGTTGCACATTAATTCAGTGAGTATATAAGTATAATATACTAGCTTTATGACCACTGGCTTGCTTCGGTTTATCTTAAAACCAACTTTATCACTATAATGGACAACAAAAATGCATAGTATGTAGAGCTGCAGAATACACCGTTTTTTATCGTCATCGCAATATCAACTGGCGCAATATACATACTGTAATCGCAAAAGGCTGCAGCATATTGCAAAAGACACTGAAGATTTTTTTGATAGTAGAAAAAAAATATCAGCAGAAAACTTTCAAATGAAAAAACTCTTTTTTTTAGTGGTGCCTTTTATATTCAATTCAATGTTAAATTTGTTCAATAAAAGAATGTTAGAAATAATTTCCTTTTGTTTTGTTTTAAATTCAACAAGCAATTTGTTGTGAACTGAGTACACTTTAATATCAGTTTTTTTATCGCAGGTAGTATATCACATTTTTCTCATATCTTGCAGCCCTAACAATATGATGTCAGTCAACACAACAGATGACAAAGTCTCTCTGACACAATAAAAAAAACACATCACACAGGTGACATTTGTTCCAAGACTATGCTACTGTGTACTGTGCTTGTGTCCACCTTGTGATGCTGCAGAGAACTGGACCATTCATAACTGGAGCCAATAATGTGAAGCTAAACTTCCTCCTTTCCCTCCCGGTCAACGTCAACACACAGCAATGAAAATCCAAATATTTGTCATAAATGTCATGTAACAGCCAGAGGGATTATTATATAACTATGTAACTAGCAATAGTTTGACACTTCCTCATTATTCTGTTCTCATCAAGGGGGTAAGCTTCGCTTCAGAACTCGAACCTCCTATGGCGCCATTTTGATGCTATAAAGCAATCACCTCCCGTTAGCATTCCACTGACTAGCATTCATTTTGACGTCACTTGACAGCAAATAACTTTACATCTGAAGCGTTTAAAGACTATTTGTCCATTGTTTATTTCTAAAGAAACACGAAAATGTATAAAAGGCTCCATTACCTTGTACCTCACGCTATGGCTCCGTAGCAGACGTTTTTGTAAAAATAGGCTAATGATTGTGTCACATAGTAGAGGAATTACCGTATAGTACAGGAGAAGCTTGCAGGCAGTTTCGACTTACATGAGCTGTTTAGGTTTAATTACTAATGTTAACTAGCATTTTAGTTAGCAATAATTAGCCTGTGCCCATGTTATCTTCTTACATATACCTACGCTCTCCGTCTCTGCAAGATTGGGAATGATTGAGATTTCTCTTGGCACAGCTACCAGAAGACTTACAACTTTCAGACACGTTGCTCACGTCACATTTACGTTGTCTCTCTCAGTTGGAGGCTGCGCAGTAAAGCAAGAGATCACTGGAAAAGTGCTTCTAATAGCCTTCACTGGTCTCCGTCCAGAGCAATGGGGTCTAATGGTCCATTATATACTGTCTATGGTCCTCATACAGGTTGTCTTAACTGCTAATAAATCTCTAACTGTGCACTCTTTTCCTGTTCAGTGGACTTGAGAACTCTACATTGAAAATATCTGGCCTGCTCTTCTACATGTCATGGTTTGTGCAATACGCCTACTCTTTCCTCTGCTACTTAGAGCACCCATGAGAGTTTGTTTACAGTAAATACACTGAAGGTCCATTTGGCCAAGAGTCTGCATTATACTACAAACTATCTCTAATTTGCCCCCCTTTACAAAATTGTTTATGTCCTCTTTAGAGACTACAGTGGACAAATGATCATGCTGTATGACGCAGTGGTTACCCCACCAATACAAGCAGCACCAGCTGTCTCTCCCAGGCCAGAAAAGACAGGAAAGAGCACAAAAACACAGGAAAAGGATCTGTGTGACAGAGCCTTGATAACCCACAACAGACAAGTGAAGAGGAAAGAAGGGGGAGCTTGCTGAAAAAACAGTGTTGCTGAGGTAAATTATTGTTACGCTCCTTAACGTGGCAAAAATTTAAAAAGTAAAAGAGAAATGCAGATAGGAATGAGAATGAAACAGACAAATGGTTCTTTACTGTGTGTAGATAGTAAAGACCTGATATTCATGTGCAAATTAAAGGCAGCAGGTAAAACAACCTTCTTTTGTTAGTTTGTCAACGGAAGCCAGCTAGACCACATTTCTATGCCATGTGTTGAGCCACTATGCAGTCTTAAAACTGGGGTCTAGTAAGAAAAAGGCAAACACGACTCCATGTATCCTTGGAGTTGTAGCATATCCTTGATCTCAAAAGACATAAGAAATGTATTTAAGCCATATCATTGGATCCATGCAGCATCTCTACTTTTTTTGACTCAGAAATGTGAGTTAAAATGTTCTACTTTATTTGGTAGAAATGAAACCCCCAGGCTCACAAAGACATACCTAGAAAACAAAATCACCGACCAGGTCACTGAACATTTTGATCCATTTCTTGTTCACCACTCGTTCACTATTGCAAGCCATTTATGACATTTCTTCCAAATGCTTTACTCACACGCAATCTGCTGCAGCCCACTATCACTTTATACCAAGTGAACTCAGCTGATACAAATCTGAGAACATTTAAACGGTGTTACTGCCTAAAATAATCTGTTTACAAAACAGGGGTGGCACCACTGTAATCAGACAATTTGGCCTTGACAAGGACTCATCTTGAATTGCATGTCATTTAAAACAGATTCAGAATGAGGTGGTTAAGAATACAAGGGGAGTTCACTGTCAGAGGGAAAAAGGGGAAGGATTTGATTTCAGGTTGTACTCATGTGATTAGTCTGGTCTTTTCAGAGATTTAAGTAACCACAATGAGGCTGCCGTTGCTCTCGGAGAAGCATGGAACTGGTACATGGTACTGGCAGGTGTCTTTTATACCAGGTATAAAAGATTTTTAAAAAAAAAACTGCCCAGTATTATGGTAACATGTATTTTGTCTTTGGCTACAGTTCTTTCTATGACCAGATGGTTCATTAAGGTATTAGTATAACCAAGTCATAAATAATATAATATGCCACATCTAATGGCACGCAGGGAACAGAATGAACATTTCCATATCCTTATTACATTCCAATGCATTGCCTGCCAATTATTTTTGCAAATGAGGTTTTATATTCTCGTGGTGATGAAAAGACCATATGATGAGATAATGTAATTTAAACCAATGGTACTTTATATTGTTTTTAAATTAAAGTAAAAAATTATTTATTTGTAAGTCTATTTAATAAAATGATTACAGCATGTGCTCACAACTAAAGTGCATAGAGTAAGCACACAAAAAAAAAATTCAAGCAGCACAGTATGAGGTTAAAAGTCAGAAGAAGAGAGTGAATGAGTGAGGAAGACAGAGAGTGTGAGTGAGGAAGACAGAGAGTGTGAGTGAGTGTGTGTGTGTGTGTGTGTGTGTGTATATATGTATGTATGTATGTATGTGTGTGTGTGTGTGTGTGTGTGTTTGTGTGTGTGTGATTAAACTGACCTTCCATGTGCATGGAAGTCCAGGTGCACGGTCCTGTCTTGAGGAGAGAGTGCCCTCTTGGCTCTCTGGTGACTGTTGTGCAGGGCTTCTGTGTCATATGATAAACCCTCATAATGGCGAATATATTTATCCAAGGGGTTCCCAAACTGACCTGAAAGAGAGTTCAGTGGCTCATCAACATTTGTCAACAAACATTTTCTGCAAGGGCAACATTTTGCTTTCATATGTTACTATGATTCTTGGTTATTCATCAATTTTATATAGAAGTTGACTGACACAGCAGTTAAAATAATCACTTCATGTTTTGAAAGTTTGGTGAATCTTGTTATGGACTAACAAAAGTGCTAACATTTCATTCATCAAAGCATATATTTCAGCAATGAGCTCTTTTTCCTAAAGGACACATTATGCAATCAACAGCAAAACAACCACACTGGGACATCTACAATAAGATCCACAAGGCATTGCACATCTCTGCACATTTCACAGACATTTTGACTTGTCACAGTAGGAAAAAAGCACAAGTTTTAACTAATAATATTAACAATGGCTCTGTTCTATTCAAGTGTCCCAGTAAGCCATGACAGGGAGCCAGCATGTACAACACCAGAACCCTGAAACTTAAACAGCTAAATGGAATTTAGCCATCATTAATCTTATTTACCTGCGCCTTTCCAACTGTGAGTTGTCAACCTGTCTTTTATGAAAAAAGGCCTATGGAGGGAGGTTGGTAAAACAGGGATGAATCTCTTACAGTGGCCAGCTATCATGCAAAGCTGTCTCACTCACGAGATGTGCTTAACAGGCTTATTCAGCTTATTGATGTGATACCACAGAGGTAATCCTGCCGGCTTTCATACTGACTATTTCTTTGTTCTTTTCACAAAGACAAAGAAAGTAATTTTAACGCGCAAATGAGGAGCACATGATGCATATCAGGTGACCGTGGTCCTGTTTCAGTATTACTGTATGTCACTGTGCAAGAGCAGTGACAACAGAATTGGCTGCAGGCTATTTAAATGCTATTTTACACTCCTAAGGCAACACAGAATGCTTCTAACTAAATATCTGAAGTTTTGGGTCATGACAGGAAATGTTCTGTTGTGACCTACAAACGCAGCCTTTGGAAATTAGTTCATTAGCAAGGGCTCCATTTAAAATGCTAGGACTGACACTCCGCTCTAACCTTTTGTTATGAAAGAAAAATAGTAGAAAAACACACATTGCTAAGAGACTCCAACAGGCCAAAAGGGATAGGTGTTCCATATTGCCTGTATTTGTTAACTTTTTTGTTAATTTACTATAGGGCTTTACAGATAGAGGATGTCTAGACCACACTCTATATTTTACAAAGACCCAACAATTTTCCCCAATTCCCCCCAAGAGCAAGCATTTTGTGCAACAATGGCTAGGAAAAACTTCATTTTTACAGGCAGAAACCTGGGACAGACCCTGGCTCTTGGTAAGCGGCAGTCACAACTCCCCAAGCAGGGAGTGGCTGTACATGGCCAGTAGCAACTTGTCAAGCATCTAAATAACCAGGTTACTCTCTGTTCCATCTGTAATCTTTTGAAAACTAGGAAACCAGAGTTCCTAAAAACATTCTCATAAATACAGGCAGCTCCTCTATAGCTGTTTCAAACAAAAGACACTTTTTTACAACGACGAAGAATTTAAAACTGCTTTCACTCAAGTTAGTCTGGCATAGGATGTATAGTACTGGCATAAAGCCTGACATTCGGCGCATCACTCACACACACCACATGTCCCTCCCCTTCCGCTATCTCCGCAATCTATTTTGCAAGGTAACCATTGCTTCATATGGGGCTTAGCGCCAACCCGGACAGTTGTGATTGCTTTAAAGAAATACAAACAAAAGTGTTTTTTTCCTATGCCAGATCTGTTAAGTCAAAACTCACACATCACATATAAAAAGTAATCATGTTCGAAACTTTTTTCAAACTGACACTGCTTAAAAAATGTATCACTGATAGAATCCATTTGTTCTTTGTGTCATTATTTAATTAACTGATAAATCAGTCATTGCAATTGCAACATATCGATTTAAAACTCACCAAAATGGATTAATTAAAAATATTTAGAAAAATAATACTTTATTATTTAATATTAATTCCTATTACACTAACCCCTCATTCTTAGGCACCCTTGGTTAATACTGTACTGAAAAGAAAATATACAAAATAATGACTAGACTTAACAATCCTATTTTTTTGGGCCTGAACACATTACTTCACTAAGAGGTAGTGGCTAAAATGTTGTCTAAAAGACAACAAAAGCTGAGAAAAATATGGCTGTTGATTTCATTGTAAAAGTTATGTCAACATGATGTCAGTGCAATCGTTTCAGCCTTAAGAGAATCAGTGAAGTGCAATTCCTGACAGAGAGGAAACTGCTGACAGGAACAGAGGGGGTGGTAACAGCATGAATCAAAACTGATCTGAGCCTTGCATTACCATGCATGCTGGGTGATGGCAGGCCAGGCCAGCTACCACGACACATCAGACACCCCACAGCTCAAGGCAAGCCAAATGTTGTCAACTTGTGTATCAAACAGTACTGGAAAAATAACCCTTTTACTAGAAAAAAAAAACAGTGAGAGGGTTGGTTGTAACCTTCAAGCATCAAGTCTGACCAAGATTGTCCAATACAAAACTCCATGGTGGATTAAATTCCATGCTACATTTCTCAAGAAAATTCTCTACAATGTACCATCACTGTAAGCAGGCCATGTAACAGCAGTTGTGTCATAAGTGAGATAACCTGGTTTATCTGATACATTGAGTTACTCAGACATTTTCACAAAATTCACAATCCACATTTAACCACACAGGTTTTCCAACATGCGTCATTTTGATCATATCATATATCTACGTTATAGCTCAGATACTAGCAAGTTGTTATTTATTTGCCATCGCAGCTAAACTTAATGTTAAGCTAGCGCTAGTTGTTTTGAAATTATTCTAACAACTGACAACATGTCTGTAACTTCCGAGTGTATTAGCTAGCTATACGTTATATTAGGGCTGGGCGATATATCGATATTATATCGATATCGTGATATGAGACTAGATATCGTCTTAGATTTTGGATATCGTAATATCATGATATGACATAAGGGTCTTTTCCTGGTTTTAAAGGCTGCATTACAGTGAAGTGATGTACTTTTCTGAACTTACCAGACTGTTCTAGCTGTTCTATTATTAATGATTATTTATCTAAAATCTAAGTGTGAAGATATTTTGCGAGAGCACCAACTGTCAACTCTAGAATATATCGCCGCAATATCGATATCGAGGTATTTGGTCAAGAATATCAGGATATCTGATTTTATCTATATCGCCCAGCCCTATATCAGAAAATATGGGATGTAGAAATAAGCGCTGAAAATGTGTGGAAGAAAAATTTAACAATTTAAAACGTTGGAAAAAACTAAAACAAACCTTATGGAGCTTTGATTTCAAAAAAGGTATTCCTGTTGTTATACAGTATTTATTTGTACATTTGTTTACATTTTATTGTTATTTGAACAGCTGAGCATTGAACCAGGTGAAGAAACCTGTTTATTATTTATTCCTTTGATTTTGCAACTGTTCACTGAAATAGCCGGTTTCTATGAAACTACATGCGACAATGTCATATTTGGCTTTGACTTTGACTGAACATTTGCTCTCACTTTGCGGAAAAAATATCGGGATATATATCGTATATCGATATTCAGCCAAAATATATCGGGATATGACTTTTGGTCCATATCGCCCAGCCCTACGTTATATCACATCCTCGCCATTCAAATAGCTAGTCTGTTTGAAATTAATATATCAATGGTTTGTTTGTTGTACGCTAGCACTGTAATGTTAGCCCACAGTAACTGTCAAAAAACAGTCTGTTTTTCTGTGAGAGTAACGTTACTCAACCTGTAACGTTACCACCCAAACGTAATTAACTTGATACCCAACTAATACGGGCTGCTGGCTAACTGGCCAATGTACGCACTCTAACGAGTAAACACCGGTTAGCAGCCCCAAATACTATAGTTAGCATTAACACTAGCCAACGAGCTAGCAGCCAGAGAACAACTGCCTGATCCGATTTAGCGGTAGCTCCACTGACGAACACTGAACACTTTCCTTTCCGTGTTACTCAGTTGCAAACTTACCTGTAATATCTCGTAGGCAGCAAAACATGACAATTAGATTAACAAAAATCATATCGAAATTCCCTGTAGGTCCAGTAAACTAGCTATGCGACCCAGCAATACCGCTGATTGCTACTTGTTTCGTTTTCTTTCACTTAAAGGTATAGCCGCCTTTCCTAGTGAGCTAGCTCTACCATCACAAACACCCCCAACGTTAGACAGTTAGACAGACAGACAGACCCTCCTCCCTTCCGGTGTGTTTTGCCAAGAGAGTCATATGGGACACACCCATCCCTCTATGTGGTCAAAGGTCGAGGGACTAAATAAATCACCTCTAAACCACCATTCAGTTTATTAATACATGGACAACAAAACATCGCGGTGTAAATGTCAAGACTACCAGCCTGAAAACATGAAAAGTGTTGCTTGTTATTGACATAGACAGTATATAAGGTTATTGATCATTCTGCAATTTGTTTACTTCCGCAAATCATGACTTCCGGGTTCACCACAAGGAGGTCACGATTTGAAGGTTGGTTTACCAACTGTTTTTCGAGGGTTTTTCATAGTTGTGAGGTGATATGGAGCTAATGGAGGACAAAATCCTACTTATGAAAATATAAAAAGAAAAGTATAATACGTAAAAACGTCAACAAAATGTATAAATACATGTACAATGGTATAAAGATATAGGCTACATTTAAATATTTATGTCCATAAAATAAATTGAAGGATTAGCTGGTAGTATAGTGGTAGCTGGTCAACAAGTGATTAGAAACAAGAATCATGACTTTCGGGTTTTTCATAGTGGTAAGACAAAACACTACTTATGAGAAAATAAAAACAATGATAATATAGAAATGACGACACCATTAAGAAATACATGTACAATGGTATAAATATATAAATTTAAATATATACATCTATACAATACATTGAAAGATTAGCTGGACTTGATTCTGTCATCGGGCATGTGGTAGCAACAGTGGTGTTTTCAAAAGCTAATGACTCCAAGCTTTTATATAATTTGTATGGTATAATTAGAGTCAGTGATTAGAGAGCTGACTCTGTTAAAAAGTTCATACTGTTTGTGGTTTTGTTTACATATTATATACATTTAGGCAACTAAAAGCTACTTTTTCCACCAATAGGGGCAATTATGTATGCAAGCTCACAATACTGTAACACAGACAACACACACACACACACACACACACACACACACCAGTAAATAGAAAAAACAATGAAGAAAAAATGAAAAAGGTTATAAGCATAAGGACATCCTGCTGACACCAGCAACATGTTTAGCCTGGTTTTGTTTCCTTTGTTAGCCACAAAGTTACATCAAGTCTTTTCCGCTTCAACAAAATAATCTTTGAACAAAAACAGTATTGCATGTTAAGGATGTCTCCATTGTCTTTATGTGATAAGCTATGACATCAGCTGATAAAATAAATAAATGTTGTACTGTCTTTCTGCACCCACAGGTGCTTTGTGACTGGTGCCCCGATGGCCTGCATACAGGTAGCCCATTTGCCTACTTGGAAACAAATTCTTTATTTCAAAATTAATCTGGATTTAAATGTACTAAAATAGTTTTTTTTTTATTAAATCATCACATTGATTGAGAGCTCAATTTAATCATGGCTAACATAACAGCTTTTTTATTTTTATTTATAAGTGTCTGTATTCTGTTGTATTTGTCTATGTTGTGTCTGTTGTAAATTGAGTTTTTGGTGTCTGTATTATCTGTTGTATGTTTATTGTTATCGGGCCCCCTCTGAAAAGCTTTTAGTTTATTTGGGGTTCCCCATTTCACGTAGCTTACATATGATCATTGTGCCTTCTGATATTGTGTTTAATGATACAATGATGACGTGTGAAATAAACGTAAACAGTAAAAAAACAGGTATTTGAAATGAAGAAGCTTTATATTAAACTGCGCAGTTTAACACAAATCTCATCAATCCTTGTCAAAAACATATACCTTGAGATACACATTGACAGCCAGGAGACATACCTATCCCTTTTCTAAAAAATAAAATAAAATGAAACACATTTCTCCTTGGAAGCACTTTCTCTGCACTGCCGTGGTGTTTCTAACAACATCTCTACCACTACAATGTTTTAGGTTATGGGTTATCATGGTTTCTTTGGGTTTGGGATGGAGGAAGGGTTTTTATACAGGCTGTATAGTAAAGTAATATCAACCTATTACGCTTTAAGGGAAGAGGGATAATGATCCCATTCTGCTCGGGCGAGTAATTGCTGCCATCTAGCGACTGTACATGGTTAGTACACGTGAATAGAATTGATCAGACCTGTCAAAATAAGAATTTACCCTGTGTACAATAGCATATGGGGTTTCTTGCCATATAGATTACAAACTATTAAGAAAATTGGTGGTTAAATTATTAGAAAAGGGCAGTGATACAGTATGCTGCAACACCCTGTCAAAGGACTTGGTAAACTATTGTTTTTAAAGGTGCTAAACAAATACAGTTATACCATTATTATTATGCTGAAATAATTTATAATCCATACACAAGCTTGGTTGAAGGATGGTCTGGTTTTGCACCCGACTAAAGAAAAAATGTCGTTTTTTCATGTGTGTGCAAACCATAATCTGTAAAAAAGAACAATGAATGTGGTTCAAATGCACTGCCTTATAATTTCCAAAGGCAACGCGAGATGTTTGGTTTCACAAATGCGCGAGCACTCGTGAGTAAGACGATCAGGGCATCGGCAGGTTCAGTTCAGTACATTCAGGAGTCCTCGTAAAAGTAGGCACTTTTCTACAAAGTTTTGGGCCAGTGAAAATATTTTAAGCTTTTTTTTTATATATTGTATTTTGTTACTTGCTGAGGACAATTAAGGGATGTTATGCTTAAGGACAAACAATATTTACAATAGGCTAGCCTACTGTTGCGTCTGTGGGAAGTGCCTATTAATTCAAAGATTGGCAATTCATTGTCCAAGCATTGTAAGAAATATAAGCTGTCAAATGAAAACACTGACATCTTGAAGATAACGTTTATTTTGAGGAAAATATTACACATTCGGCTTTTTTAACGACTCGTATATGTATGTAGACCATGGATGTATTAAGAGAACGGTCAGACCCTGAGTGATAAACTTTAGATTAGAATCTGAAGTATACGAGTCCACGCAAACATATCACCGCTTGGCAGTCGGTTTTCTACCGCCCCCTTTGCTCGGCCTGAAAGCGATTCACTCTGATGACGTCACTCGCAGAGTTGTCATGGCGTCTTTGGGATTGAAGCTGCTGCTGCTGCAACTGAGCTAAAATCTGTCGACAGTCTGTAAATCGAAATGGAGAAAAATGCAAACCTGCATCGAGACACTGACGGGAGCTCTTTGTGTGCCACGATTGCGGGAGAGATGGGCGATGTTACGGCTGTCGGCGGTGTGAAAGGAACAGCCGAGAAATGCAAGAATAGTGAGGCTCCTCTCAGTACTTTGGTTAACGTTAGTTGTAATATCAGCACCACAAATGTTAGTGCTCCCAGCGCCGATAATGCAATTTCCAGTGCTGGAAAGTCTCGCGTACCAGAAGTGATCCAAGTCCTCCCAGTGCAGGAGGATACAAAGAACACCAACACGAGCGGGTTCGGGGATCAGATCAGTAACGGGATGGAGAATGACTCGGTGCTGGCTGCAGAAGATAGCGAGGGTGGTGCCCCAAAGTTAGTAAACAACAAAATCGACGGCCCGTCATCACCTCCCGCTAAGGAGGGCACAGATGTGCAGGCTGTGGTCGTGGCTTGTGAAGAAAGTAAACCGACAAAACTTGCCAAACCGACTAATCTGTGTCCGGACAATGCAATCGCAGCAAATGTCAAGCCGGGGTTGTCCGGTGATCACACCTTATCGGAGGGATTGCCGAGTGGGAGTGACCCCGATCACAGCCTCGGTGTAGAGTCCCGAAGCATAGATTCACTCGAGTCCTTCTCCAACCTCAACTCCTGCCCCAGCTCCGACCTGAACAGTGAGGGACTGGAGGACAGAGGACTGGCCCTGGCCCTGCAGGGCGAGTACGGGGCTGATGGGACAAAGACTTCGTGTGCTAAGGACCGGGCTGCCGGCCAGTCCATATACCACATTAAGTGGATCAAGTGGAGGGAGGAGAATACGCCGATCATCACCCAGAACGAGAACGGCCCCTGTCCATTACTGGCAATTATGAATGTCCTACTGCTTGCATGGAAGGTAAAGGCTCTGAGATGAGCTTAGATTAATAGAAACTCCGTTCTAATTTAATACAAATAGGCGAAATTATAAGGTAGCCTAGAGCTGTGTCAGCAGTAATGTAATTACAATGGGAAAAATGTGTTAACATTCAGATTTGCAAATGGTTAACATAGCCTGCACTGACCACTAAGTCCTAGTGTCTCTCTGTTTCTCAGCACTTCCTCTTACAAAATGACATGTTCATATGCTTTTTCAATTTTAGCATTAGGTATAATTTAATATCAGCATGTTGGTGCATGTTGAATGCTAACATACTGTAGTGTATAAGGTGTCTACAAACTGTAGCACATGGGTCCCAACAGTAATAGTTTTGTCTTTGTAATTGTGTTGTGGTGATTTTTTTTTTTATAAATGTGTACTTAATCAATGAACAATGGGTGTCCATGTCTCTCTGTTGCAGGTTAAGATGCCACCTATGATGGAAATTATAACTGCTGAGCAACTGATGGAGTATCTTGGTGAGTGTTTGAAGCTATTAAACCTATTTATTGAGCAAGTTTATTTCACATCGATCAAAGGGAAACATCAGTGAATATGGCCCTCTTCTGCTTTTTTCACCTGGCTTGATGGTGAGAATAATAACCTGTTTTGTAACTTTCAGAAGATAACCCATTTATAAAGTAGCTTACTTCAACACTAATGTTGGCCTGCTTTTTACAGTGTTACCCATGAGTTCACACTTGTAAACACACTAGCCCATAAAGGCATTGAGTTTCAACAGCCTAGTAAACATTCTCATGTTTCACATGCTCCCACATTTTAGCCGTAACATACTTTAAGGTCATATATATATATATATATATATATATATATATATATGTGTGTGTGTGTATGTATGTATGTATGTATGTATGTATGTATGTATGTATGTATATATGTATTTATTTATTTATTTATTTATTTATTTATTTAAGAGTGAACCTAGGAAGAGACCAGAACAGGGGAATCCCCCATGATTAAATCTTTTCCTGTTGCAAAGGAAACAGGAGCTACAGTATCTCTTTTTTTCTGGCTGTCGCATGCCCTTCATAACTAAAATGACTCTTCAATAGTTTCTGATTACAGCAGGGGTTCTTTAGAGGTAGAGCCAGTCTTCACTAGTGTCTCCTCTCAGCTCTGTCAGGACCTTCAGTATCCACCTCCATTAGTAGACTGTGTGTAAACTCTTTTATGGTAGATTTTCCCCTTACTGTGATTATTGAACTTGTTTGTGTCCATGGCTCAAAGTGTGCTCTCATCTCCTATAAATCACAGTTAAATAATAATGGAATTTCGCGGTGTTATTATCACTCCGTGCATTCTTTGTCTCCAAAAGTGCCCAGTTTGTATTTGGGAGGATGAGTTCACCTTGTGCTTGCATCTAATAACAGTATACACAGTTAATCTTGTATCATGTTCAGGGGCTGCTGGATAAGTTCTAAACTCAGCACTCAGTTTGTCATAACACATTGACACAAACACCAAGGGTGATGATGGGTGACGTAGTTCAGATGTGGTGTTTAAAGTAGGTGTTGGTCGTCGCTCAGCAGTACACAATGTAGCAATGCCAGTGATCCAGATGCACAGAGGCACACATGCTGTAGTAAAAAAATCTTGACTTGCACTTAAATCTTCATCTAGGGTGACTGCATGAAATCAAGTTGGAAGAGTTTTTTTTAAACTGCAACCGGCAGTTAGTCTTTTGTTGTGTCTAAACACCTTTTCAGAATCAGAATCAGAAATACTTAATTATTTTTGTTACCACTCCAGGTATACAAACAACAAATAAAAACAACATATATTTTCAAGACTTTTAACATATATAATAAAAACAAATATACAGTAAGTTTGATCATAGATAGGCTAGTTGCGGATTGGACAGTTATTACATACAGCATGCACATGTAGAAATCATTGTGCCTTTCTAGGCACAAATTACAAGAATCCTCCATGTTCTCCATGTGTAACTGTTTTTACTTAATGTAGCTGTTGATGACAAGAGTTGATGGCATTTCTCTTCCAAAGTATGTGTTGACAGTGCAGAATGATACTCTCACCAGTTCCTAATAAATCAATGGTTTTCTGTGAGGCGTTTTGAAAAAAACACTTACGCAAGAGTTTTGACAGCAATAACAAGAATATATATTGCCATTAAATCTATGTGAAATAGTGAAAATGTTTTCTAAAAACATAAGGAACTAAAAACATTGTACAAGCAATATAGTATTCAAGAGAAAGGCAAACTTCAACACAAACAAACATGTGGTTTCAGGTGTCGTGGTTAGCTATCTATATGGCATGCTTTGAAAAATAACCACCTACACTTGATCTAGTGTTAAGTCTAGATTTGGTTTTCTGTGTTAATGATAAGAAATCCGTTTGTAGCGCTGATCAGGCTGCACAGCTTTGGAGCCGGACAGCTGCCAGTCTGCGCTCTCTGCTTGAGTCGACAAGAGCTCTCAAGTGACACCGCAGTGGACAGGGACTCAACTAATGCTACATGTTTGGCACAGCCTTTGCTTGGGAAACAGTTGGCCAGTGCTAAACCCTCCTAATGGCTCTTTAAAACCTCTAACAACATACTGTCACTGTCTTCTATACCAACGCTTAAACTATGAAGCCATTGTGATAATCAGTAAAAGTAGTGATTGTTTTGCTCTGTCGATACAATACAAGTCAAGATATCTGCAAACATCTCTTTCCCCCCTGTCACTCTGCAGGAGACTACATTCTGGAAACCAAACCTAAAGAGATATCGGAGGCTCAGCGGCTAAACTATGAGCAGGTAAGGCCTGCCAGAACGCTGCGGAATATTATTGTTAAACGGGCATGTGTTTTTGCTTATGTGTGTGCATTAGTAAGCTGCTGACTGTTCTTGGTACTTAAAGAGCGCAGGGCTTTTGGGATGAACTCACTCCCTCTTCCTCTCTGTGTTAAAACCTAATTGTGCAAGTTGAACATGAGCTCTTACTTTCTCTCATCGACACACTTAAAATACCTCAGCTGTTGTCGCCGCTGTTATTGATATATTTTCCTCACAGTATACAAAGTAGGGTGCACACTGCTCTGATGTGCATGTGCATTCAGTAGCTGCATGCTTGAACTAGGCTCGCATTGCCAGACCGATCTCCACAGCACTGTGGAGTAAGGACACGACCGATACATTCTAGGATAGGTGAAAAAATGCTCTGGGTGGTTTGAATTTCTTTAAACAAATCACAATCGTCTTGGGCGGCGCTAAGCTCCGGACGCAGTGACGGTGGCTCTGCAAAATAATGTCGGAAAGGAACTTGTTTTGGTGAACATACGAAAACGCCACATACAATATTAAATGAAGTTAACTGTTCACACAATACAGTCACGTTAGCTGGATACATGGTTAAAAATAATTAGCTCTTACCAGTGTATCGCCGTGTCATGTCCACTTTGTCCACAGCAATCCCGCCCATCGGTCCTAAAACTTCCCAGTTGGATAGTAAACGCTGTAAACATATTCTTTGTAAATCTTTAAATCATTCACTGAAAGAACCAAGCAGGCCTGCCTTATTGCACAATCCAAATTTTCTTCAAAACTTGCCATTTTCAGAGTGTAGCCTGCTAGTTCGAAGTTTGTTGTTTCCCGTAGCAAAGGGATTTTGAGAACGGCAACACACAGAGAGTGGAAGGTGAGGGGCAAAGCCTGACATTACGCCGGATGTCAGCCTTTATCCTGGAAATGAACTTCCGTTGATCCAGACTATGCTTACACCAAAACAGGTTTGCATTTTTGCATTGAGGTAACAGAGAAGGTCAGTAGATGTTCCATAATATAGAAATTGAATATAGAAGTTGATTACAAACCACATAAAACTGCAGTTTAGCTTTTTAACCCACTTCACTATAGGTTACATAAGATGTGTCTTGCAAGGCCCAGGGAACAACAGGGGTCAGGAGTGTCAGATTATGTTGTTTCACATGGCTGTGAATGCTTAGCGATGCATGGCTAGGTTCAGCTCCTGGCTATTACTGAGGCTGTGTGTGTGTGTGTGTGTGTGTGTGCGTGCGCGTGTGCGTGCCTCACCATAAGAGGGCCCTTGGAGATGGACGTCCAGCTCCCCTGCTTCCTCCCATCTCCGTTGCATGCCTACAGTGTGGGAGAGGCCCTGCCTCTCCTCCTCTTGCGTGGCAGAGTACCAGCACATCTGTGAATGATTTGAAGCCACACTTGTCCCTCGTTCAAAGAGGAGAAAAAATAATGTGCAGTCTCCTCATAGAAGCTCACTGCAACCGTCTTTCTAAATTTAAGTAGAGTTGAAATACAACCTCTTAAATAAATCAGTGGTGTCCTCAGCATGCACAGTTAAAGTAAGGGAGTGGTAAGAGTTTGTGTTGCATAGTTATTATGGCAGTCTAATCCTAGACACTGGCCGGAGAGCTCTTTTGCACTGGGGGTGTCCTCATGTCCGTGTGCTGTGGTTGATACAGCATGTCGAGACTACAGTGGGCAGAGCTTTGGTATCTAAGAAAGTATGAAATGTGTTTATGTGCATGTCAAACAAAAGGTGTCCTCTTCATTATATCTTGCAGAGATGTGCTTTAATTGCTTATTGGATTGTTATACAATACAACTGAAGCCACCCTGACTTTGCAAAGAGGTGTAGGAGTTCATAGCAGAAGTAGTTCTATTTATAAATTCAGCTTAAAAAACATCATCTGCCACAGGAGTGTATAAGGATTAAAATAGCAGTTGCACGGCTGCTCTTTAGCTATTGTTAAATATTTACTCGGAGGAGCTGTGTAAGTGAGAGTGTAGTTTTGCTCTGCTTTTGTCTCAGTGGACCCAGCTCAACAGCACTCTTACAAGGCAATTTATCCACGATCACTGTTCCACCATTGGAGGAAATGAGTTATCATGTTTAAGAAGCCTCTTTTGTTTTAATTAATTTGGTGTGATTCACAGCAATGGGCCTTGTTCACAAATGTTTCTTAAACCTTTCTTTTGTTCTTAGTTATTTTAGCAGATAAAATCCCAACGCAGGATTCCAAAAACATTCCTCTCGGATCTTGCATATGTCTTTAACTGTACTTTTTGATGATGAATTAATGTTATTTTTTCATCAAATGAAAGGCCATCTGAAAAGGAATCTATCTCTAATTGAGTAAGCAGAGACATTAAGTAAGACGAAAACATGATGAGATGATTACTGATGGTGAAGAAAAAATGGTTTGGAATCATAAAAGGTCATAACGGGAGTGAAGGTAGAGACTGTGCTATCAGTTGTACAGGTCGCGGTGTTGGACACCGATTTAATTCTAGCAGGATCCATAAAAAATTATAAGATCAGAGATTAAGCTATACACAGGGTTATCAGATTGTTTTGTGGATCCATTACAACGCACAAGCATGTATCTTTGTGAAGGTTATAATCACTTTATGTTGAGAGGTGCTCTGTCCTCCTTATGTATGTAAATGGGGCCTGACAAACGTTAGAAATGTTAGATTAGCTCGATGATACATCCAACAGAAATGTAGAGCAGTGACAGCTGCTGGTGTGTGCCAGGATTCATAAAAGTATGACCCACATTGTGGGACATTACAGTCTTGTAAACTGTTCATTATTTACAGCTCCCACTGATGGGCCATGGTGTTATGTAATGGTTTACTTTTGTCCTCCAGTGATTTGATGTAATTTTCTTTTTTCGGTTCATAGATCTGCTGATCTCATCTGTGTATATTTTTAAAGATTTACATCAATGCAGACAGACTCATAAAGTTTGCATCAACATGCATGCACATGACAAATATCTGATAGTTGCATTTAAGAAAAAGATGTTTTTTGATTTAGCAATGACAGAACATTTGATTACTGTATCAACCTTGGTATGTTTTTCTAAACCCAAAGCTGTTGCTCAATTGTGTTGCTTGGCGCTTTTAAACTCAAAATGCAACATGAGGAAAACAGCCCATCGTCCAATATAGTTTTTTATATATTTTTATAGAGTGAGGCTTGATTATAGTTTGTTGACTATAGTATGTTTTAACGGCCACGCAGCCATTATCAATTTAGATTCATGTTAAGAAATGAAAGCTTAGTAGGAACCAACTCCCTCATCTTGGCACTGTAATGCCATATTCTGTCAACTACCAGTTAGATAGGCTTAGTCTACTCAGGATTTAGTTTTTAGGTACATTTTTGGTGAAAGTCAACAGAGTGAGTTAAGCAGAGAAGCCTTCCCTTAAACACCTAGACTAAGGAGTGAAAGTAAAAATACAGAAAGGCCTCGGCAGAGTACTGTGCTGATGTTATACTGTGAAAGTGCATGCAACACAAGCGCAGATGAATGCGAGTGATGCTTTGCTAATCATCTGATCTCCAAGCGCTCATCTGCTGTTGGAGCCCTCTGCCCTAAAGTGAAGAGATGTGGTCCATTACACAGCTCTGCTAATCCTGTCATCCTTGCTGTTCATAAACGTCCTAATCCAAACACTCAGATGAGCCAGCTGAAGGCTTTTCACCTCAGCTCTCCGCGCCGAGCATCATAGCTGAAGTAGCTCAGCGTTCATGGGAAGTACAGTATCTTTATGGTTAGTCTATATCCTTGACGTTCCACTTCCGGGATTGCTCCAGTGCCGCAGGAAATTCCGCCAGATGCATGTGTTTTTGCAGATGTGCGTTTCCTTCTGCTTTCTTTGTGTTGGAATTTTAAACTCCGGTGGATTTATGATGACTATGGTTAACTGCTCATCAGATCTCTGCAGGGTAAATTGAGACAGCTAGCTAGACTATCTGTCCAATCTGAGTTTTCTCTCGCACGACTATTCTGCAGCGGCTCCGTGCGGAGTTGAGTACCGCTCATGACCATTGTGATTGGTTTAAAGAAATGCCAATAAACCAGAGCACGTTTTTCTCCTATCTCCGAATGCTATGTGGAGTAGCCAGACCCTCCTCTGCTTCGCAGCGTGTGGATGGTCTGGCAAAGCGAGACTACTTTACGGTAAACCTAAAAATAGAGTCTGCACACTATACTGTGAACTTTTGCAAAAATTAATTAGTTAATTAAAAATTTGAGAGCCGTTATACTCCTCACTGAACATGAAAGACGGTTAAAAGATAATTCATTTAGAAGCCTTTGAAACAGTTCACTTGAACATTTTAAGTCAGCGTGACATTTTGTAATACTACACACACAAAAGGTTTACAATACATAATGGAAAATAAAGATTCACATTCTTTTTGGATTAACAGTTTTTATTTTTATTTATAATAACAAACCCAAAATGCAGAACATACAACTCACACCATGAACACAATCCCTCCTCCTTGAACCCCCCACACACACACACACACACACACACACACACACACACACACACACACACACACTCGTCATCACCACTTCATTATACAAAAATTAAGACAAACTAAAAATAATAACCATAATATCCAATATAATACAATAATATAACAATAACAAAATAGACAGCTGTAAACCAAATAATTGTTTTATATATATATGACAAAACAATAAGCACATAGTATATGCCTCTCCACAGTACATTAGGAGCCCTCCAGAAAACTAAAATGACAATACAACATGATGACATAATTTTATATCTATGATTACAATACCATACTGCTGAAAGTCGGTATGGACGGTGGTATTGAATTATCATCCAGCACTGTTTCAAAGCTGGTTAACTGCAAATATCTGCAGTTTGTAGACTCAGGTTTACTGTTCTGGTATCTGTAAAGTAATTGGCTTTGCGTTCAGGTCATTTTTCCTGTATCTCTACCATCTCTAGTAGTTTATTGTAAATGAGTTCAAATTAAATGGAACTCACTCACTCACAACCGAGTTGTAGGGCTCAGCTGCCAGGCTTATCTTGATCCCAGGCTTATGGCAGCATAGGTGTAGAGCCAGCTGGGAAAGAATTAGTCTGTTTCGTTGGGTTCTCAGGTGTGTGGATGCATACATATGAGTCACATACAGTATATGGCATATATATGATGTGATGTGTATATAAAGTCACTAGTGTTCACACCCTGCAGTAAACGGTTATTGTGCTAATTACATCCTAACTCAAAATGTAAGGATGAATGGTAGTCATAATGGAAACAGTTGCTTCCACTCAATTGTTCATTTACATTTACATGTGTATATTTTTGGCAGCCTTTAAAACCGTGTCCTCTACTACCAAAACATAATTTCAAAGTCAAACCATAGTTTTTTTTATCGTGTGAAAAGCAAACAGCAGCATGTAAAGTTATTATTCTCAGCTCTGTTTGTGCCACATGAATACTGGAGAAGACAAATTCAATTAAAAAAGAAAAGAAAAACCTGAAGTAGGATATTTGGTAAGTTTTTTTTTTTTTTTTTTTTATTTATTATTTTTGTTTATATAAAAAAGAAGCACTGTAATAACAATTTTGTAATTTTTTTTTTTTTTTAATGAAGCTTCATAATAAAATATTTAAAACAACAGGATATTTCTTTAAATAGAATAATGTTTTGGGGAAATCACAATTGCAACAATCAGCATTTGTCATTGTGCATTCACCTGGGTAACACATAGAAAACACTGGTAAGCTGTGGAAAAACTGTTAAAGAAATGGTTGCACAGATTTAGAAAGAATTCAGGCAGAAGTTCTTACAGACCGCTGAAGGCCAAAGAGAAGTGAAGCAATACTTTCACAGGTCTGTGTAACATTAACAAAGCAAGCACACAGTTTTATTTGAAACTGTCAACAACAATTTGTCAACCTGGCTGCTGCTTTAAAATAGGTCCAGGAGTCTGTTTCCCGGGGTCTTGAGTTTTTTCCAGTCTGTTCATATTGAGGGGGGTTGGTATCATGTGAAAAAGTAATGTCAATACCTTCTGCTACAGTGAGTCGTCTCCCATCATCTGGACAAAAAGACAATGTATTTAGTTAAAGCTAACAAAGTTAAAGTTGATGTTTCATAACTTACCAAAAGAAGTGAATAATGTGTAAACCATCCATTTTACAAATTTTACATTTATAAATGTTTTTTTTGTTGAGAAGGTCTACTGACTATCAACACGATGGTAGGTCATCCTGTCATGTCTCTACTGTCCACTATCAGAAATAAAGTTTAAATTACCCCAAAAATACAACAAAGGCTGTGTTTATTGCAGGTCTAATCGATTGCATTATCTCGTCAAGTGTTTTTGATATTTTGTCCACCCCTTGACAATATTATCAAAGGGAAATGGCATGTCTCACAATGATGAGCCTGAGAGCTAACTCAGAAATGTAATATCAATTGGTTTCCTGGCAGCGTCTTCCATTTCTTCCTGCAGTTGTAAGTTGATTGACAGTAAGCAGAGCAAAACCTAATAAGTACAGAACATATTAAAAACAGACTCAACATAGTCACAGTGAAGTAACTATGAAGCCAGAATATTTAACAAAACCAAATTAAGGTGTGAAAATGTGGAAGCTGTTTTGTATCGCACAGAAGTAAATGGCAGCTAATGGCTTCTTGTAAATGTAGAAAAATCAATCCCTGATAGCTCCAGCTCTGCTGACTGTGCAGGCAACAATAAATAATGTAACAGATAAAGACAGCTTACAGCACATAAAAATAGCTGGATTGGACACAGCATCGGGTTCTGTGTAATGTGTACACATAAAGATGCAAACATGTCTTTTTCAAAGAGATTTGTTTGTTGTTCACATTGCTGAATCCCAGCATTGTTATCACACAGTTCCTAACAAAAATCTCCTTGTTTCCTAGAACATGAGTGATGCCATGGCAGTGTTGCACAAGCTGCAGACAGGTCTGGATGTGAACGTGAAGTTCACAGGGGTGCGAGTCTTCGAGTACACCCCAGAATGCATTGTGTTTGATCTGCTCGACATCCCTCTCTACCACGGCTGGCTGGTTGACCCCCAGGTGAGATTGACTTTACTCTTTACCTCTCAGACACAAACTTGTCTTATTGTCCTCCTCTCTATTCTTGACACTTCTCTTTCAAATTCACTACAAGTAATGCAATATTCTCCTCTACCTGCCAATTCTTGCAGTTTGTCTGAGGTCACTTTTACACTTGTAGTTCGGCTCATTGTTGCCACCTAGATTTTGTCTGTTTTGTATCAACTCTAACGTCTAATGAACCAAGAGGTGTGTTCATGACGTCAACCCACAGGACTGAGCTTTACTGAAATTTAAACCTGACGCCTTGCACCATAGAGTATCTTTGAAAGCGCTTTATAAAATAAATTTTTATTATTATTATTATTATTATTATTATTATTATTATTATTATTATATGGGGTGGATACACAGTTGCTGTAAAAATGTGGTCTCTACATTTTGCTCACTTGACTGCCAGGCATACATGTTATAATAGTTACCAACAGGAGATCACTTCCTTGACAATCAGCAGATGAGTTGCATACATGTAATCAGGGACTGAGTACCCAGGGTCCTCATGTGAGGAGGGCCCAAAAAGATGCTAGAATGAATAGCTGTGGATGCGGGGAGGGGCCCAAAGAAAATGCCTTTCTAGAGGGCCCATAATTTTGTGCTACGCCCCTGCATGTAATAGTAGTTTAGCTTTTGAATTCATATTAATGTCATATCTACTACTACACAGTCGTGTGGTTGGCCCTGTTTCCGTTCCTGCTACAAACTAAAACCTCCAGAGTTCTCTTCGAAGCAGACCACCTTCTTTTAAAGTGGTCTGTGTCGTGGCCGGGTTGGTTCAGTGCGTAGAGCAGGCGCACGTATACTTAGAGGTTTATGCCTCAACGCAGAGGTCCAGGGTTCGAGTCCGACCTGTGACGATTTCCTGCATGTCTTCACCCCTCTCTCTCCCCTTTCTCACCTAGCTGTCCTATCAATGAAAGGTGTGAAAACCCCAAAAAATAATCATTAAAGTGTTCTGTGTGCAGTTGTTTTATCGAATTCAATTTACAGCGTTAACACCACCCTAAATAAAGATAATTAACAGGTTAATGCACCAGAGTTCAGTTAAATGTACCAAAAAATGGTTCACATTTACGCAGTGTTAGTACTTTCAGCGTGAACCCCTTGTCACCAGAATGTTTCTCTCGGTTATACATTTTTTTATAAATCTACCGTTTAGTAAAACCGCATCATAGCTTGGTGAATGTCCTTTCCAACAGTTTTTGTTGTTTTTGTTTGCAGATGCAAGACATTGTCAAGGCAGTGGGCAACTGCAGCTACAACCAGCTGGTAGAGAAGATAATATCCTGCAAACAGTCAGACAACAGCGAGCTGGCAGGAGAAGGTGAGTGCTTTCTCTTTACTCCCTCTCTATGTTCTGACCTGCCTGACTCCCCTACTGTCTCCTCTCCTCTCTTCCCCCCTGTGTACCTGGAGGTGGAGAAAAAGACACAAAGTCATGCATTTTTGGGCAAAATTTAAAGTTAAAAAAGTTGATCTTCTGGGCGCCTGAGTAGCTCACCTGGTAGAGCAGGCGCCAATATGCAGAGGCTCAGTCCTCGACGCAGCGGCTCAGGGTTTGAGTCCGGCCTGCGGCCATTCGTTGCATGCCTTCCCCCCTCTCTCTCCACACTTTCCTGTCTACAGCTGTCCCGTCTATTAAAGGCTAAAATGCCCAAAAATTATCTTTTAAAAAAGTTGATCTTCTGGGCAAAAAGAGATTCAACATTTTGATTTAAAAAAACAACAAAAAAAAACCTCTTTCTATTAATTTTTTTAATAAGTTTGTCTATTAATCTTAGTTTCATAAAGCGTCACAAGTACAACATTGTACAGGAACAACCGTGTGAGGCTTAACATTAATTCAGTGGCACATTGATTACATGAGATATGTTTACTGGACTGTCCAGTGCAAACACATTCTGCCCAAAACCACAGACCAAGTTCAAATGAAACCAGGACATCCTCATGAAATGACCTACTTCCACAGCTTCCACTTTTCTCACAAGCTGTCCGTAACGTATTCTCAACTAAAAACATTCGCTTATTCAACACTGAGCTGCCTGAGTAGTCAACACATGGAAGCCTTTAGTTAATGATGGTTTGAAATGGGAGATTCACTCCTTTCTGTTGTATTTCTGCATTTGTAGCTGAGAAATTCCTATGAGGGCTTGATTGAAATGGTTTGATGCTGATGCTCCTCATCGCCGCTCGAAGAGATGAGCTTTCAACCACTTTAAATGCACTGATATAACTCTCAGAAAACTAAACATCTCTGTGTTTTGTTGCCATGCTTTAATATACTTAAATATTTCATAGGAAGTATTTAATAGTTCTTTTACGCAAGTCTCTAAAGGTTGTGGCTCATTCTAGGGTACGGTTTTCTGTCTGTTTGTGTATCACACTGAGTTTGTCTGTGTTTGCTCCACATTGAATGCCGCTCTGTCTTACAGATGTCACTCACCAGCTGCCTCTCAGCCTATATTGAGTTCACTATAGTTACTGTGACCACTTCCAGCAGCACAGCACAGTCAGAATGTGCAAATAGCTACTACAGACATTATAGCAGGTTTTCCAATATGCTTTCCAAATAGTGATCTATGAATGAGTAAGGATTGCTTGATTGTGCGGATGACTCATCCAGTGGTCTGCGGTCTATTAATGAAAATATTTGTAAATCAAAAAGAGTTCATTTACAGGTAACATATGAAAGTTGTGCTCCCTCCTAAGCTAAATAATTGAGTACCTTCAAAACTACTTTAGTCGCTCACCGGTCAACATGTGAAGCTTATCAAAATAAAAGCATCATAATTAACATAACCACTCAGTTTCAAGTCAATTCTGTCTGTATATTCTGCAAAACCCACAGACTAAAAGCATAAACAAAGATACAATAACGTATTCAAGTAGGACTCATCCGTGTTCATGCATTTGCTCATCAAACAAAAATTCAACCTCTTCTTTTTTGTTTTTTCCTGTATGTTTCCCCCCTCCCCTCCCCCTTCTCTCGCCCTAGGCATCGTTGCAGAGCAGTTTCTGAGCAGCACAGCCACTCAGCTTACGTACCACGGCTTATGTGAGCTCACCTCCACCGTACAGGAGGGAGAGCTCTGTGTCTTCTTTAGGAATAACCACTTCAGCACCATGATCAGATACAAGGTAAACACTAAAAAGTACTGACAACACGTTTACCGTAAGCATTGGCATTATTTGCACGAGTTAGATTGAGAATCACATGTGGAGCTTACTTTAAGAAATTGCAGCACTTTAAATGTCAGGATGTGTTATGAACTGTTCCTTCCAGTCACTGACAAGCGCCTTGAAGCCCTTTACTTTTACAGGACTATTACTGTGTTTTCTATGTCATATTTTAATGAGTATTTTGACAGAAGCCTCCACCTCTTAAAGGTTGAGTTATTTCTTTCATTGCTTATGTTCATCCAGATATCAATTGTTGCTATCTACCTGTTAGCAAATTCGGAAGCACCCTGTTCCCGTTCCGCTAAAGCTCCTCAGTATTTTACCGTAGTGTTCACCGCACAGACTTGCCATGACATGTTTTTCAAACTGATGACAGCTACGTATTTATGTGTAACAGATGTACAATATGAGACCAATAATAATGACCCTTTTAAGAGGTCTGCATCCCATCTCTAACAGCCCCTGCCCACAGCTAGCTGGACATATCACTGCAGCTTGGACAGATTGTTCCTGTTATCTGCAGGAGGGGAAGTAGAGCCTGCTTACTTTCATTTTGAATAGTACTCTATCGTTGCCAATGTAAGCAAAACTGTGTGTAACACCGATAACCGCCAGACAAAGCATCATGGCAGTAAGCCCTCTTGCAATCACTTAGCTGCACTTGTACATGTACATCCAATCGCACATGATAAACAACCATAAACAGATTGTGCAGTGGTGTACTTACAGAATAAACCATGCAGTCCTGTATGTCTGCATATAGTGTAACACTGGTAAGATGTGTGTATGTAATGTGTGTGTGTGTGTGTGTGGTTGTTTCCTAGGGCCAGCTGTACCTCCTGGTTACAGACCAAGGTTTCCTGACCGAGGAGAAGATCGTCTGGGAGAGTCTGCACAACGTCGACGGAGACGGCAACTTTTGTGATTCCGAGTTCCGGTTGCGGCCTCCCTCCGATCCAGAGACTGTGTACCGCGGCCAGCAGGATCAGATAGACCAGGTCTGAGCACTGATGCAGGCAAGACTAGCAGATCCAGCAATTATCCAATCCAAAACCATGATTGTGCTTAATCATGATGTGCCAAGACACAAATACAAGACCAGTAAGGTCATACTGGTCTTGACTGTACTTCTTAACAGAAATAAGAGAAACACTGGAGGAAATGGGAGACAAATAGAGACAAGGAGAGACAAACACAAAACAAAACACATGGTGACATCACATCTCAGGAAACTAAACTTTGTACCATCCCAGGCAACAAAAAATAAGGGAAAGTTCCTCAATAATAGATGTGTTATAACTTGCCATACCGGCTTTTTAAACACACAGGACATCCTAAGAAGCAAATGTCAGGGTTGCATTGCGCCCACCTCCGTTCTTAACCATGCTTTGCTGTACCACACCGGCCCCTAATGCATCGGGTTTGTGTCTCCCTAGGCACTCTAACTGGTTTCACAGCTGTCTGCTCATTGGTCATCCAGAGCTGTCAAAATGCAGAGCTCACTGACAAATTGTCTGCTTTTTCTCCCACACACACAGACTAGACAAAAGCATGGGGGCTATTACTTTTTATTCTCCTTGCTTACTCAGGCCCAGCCCCTCCTTATCTCCAAGAGGAGGTTGGCGAGAAAAATCCATTCAGGCAATCGTCTGCACTCATAATAAATTCCGTTAGATTGGAGAAAACTTGTAATGATCCCAGTGGGGTAATTGGGTCTTTGTCCGTGACGACGTAGATGACATAACAGAAGATGCCGAATATAATAAAACGGATAACACCAGCGAGAAGGATGTTTTGTAAACTGCACCACAGCTAATTACTAGAACAAGTATAATGAAGATAGTACAGCAAATTAAAATGAATGATGGATAGACACAAATGGCTCAGTCACACCAACAGCGTTGCTCCTAAATCATCGAGTCTTTCCCTCTCTTTGTGCATGTTCGTGTGTGTCAGGACTATCTGATGGCGCTGTCCCTGCAGCAGGAGCAGCAAAGCCAGGATCTACAGTGGGAGCAGCTCCCTGAGGGCATCAGCGACCTAGAGCTGGCAAAAAAGCTTCAGGAGGAGGAGGACCGACGAGCCTCCCAGTACTACCAGGAGCAAGAGCAGGAGCAGGCGGCGGCGGCGGCGGCAGCAGCAGCGCAGGTGGGCAGGGAGGGGCGGAAGGAGATAGAAGCATGTGGGAGAGGGAGGAGAAGTAGGGCTTTGTACAAATGTGGGGCATTTCATGTAGCATAGAGGGAAGTTGCTGGAGACAGACGGATGTCTGCACCAGAGAGTTTGAGCTATGAAGAAAGAATTGAAGATGACAAGAGACGGTGATAGTCCCTTTTTTCTTGTAATGATTCCTTCTTTCACTGTGAGGTCAAAACTCCGGCATTGCCCCTGCTGCTGCTTACGTCATTACCCCTCCTAATACAGTATATTGATTCATTTATATGGCATAATCACAACCAATGTGGCATTGCACTTTTTTTTAACAAGCTCTTGTTTCTTGTTGTTTTGTTAGTTAATTCTTTTAATAAATATGCATGCCTTTTTTCATCATATATTTTTGAACAGCATATACATCTGAATGTGGAAACTAAAACCTCCCCTCCCGTTTCTTCTTATCTCTTTTTAAATACACCTAAATAATGTCACTGACACATACAAAATCCCCCCCAAAAAATACATGTAAAAGTATAAACTAAACAAATAACGGAGCGTGCATTTCACTTCTTATAAGACTATAAGTAATGCTATTTATATTCCTATTCAAACATGACCCAATACCCAATTCATGAGGAGATTTCCAACATCACAGTGTCTTAAATAAAGATGAAATGGTTTCCAGATTTCTTCATTAACACTCCACTTATATGCAATATTTCTTTAACCCAGACATTGATATATCACTTTAATCCAGTTCAGAGCAACAAGTAGCTTTGCTTGTAATATACACAGATCTATTAATTTATACTCTTGCCCTTCCGGTCCTGTTTGTTCAGCAGGGCCAGCAGGAGCCTGCCGAGGGAGACGAGGCGGACAGATGCGGTGCAGGAGCAGGCGGAGCAGCAGCCGGTACTGGGACGGCAGCAGCCGGAGCCACACCCAGCCCAGAGAAAAAACAGTCCTCTAGCGGGGAGCGCAAAGCCAAGAAAGAAGCGAAGGATAAAGACAAATGTGTTATTTTGTAACATACAGCGTGTCTGTGTGAGTGTGAGTGTTTTATGCATTTGCTTATCTGTGATAAGGGGACAGCATTTGTTTCTCCACGGACTGGACACACAACGCCCAGCCCCCACTTGATGACAAACAAGGGAAGGAGACGTTTTGAGGAGAGACTAAGAGAGGGTTTGCTGTTCCCAAACCACTGGTGCCTGCTATCCTCTATCCTCAGTGGAACTTGGACATCCGAGGAAAGGACACTACAACGACGACTACCCCTGGTCTTTCATAGAGTCGGCCAAACTTTGTTACAAGTTGCACAGT
Source organism: Perca flavescens (assembly GCF_004354835.1). Lineage (NCBI taxonomy): Eukaryota > Metazoa > Chordata > Actinopteri > Perciformes > Percidae > Perca > Perca flavescens. The sequence goes on along the minus strand of NC_041331.1, from coordinate 25,235,105 downwards.
GCACTATATTTGTGATGTGGAGTCAAGTTGATTGGGGTGGTATATTTTATTGCAAAAGATATAATCTGAAGAAACAAAATGTCACCCTTGCACCATTTTCTTTTCCAAAAAGAAAGTATCATTAATTTCACTCATTTTTCATTACTGCAGCTCATAAACTTTTTTTTGTACGTATCAATATTCACAAAACGTATATAGACAGACGTGCGTTTTTTAAGTTGATGCCAAGATTCACATTTTATTTATTTATCTGTGTAAGAGGTATCTTTTGGGAGAGGTTTTATTTTTTTCTGCAAACTGAGAGGGATTTGCTCATAATGTTGCCTGTTGGAAATCAGTGTAACACTATTTGTCCCCTCCGAAACACTATGTACCTAAGGGTTAATTAATGCCAGATAGCTGCCAGACACTGTAGCTACGGATATTCAATATTCATCACAGCTAGCCCTGTTCAGATTTGCCTTACCAGAGTATGGCAGTGTTGTGTTCTGCTCTGTTTGAATGTGAATGTGTGTTTGTTTTCATGCGTTTGCTATGTACAGTACACGTGCGGAATCCTTGTCTCATTTACCGAGCACCGCTGATGTAACAAGTTACAATTTGGGAAAAGCCAAATCTTTTACGTTGTATTAGTTCAGCTACAAATTTGTCTCGTCTTTTATGTTCCGATTCTATGTTTGTGTGTGTGTGTGTGTGTGTGTGTGTGTGTGTGTGAGACTAAGAAATACTGCAGAATTCAGTAATTTCCATGATATAATATTCTTCTAAACTAGGAAGTTCAAATAATATATGTGATATTGTACTACATGTAATATTCTTTTCCACAAACCTGAATCCAAACCCCAAAATCTGTGACGTGACCCATCACATTAGTTTCAACTGCAGTTACATTGTTGGGAACCTGACTTGTTTCCTGCTGTAGCTGTGTTGAGTAGATATTTTCTTCCGTGGGTTTAATTCAAAGTCAATTTTTTTTAGCCACCTTCTGTGTAGAAATTCACCAATGTGAAATTCAGAGGGATGTAAATTCATCAGTTGTTTTTGTGGAACATAAGGCCAAATAATCAAACCGCTGTCCTGGGGGGCATAGGATATACATCGGAATTCTGTGGTATCACCTTTAACTTGTGTGCATTTCACTTCAGCGTGCAAACACATGATGTACATATTTACCTAATGCGTTCTTATAATAGATTTAGCTAGTGGTTTGTGCCATTATTGTAGGCTACCATGGGACTGCCTCCTGAGAGACTTTTCTATCTATACATTCCAAGTGGATGCCTTGACTCGAGCCTTCTGTTACAGACTGAGGGAGACAGTGAAAGCTCAGTGTTCAGTGAAAATAAATTCACTATCCAGACAGGACGATTACACTGAGGCAGAAGGCTTCCTGCTGTGTGGGAACCCTTTCTTATGGGCTTCATGTGATGGCTGGAGTTTGAGCTCCATGTTTGTTTGGCCCAAACAAGGCTGTGTTTTGTATATATATATAACGCCTTACAACATATTTTATAGGACATATAGGATATATACATGTAGGAAAGGAAACTGGCGCATTACCAGAACGAGACAATCCATGCATTTTTTTTCACATGAACATCAGAAATACTCTCAGGCCTTTTGTGAAGGGACATATCCTCCAGTGTCTTTTATGTTCCTTGGCCTGTAGTCACTTTCTCAGTCGCAACTTTAGGTATCCGCTTATGTATACACACAACTATTTTGACACTTTGAAGGACTTTAACACTATATTATTTAAGACCCTCATTGTTGAACTTAATACTAAAAAACTATGAATTAAGCTGCTCCTGTTGTGTTAACTTGGACTACCTGATAGAAAATAAAAACCTTGGACAGGGTCAAGAAACATGAATTATGTACACTTTTCATTGACTCCTTAGCATCTTTTTTTCCATGCAGTTAAAACAAATAACACATACAATCATAAGGTAAATGCAAGAAGGCAGAGGGGAAGCTTTCAACAACATTGTGCTTTTTCTTTTTTTGTCCGTCTTCTGAATTACACCTCATTTCCATCTCGGTCCATCAAGTGAACATGCTGATTAAACATTCCAGTGGAAGTTTAAAAAATGTAACTTCACTGAGGGCAGTTTGAATTTATATGAAAATTTGTTATGTTGGTTGATGTTTGTATAAGTAAAAAGAGTGCGGAGTGACACATGCCACACATTTTTATTATTTCAGATTTACTATTGTGCATTAGCTTGCTATCCCTAGTCATTACTACCAGAATTTGATATTTTTGTTGTAATGTTTGTTTCACCCTAGTTCCTAAGACAAATTGATCAGAAGGATATTGTGTGTTCAATGTCTCAAAGTGGTTTTTATTGTATGCCTTGTAAAAGTGATGGTGGGGTAAATGCTGTAATCTTAGTGTTTTGACAAGGTGGTCGTTGAACAAGTAGTCGTCGTAATTGGTTTTGCACTGTTACATTGATATGCACTAACAGAAGAGAAACATACCTCATTTTATACAGAACATAAATTGTGCAAGAGTGCTATTGTCCTTTGGGTACCTTTTGAAAACTGAATAATGGCCAAAAGAATTATTTTAACAACATGGTAGCGGTATCTTAAACCAGCTAAATAATATTAATTTGTAAAAGTATGAAAGGGCTGTTACATTTTTTGGGCTTAAAATGAAAGTACATTTGTTAAAAAAAATAGTACCACTTCAATAGAACTTGCTGCAATTTGATATATTCAGGTTAGTGGTACACCTAAACCAGGCAAAAGGCTACCAGTACAAAGGCCTGAGTACCAGCACACAGATGAGGAAGATGTGAATTACAACGATAGATGCTGTCATTTGATTGGTCTAACGGAAGCAGTTTTTCTCAAAGTACAGAAGAAAATATGTAGACAACACTGGTACTTGACTCAATCAGCAAAAAATGGTGGAGGTGCATCCCTAATTCAGGTAGTTATTTTTCCAGTCCAGAGTCCATCATTTAACTACACAACTTTTCACAAATACACTCAAACTTTGACAAACAAAAAAGGGGAAAAGGGTGCTTTTTAAGGCTTCAATGTTGTCATCTTTGTAGCAGAGGGAAATGTTCATTCTTGTTGCATGAGACACACATCCAGAGTGCTGAACAATCTAAAGGGAGACGTTTTCTTTAATGCAATATCAAACTCCCAGACTGTACTTTGTGGACTGAAAAGTTAGGCAGAGTAAAACTTTATTATTAACAACCCCAGGAATATAATTTCCATCGTACGGCCCATTATGTTTATATTTCACATAAAACATACATGCAAAAGGAAGGTGTTTGTGAATATGGGAGGTTACTCATTTGTGTTGATTTCAATGTTCATCTATTTACATAAATGACCAAATAATGTATGTAGCCTTTCACAGTCACATAATGTATATGGTGATAAATATATATAAACATATATATAACAAAATGCCTTATAGACGAGGGACATTCAACCTGATTAAAAGTACCTGGATATTAAAAGACTAAGTTCAATAGTTGCTTTGTTGTTTGTAATGAGCCCTGATCACTTTGAGGATAGGACAACCTGATACGTTTTGATAGGTTTGATCAGATGAATCTTCGAAGTTATGTATTGAGCATAAACTTCAGGGTCAGCGATTGGGTAGGGCGCTCAATAAATCACATCAAATTTTGACCCCGGGTTGATCTGGCCCTGGTCATAGGGGAAACCATTAGGCTTTGACGACAATCCGCACATATCATCCTGCTCATCAGTTTCCTGCAGTTTGATCAAGCTTTACCAACCACTTCTGAGCCGTGTGTAGGGGAAAGTGTGCGACAATCTAAGTACATGCAGTGCAGAGCTGGTCGTGTTGGTCCAACTACTAAAAAAACAAAAAACTAACAGTTCTTAAAAGAAAGGCTTATCAACAGTTTACAAATAACTATATCCATGTTATACATTTGAGTTGTGCATTTACATTATCCCAAATGTTTCCAACAATGTTCAAACCCAGAGAAATCTGTAATTTTATTCAACCACACAGCGGGTTACTTGGTCGCCTGTGGATGGCATCATATAACCGTTGACCCCTTTAGTTGCTTTAACTTCTGTCAATAAATCCATGAAAAAAATAAATAAAAAATGAACTAGGGGTTATGGTCCTTTCAGGCACTCGGACACCATTGAATGCTCTGCAGTGACAGATTTGAAAGTCAAATTTTATTTCAGACAGGCCTTTAAGTTATTCAACTGGCATAAGAGAGGTATTTTGCTACAATGCAGGGTAGCTTACAGTTTGACATTGTTTTAGCAAATCCAACTACTCTTTACAAAACAGGACATCCACAGCAAGTATGACTTAAAAAAAAAAAAAAAAAAAAGGACTCCAATGTCATCTGTTTCCTCATAGAGAAACATCCAAATAGGTGAATGATCCCTTACACTTCATGAGCTCTATAATACACTAAAATAAGAAATATTACACAGGAAAACTGAGTGGGACATTAGGCTAATGAAAATGTACATACGACACTCAGGAGAAGTTGGTAACACTTGAAAACGTGTTCCAAAGACCTAGGGGCTGTACAATATCTACTGTAAATATAAGTAAAACGTGTGCACAGGGTTGTTAAATGTTAACAGCTGAACTGTCAGGAAAACCCTACACCGAGGTAAACACTTGTCTATACAAAATAAAATAGTGATCAACCTCATGCCTACAAATGTGCCACCTAAAACAGGTGATACTCTTTTTAAAAAAAAAAAAAAAAAAAAAAAAAAAAAAAAAAAAAAAGAGTCTTCAAATTTGAGGTGCTTTAAAGTGACAGAATTTGGTTGCAGTTAGAACGGCCGCGGTGTTCCTTTGAAGGGCTTGAATCCACCCACGTTGCCACCACTGGGAATGGAGTTGTTGGTGATCTGTACAATTCGGTTCATTCCAGACGAAGAGTGACTGCACACAGAAAAACAAGTCCCAGGTGTAAGGAGAGAAAAGGGATCATACAGTTTAGTTTATTTAATGACCTCTTTTATATATATATATATATATATATATATATATATATATATATATATATATATATATATATATATATATATATATATATATATATATATATATATATATATATATATATATATATATATATATATATACACACACACACACACATATACATAAAAAAAAAACGAAAAAGTTCAGCACAACACAGAATGGTGTGGCGAAGCGTAGCACAGCACCAGAAGTATGACTTGGCATGTAGCTATTATGAATTTCACCACGGGATCAACAAAGTCTTATCTTTATCCACTTTAATATTAATACATCATAATTTATTTACATTATTTAGTATTATTAATCTGAAGCTGCAAAGTAACTAAAGCTATAAACTAAATAGTTAAGCAAAATGTACAATAGCCTACTTGACTCTGAATTGTGGTGGACTAGAAGTTGCCTAATAAGTAGGAGAAAATCAAAATGCTCAATTAAAAGCACCTTAATTGAATCGAAGTAGCCTACGAAAACCACCGAATACAGCAACAGGAAAGCTCTGTGCCGAAATGTTTCGCAGTGTTGGTGAATTCTTAAAAAAACTAACGCCTTAAGACCTCCTTATCATAAAGTCCAGATTTTAAGACCTTTCCAGGCCTTAAAAATCTAAAGTTTTATTTAAGACTTTTTAAAAAAGGACCCGCGTGGACCCTGGTATACCTTGAAGCAGCCATCATGCTACCCCGGCTGGCTCCCATTCTGCGATTATCAGGGTAGCCCCTGCCCTGGGAGCTAGATCCACCGTGCCACTCCTTCCTCAGTCCCTGATCCCTGCTGTGACGCTCCACCACGACCTGGCGACCAGAGCTGAATGGCTGCAGAGACAGACAAAGAGATTTGGAGTCTGGAGCCAGTCTTCTATGAATTTTTAAATGTACACATGGACTACAGCTTGAGACCGAACCTTTGTTGTTAAAAACTCCAGATGTAGTAAAATATGACTATTTTCAAGTGAAAAACTGCAAGACTGGACTAACATTTCATCAACACTAGTACACTAAAAATGTTCATTTCTACAGCTGAGTAGAGTGCTAAGGATTTTTATTATTCCTTGTTTATTGGTAAATTAGTAAAGTTCTTTTTGCATTTCAATCACTAAGTTAATTCCATTTCTGTAGATTGACTATTCCATTTTTGCATGACCTGTCAATATCCTGTACTATTAGTACAAGGGACCTAAGAAATGCACTCAAACTCTTAGAAGGCAGGCTGACCTGACCACTCATGACCATGGGTCTCCCTTCATCCCGATCATTGAAGCTGCTCCTTCCGCGGCTGGCCGAGGAGCCACCTCTAAGTACAGGGACATCTCTGCCCGATCGCTCTGCACGCATGCGCATAGGTCCTCTGTTTAACCCAGCATTACTGCAGACGAGAAATTTAAAACAAAGAAATTAGCTGTCACTGATAGGGGGGACGATGCTTCATGTTCAAAATCTGAATCTTTTTTACCGCATATCTCCCTTGTTCGCGTTTATGCCACCATCATTCTTCCATCCATGCCCTCCATCCCTGGGTGAGCGGTTGTGCGACATGCCAGGCATTGTAGCTCTGGCTCCCATAGGGCGATCCTGCATGGGCACAGGCCGCCTCTCATCCCTGTCCCTGCGGTCGGTGTCCCGGAGTTCGGTGCGCTGAGGAGGCGGCGGCTCAGCTCTGCGGACCGTTTCAAAGTTCTTTGGGAAGCGCTCAAAGCCAGAGCTCTCTCTGTGAGGAGCAGGGCGACTCTTCTTAACCTCTGGCTCACCGTCGAACCGGTTACGTCTTGCAACAAAACGAGAACCAAAATTGGATTAGTCACATCACAAAAAGTCAAATTAGCAAAAAGCAACATAAAACAGATAACCGGGTTCTTTCCTACGGTGACATGTCAAAGTTAGGGCTGTCAATCGATTAAAATATTTTAATTGTGATTATATCGCATGATCGTCCACAGTTAACTCGTGATTAATCGCAATTTCTTTAAAACTTTAAAAATTATATTTTTCAACTTTTAATGCTCAAGTGGTATTTGAGACTCGACATATTCTGGTGGTAACTCAATTCGTATCGACAGTACAAGCAAATAATTTAAGTCTTGTCGAGGGAACCACTGGGCTTTGAAACTTAACTTGCCATTCAAAAGAGCATTTTCTTTATCCATTTCTCCTCATCGAGAGAATTGCTTTATAAGGATCTCCAATTTAGTTAAAAATGTAAGTAATAAGGCCTGTTACTCAGAATGGGAAGTCTCTCTTTAAAGAGCCTTTTGTTTGTGATTCAGGATCAGGTTTAACCTCTGAGGCCCTGACTCTTCGAGCGTACACCATAGCCATGGCGGTCACCGTCTTCCTCTTGGCGTGCTCGGTGTTAGGTGGCGGCATTGCGAATTATGTTCTCCAGGAACACCTTGAGCACAACGCGAGTCTCCTTGTAGATTAGACCAGAAATGCGCTTCACTCCGCTGCATCGAGCCAGATGGGTATTTGGTGATCCCCTGGATGTTATCACGGAGCACTTTACGGTTTCTGCTAGCCATCCACAACGTTACGGCACGCATTACTGCTGCATCGCTTCCCGATTTCCCGAGCTACGGAGCAGGCCGAGGCCCTAAAATCCCAGAACGTGCATGCGGTAATTGCACTTTCACAAAACTTAGTGGCGTTAAAGGAATTTGCGTTATCGCATTATTTTGACAGCCCTAGTCGTAATATCTTCTGTAAAAAAGGCCTCGTTACGAATAATGTTCCCACAATGACTACTTCAATTCCTTTGGTTTCACCACTTGTACCTGTCAAACGTGTTAGGCTGGTCGGCAGCAGCCTCTGGAAAGCGACCCCTTTCCCGGGGAGTGAAGTTTGAAAAGCGGTTCTGCTGCCGGTTGTAGTTGGAGCCTTGGTTCAAACGGACATCAGAGTCAGACTGCATCTTCTTGTTGCCATTCCAATAGGAATCATCTCTCCGGCTAAGACATTAAATACAAAACGTACCACATGAGTAATTAGCTTGGATAGGTCAAGTATTTAATACTTCGGTATCGTTAATGCAACATTTGAACACAGCATTGTGTTTGCTTAAAGAGGTTGATGTAAATTTCACCAGGTAAAACCTCCCTCAAAGCCACTGAGCAGCTAAACAAACCCTTATGGCTGCAGATAAAATGCTAAAATATCTACGTTTGAGTCCTCACTTATGTCCAAGAACTTTAATCATAATCACACCATGAAACTGCTGAGGGACAACAATTCAAATAGTGTATATACCCATGTTCCACTTCCCGGCCCCTTTTGAGGTTGTTTCTCTTTTCTTGGTCATAACGGAGCTGCTCCTGCTGCCTCCGCAGCTCCTCACGTTCACGTGCCATGCGTTCTGCCTCTTTACGTCGTTCCTGAAGGAGGTAATAGAAAGCCTCAATTAAAAAGAATTACTGAGAGACGTGAAACCGCTATATGCTTATAAGCAGTAAGAAAATCCCAGTCTGAGTGGGATGAACAACTTTCTAAAAACAATTTGGAAGCATTGAAAAACAAGTGGTAAATTACACAAGCAAACTTATTCTTGCCTATGAACACAGCTGTCTATAGGGTTGGGTATCGTTTGGGTCCCCCCCGATACCTGTGGTAAATCAATACTTTTAAAACGGTGCCGGTGTCTAAACAGTGCCTGAACCGAAATATATTTGTAATGTATATAAAAAAAAAAAAAAAAAAGGGAGCACAAAAACAGTTGGCGACATTAAAGAACGGCTTGTTTATTGCTATGGCCATATGGTCACAATTAAATGATTGATTAATAATGTAATAACAATAACTCATAACAATGACTTATTTCACCAGTAAATTGCTGGTAAACAAAAAAAACAAGCACCAGATGGGAAAAGGGTACTGCTCCCATGGAAGAAAATTTTAAATATTCCATATTTTAAAGCATCAATCTGATGCATTTTGAGATGCATTTTTTGCCAACCAACAGTGTAATATTTCAATATGCACTCATTAAAGTTAATTTGACTGGCAAGTGCTAAACGGCTTCCTGTCTCCACCCTTTTCCGCTTGTCTTCTATTCATGCCCAGCACCATTTATTCTCAACTAAAGCTGCCTGTATCCACATGCTCCAAGTTTAATAAACTTTGCCTCCATTTTTTTTTTTTTTTAGCCGCGTTACCACGGAGACCACACCGGCACTGCACTCACATTTCGGCAAAGACCCACCCTACTTTGCATCTGATTGGCTAGAACTCGTTTCATTGGTAGGTGGAAGTTCGATAATTGGTTAAATCCAGCGCATCAAAACAAATCCCATGTGGACTTTTAAATTTATTTATTTTTCTAAAATAGTCACACGCCAGAAATCGGGTACCAGGCCCGAGTACTTAATTTGTTCATGCTCACTGTACCTGCTCTATACGGATTCTTTCCCTTTCAAGCCTCTCCCTCTCCAAGCGCTCCCTTTCTAGTTTTTGTCTTTCCATCTCAAGTCTCTGGCGCTCCCGAAGAAGGTTCTCCCGTTCTTCACGCTCCCGTAACAGACGGACGCGCTCACGCTCCCGGCGTTCTTGTTCGGCAATTTCACGCCGCCTAAAAACAAAAACACACAATTTGTCTTAGAACTTTCAGACAATGAATCATCAATAGTTAAAAATAAATAATAATTCATTTTACATCTACTAAATGTGCACCTGCGCAACTCTATGGCTCTACGGACACGCTCCAGTCGAGCCATCCGTTCACGCATCCTCTGCTCCTTCATCTTCTCAAAAGGCAGGATGTCTTCCCCCTTGTTAATAAAAGGTCGCTGTTTGTCTCTCATCATCTCTAACTGGAAGGGTAAAATACAAATTAAAGTTTAAAAAAAAAGCTCAATAGCTAAAGCATGTTAAAAGCAAATAGAAAGCTATACGTCCATCAAGACTTTTACCTCTTCGGGAGAAATTAACCATTTTGGCCGTCTTTGAACATTCATGTTGACAAAGGGCTGAAAAGGTTTTGAACAGAATATCATTAACATCTGATGGCTAATTTTAAATAAGCTTATTTATATATAATATTCAATCAAATAAACAAAGGTCTTACTTTATCAAAATACCTTCCCCTTCTGAAAGGTCTCATTTTGCCAAAATTAGAATCTCCTTTGGGATAATGTGCCACCACCATCTTGCCTGGGCTCTTTGTCCCTAGAACAAAAGAAAATATATATAAATCAGAGAGGACATACATATACTTATTGATAAACTCAATGGGATTCTCTCAAATACAGATGAAGAGGAGTAAAACCTACACCCATGCTTTCTGTCATCTTTTTTCGAAGAATCTTGCCCTGAGTTAGATGAAACAGACTCAGATTTTCCACTTCTGGCCTCCTGTTTCTTGGATAAATCTTTTTCCTTTTCTGAGAGTTTATCCAATTTCTTGTCCTCTTTTTTGTAAGATGGCTGTGCTCTATACGAAAGGACAACAAATAGGTTAAATGTGCTTTCAATCAACAAATTAGCTTTTCAACTTTTTCCTGTCACCCACTTGTTAGTTGGTTTTATTCCTGTGGAACTGCGCTTATCACTTGATTTGCTGGAACTTGCAATGTCCTCTGCTTCCTTTTTTGAGCCTTCTTTTTTGAACGGATCATTTTTGGCCTGAAAAACATCCAACAGCAAAATATAAATTTTCCACAAAAAGAGTTGCATCAGACCAATCAAGGTCTCATACTATTTGGACTCTACAGCCGCTTCCTAACTTACCCTTTCAACGTATATCTGCTGTCCGTGGAGCTCTGTACAGTCAAGGTGGGAGACACAGCGCGTCACCTCTGTACTGGAAGACATCGTCACCAAGCCATAACACTTAGAACCAGGACTGCGAGCATTTGTAACCACCTTGGCGCTTAAAACCTGTTGGCAACAAATTTTAGCTAGTAAAAATGATCGCGTTAGCCTTACACCTAACATAACATCCAAATTGTGATGGCTACCATTCGCTAAACTAAAACAACAACCTTATCAGGCTGATTAACAGTCCCAAGCTTACCATACTGTCATATAAACCAATTAAGGTTACCATAACGCTACTGTACGAGATTCTAACCTTGAGGCATTTCATTCACCGGAACTCTGTACTCGCAGACCCAGTCCGCCACCCCAGTCCGCCACCCCCCCCTCCAAAATATCAAAAACTTATTGAATCTACACAAATGACCCCATTTGGGATACAAAGCGGAGCTTTTTGCCAAAAGGTGACACGTTTGCATCTCCCTCATTGAAAATAAGCAACCACTTGTTCCAAAAGCAAAACTGCACACGTTATTTACCTTTCCATATTTGCCAAACAGGTTCTTTAGATCAGCTGCTTTGGTGTTTGAAGACAGGCCGCTCACCCATATGTTACGAGAAGAGCTGTTGTTGCTACTGCTGATGACTCCTGATAAAGATGTTTTCCAGAACACATTCAGCAGTCATTGGGTAAGAAATATATTGCATCAAGTTAAAGAAATGGGAAAAGTGATTCACTGGGTTTCCATTTCAACAACATTTAAACAATTCTTACCCTTTTCATCTTTTGCAGCTTTTCCATCTCTGTCTCTTGAAGAGCTACAAAGCAAATGTTGCAACAAACAGGAAGTGAGTGAATGTAAATTTACCTGTGTAAAGTGATAAGCATCTAGTGGAATAAAACACCTTATTTTGTACTTTTCAGGAAAAAAAATCCTGTGGGCAAGGCGTGGATCTGAACCAATGTCTCACAGGCTTCATTGCTTTTCCAGTGGTGAGACGGGTCAGGTTGACAGCCAATTTATTCCCTGGACCAATGAAATCTTCGGAGGTTTGTTCAACTTCACAGTGAATCATTTGACCAAAAAGAAAAAAAACCAAAAAAAAACAACCCTGCCATCACGGGTACTAATGCTCTTTTACAATGCCTTGGTAGAAACTGGAAATGGCTTTAAAACTGCTGGAAAGGTCAAAGTAACAAATAAGAGGTTTTCTCAGCTCCTGGTTAATGTCAAAATTTAACCAACTTCAGAAAAATAAATCAAAGTAGTAAATGGCAGGGTTAGGTACATCAGTGAACATTTCCCTTATGGCAAAAAAAAATAAAAAATCTTGAGGCTACCCACAATGTTGCGTTCTTAGTGAGCTGGACTTGGTAGTAGTATCAAAGAACTGACATAGAAAGACCAACCTCTTTGCTTGACCTGATGCCCCAGTAGCGGAGGGGCCTTTCTTCCCAGAATCCTTTTCTTTGTCTCCCGTTTCAGCTTTCTTCAGGGCCTCTCTGCTGTCTTTCTTCGTGGGCTCACCCCTGGATCCATCATCTTTCTTACCATCTTTGTGGCCCTCGGTCTCTTCCACCTTCTTGTCGTCATCTGGGCCCATCTCAGCAGAGGCCTCTGGCTCATCAGTGCCCTTCTCGGCCTCTGGATCTGGAAGTCTCATATGTTTACCTGTTTCCAGGAGATCATCACCATCAACATCTAGGGTGATGGCGTCTTCATTTGGGATTGAGACAGACAGGTGATCATCCTCAGCTTCTTTAGAGGAATTCATGGCTTCAGCATCCATCTCAGCCAGTTCGGTCTCCACCTCTGGCTCGGTCTCCACCTCTGGCTCAGCCTCCCCATCCACCTCTGGGTCGGCGTCCTCATCCACCTCTGGCTCAGCATCTGCATCAACCTCTGGCTCAGCCTCCTCATCTACCTCTGGCCCGTCATCTGCATCGACCTCTGGCTCAGCCTCCTCATCCACCTCTGGCTCTGCATCTGCATGGACATCTGGCTCAGCATCCACCTCTGGGTCAGGCTCTGAATCAGCCGCTACAGCTTCTGACTCTGGTTCAGCCTCAACCAGGGCCTCAGCCTCAGCGAGGCTGTCCTCACAGGGGGCAGGCTTAGAATTTTCACGAGTACCATCATCTGTATCAGTTACATCTGAGGGATTTAACAAGGATAAACATGGCAAAACAACTTTTAACATTGACATGTTGCATGTTACTTCACCTAAAAAGTAGAATAGAAAGCACATTTAGTGTTAATGGTCATCGAGGGCGTAGACACCACTGGAAGACACAAAAACACACACTCTTCACTGAAAATGGGGGATGATTCAGTGCTCTTCATTTCTTGACACATGTAAAGTACTTGAGCCATAATTCATACTGAATCTGCAATTCCAGATGGCTCCTACAATGTGTGGCAGTTCTCCAGGTAGGACTCTTGTGACAAAGTTCAAATGAGGAGTAACAACTCATCAGTTCATGCTTCAGTTTTCTTCCATTTTGCAAAATGCATCCCAAGCTGGTCAGTCCATGGCAAGTCATCTGAGTATTAGGAAATCTTCAATATCTTCCAATATTTCTCCAATAACCAATGTCATCAATGTTTTATCAGCAGATTTCAGAGCACTCTGAAAAAGTTTCATCATCAAATCCAAACGGCTGTAATGAGTCCAGTCAACTGTACGCAAACCATGTCCCTTTGGTCACAAAAGTCTATCCTTCCAGTCCCAGGCCATGCTGTATGTCAGTTCTCTTCACTGCACACACCCTGCTGAGGCCAGCTGGCAGGAATATGTGCATTTTTGATGGACATTGTCTGCAATATACAAAGTCTCTTTATCTTTCAGTTGCCTCCTGACTCAAGGTCTCTGCATCTTGAGTGTATAAGAGGAGTCCAGCTGTCCTAGAGCTACCCAATCCCAACCTCATTTACAGGCAGTCACCTGACTAAACCTGTAATAAGGTGTCTGATTCCTGTGGGAAAGGGAGCGAAGTATTCAGATGTGCCCAGTGCTCTTGTCTGTCCACCAATGTTGTCGATCAAAATGTCAACAGGAAAGTGCAATTATCGTCTAGTTCTGTAAGTTGTTGATTCCTTTAATTCATCGGACATAATCAAGTGTCAGCTTGTTTGTGAACCTTAACTCTTTGTTTCCCTGCGGAATATGTGAAGTTGAATGCCAGAGGCAACGGAAATCCACAGAAGAAAACAGAACTTTTCCTCAATGTATTTTTAGTAATCCACGGAAATCACATCCAATGGTTCATTTTTGTACCAATTATATAAAATAAAAAAACTGGATTGGTCTTCAGAAATGTCTTCATTTAGCATATCCTTGATGCTCCTTTTAGCACATTGTGACCTAGACAGTGTAGTAGCTAGCAGAAGCATAACATACCACTAAATGTAGGTTATGAATCAATAACTAATAATTAATTATCAATCAGGAGTTTCTTGTCATCATACATGTTAGCTTAAAGAACAAACAACCTAATGTTAGAACTGGGCATTAGTGCACCATGCACATACCTTTTTCTGATCCATACTCTTCAGTTTCCTAGAAAAGAAAACAGAGATGAGCTGACAAATATTTCAATGCAACAAAAGATTGATATAACCAAGTGTACAGAATGAATTGCAGTTGTTCAAGTATATGCTTATATTGTATAAATCCCTGAAGCATTAATCAAATCTTACAAGACTTTGCCCTTTAGACTTTCTAAAGGTTGTAAATTATATCTGAAAACTACATGCTGTAGCTTTAAACTAAGTGCTGACAAACACATTGGCTATGTTTCAGCTAGTGTGAATTAAGTTTGGGGTTTGGAATCAGTTAAGGTGTTAAATGGGAAAGAGTAAGTTCTGAATTGTGTGTGAGAACTTTGTAAACAATATTTCTAAGCATGGTGAGTATCTAAACTACTTTTTGTCATACATATTTTTTTTTTTACACTTTTTCAGACTCTTAACTTCCTGGCAGCCACTGGAAGGCTCGTTGGATGGATGTTTATGTGGCCTCCATTGGTGACCCAAACTTTTAAATAAATTCAGGTTTGGCTTCACATAAACCATGTAAACAGCTGTCATTATTGTGATCAGGCTTGGTTCAAAACAATTGCTGCCGTTTATGCACAACAACTCTATAAAGATGGTATAATATGCCATTTTAATGATCATTGTGAGAAAGTCTTATATTAGTATCTAGACATTTTGGCAAGAGGGGCAAAAAAAAAAAAAAACTTTATTTTATTAATTCCACAGTCACCTTGGAAGACACATCTTCTTCCCATGTGGTGTCCCCATCTGAATCCACTTTTTTACCTGAAAGGTGAAATACATAGACCATGAAAAATCT
Source organism: Perca flavescens (assembly GCF_004354835.1). Taxonomy (NCBI): domain Eukaryota; kingdom Metazoa; phylum Chordata; class Actinopteri; order Perciformes; family Percidae; genus Perca; species Perca flavescens. The sequence goes on along the minus strand of NC_041331.1, from coordinate 25,219,982 downwards.
ACTTGCTTTGCCACCCTGTCATATAGATTGGGCTAAACCAATAGCAAGATTACCTTGTCCTTTAGCTTTCCCACCTTTCCGAGTTGATGCGTCAGTTGAAAGCTGGATTTGAATGTTTTCTGTGTCACCATCTTCATCCTCAAGCGCCTTAAAAAAGATAAAAACCAGTTTCAAATATTTTCCAACAACACTCAATATCCTTAATGTTCATGATTGTTTCATCAATCAACAATTGTCTAGTCAACCACAAAGCCATCTGCCTGATAAGACAGAATAAACAGTTAGCTAGATATGATAAAATATTAAAATTGAGAAAAAACAATTAATTTTGTTTGCCCCATTTGGTCATTAATCCCACTCAAGTTAAGTGATGACCAAGTGAGTTGTGTTATGCTTGGCGCTACCGTAATATTCAGGCCAAGGATATCAGTAAGTAATGCCACTGAATTAGTGCTACTACTGATGGTGCACAAATTGTGCTTAAGACTGTAGCACTTATTTAAGCCATTTTATTTAGTTATTTTAAATCAGCCCAGAGTCCACTGGCATACACAAACATTGTATGGCTACCATTCAACATTGAATTGTTTCTGCCTTTTCATCAGGCAGCAAAAGCTGATTATAGATCTTGGGAATACATGTACATTGAGGTGTAGTGTGGATTCAAATAAAAAAGGTGTCAAATGTGAGGTTATCTTATGTACGGCTTTGGGTAGTGAATATGATGTATAAGCACACTAAGATGTGAAATGATTGCTACATTTTAACTTTAAATGTCAAGTTCAGCCAGTCATGCCTGTAACATAAAATTGTTTAAAACCTAAACCAAAACTATTTAGATTCACGGAATTCAATACTGACTAATGTAAACCACAACACGACATGCATCAAAGGGTGTCAGATTCTACCAGAGCTAGATAGAGGTCCAGTACATATTGACGCTAAGTGTTAACTAATTTGGCATCGTGGCGCTTTAAAGATTCAGAAAGCCATTTTCACACATCTTTTTGAAGCACAGACAGCCTACCCAGGCCTTTCGTGTTTGTTGTGCACCCCTTGATTTAGCTACTGCTAAAGTTAACATTAGATCATAAATAATGCGTGTAGCGTTTCACTTTTTCCAACAAGTGTATATGTATAGCTAATATTAGCTGTTTACCTAGTGTGTAGTTAGCTACATAGCCAAAGATAAACAGAGCCAGCAGGCATTTCAACCGTTTAGCCTAGCTAACATTAGCCTTAGCATCCCTCTAACGCATACCAACCTTGGTCACCCTTCTTTGAACAAAGTAGCTTTTTTTTAGTTACCTGTCTCAATCTTGCGAGGAGAACGCTCTTTATACCAGAAGTGTCCAAATTCCTTCGTTTGAGCTCGGATTTAAGATCAACAACTCTTAAATCCGATATTTTCTTGAACTCCGTGGAAATGGCAGCCGTCGCCATTTTACCTCAAGATGAACTGAATCGTGCGCGCGCAGACCGTTTTTCCCAGCTTCTTCTTCGTTGTCTTGTTTTGTTGTCTTTCAATGCCGCATCGCTACCTACTGTAGTGAATGAATAAATGAAAACAAATCGGTGTCCCATAACATATTTCAGGAACAAAATGGTTTAAATGAAATCCATTGTATTCATCCACGCGTCCATTCCCTAATTCAGTGGAAATAAAAGTAGGGGAAACCGTAGGAAAGTAGGCTAGTGAAAATGTTCAGTTCAAAGTGACCGCCAATGTTTCCTGCTTTTTTCAGCCCTGGATATGTTTAGTGCAAACATGTAGCCTAGCTGTTGATGGTTACTATATTCAGCTGCTTCTCTTGTTGGTCTCAAAAACATTTAGGCTCTCCTCTAGACCCAATCCTAAACTTGCCACGCCAGCCTCTGACACTTGCAGGCAGGGCGTAGAACTGGGGGAGAAAAAAAGACTAGGGCTCTCATGTTAGGAGAGCCCACAAATACCTATAATATGAATAGTATTGAATGCAAAAGAGGGGCCCATAGAGAATATGTATAGAGTCCAGAATGTTGTGCTACAACCCCTGTAAATGTAGGCTATGCTCTCACAAACTAGTGTTCTGCACCATACACGCAAGATCTTGGTTTGTGTTTTCTTGCCCCTGTACTTTGTCAATCCTCTGCTTTATATATGTATTTTTGTCCCTATTGTATACAACTCTTCAAGCTATTTAATCAGCTGTATGTGTAAATTTGCTTGGTAAAACCTACACCTACAGAATTGCTTCCCTTGTCATTTTCTGTCAGAGTCAGCAGTTTACCTTTCTCTCTTCTGCAGGAAGCAGGCTCCTTAGATCTTCTTCAGCTCCATTTTAGCTGTGAAATCTGCACCTTAGGTCTCTGGTCAAGTGTGAGGCACACACCAGTTCAGACATGGATTCAATAATGTTTCTAATAACTATAGGGATCCTAAAATGTCATTACTATAGATAATATAATTCTAATGCAACATATATGTCCCACTTATTCCTTATAATAGTGACGATAGTTGACAATACTGAAACATCTGCTGTCATGTTAAAGACCAATCAGAGACACAACTCCATTTTAAATCCATAATTTAACACACACACAAGAGCTGCAATCCCACTAAATCTCACATGCACACCAAATACAGTAGCACCCTAATACTTGACATCTAACTAAAACATAATCATAAACATTACAAAACCTATATATTTTACAAAAATAACTACATGTTTATGTGTGATCAGGTTTATCTCTGTTAATGTTCATGTGCGAATTGGATGTCATATTTCTCTACATTTCAATTCCATCAGTCAGCACATGCATGTAGGCCTACAAAGGTGTCACAAGATAACTACTGGGATAAGAAATGTATTCCATTTTAAATTATGGATATTTTCTGGAATTTTATGCCATTTTCTCATGAAATTCTGCACAATTTACCTCTTTAGCCATCTAACAAATATTCAAATTAAACTGTGAAGGGAAAACCGCCCTCTGATTGAGCTGCAAAAAAGGGTCACAAGTAGACGTGGCTTCATGTTATTCACTAACATTGTAAAGACTATGTAGCCTATTCATCATAAATAGGGGGGAAATCCACCCTGTCAATTGCGTTTATATGGTCTAGGATGTTCAATTTAAATATTAGTTTTGCATTGTGTGAACATTCGCGGTAGTGAAAAAGGTCAGAGTATGGTTTTGTGAATTATATAATTATACTTAATCAGTTGAATTATAGGACTAAAATATAAACATAATTAAATGTAAATAAAGTAATATATATTAAATAATAAAATAAAACTAGAGCCCGTGATAAAAAAAAAAAATGTATGGCTTTAATTTCGTTTCGACATCTCCAATTTATATCCGTTAGTGGGCGCGCCAGTATTTGTAATCGAGGATTTAGGAAGGCGATATGCAAACCAATGCATGAACTTCTGTTATCATCTTGTACATGAGCGTACATTTCTATTATTACACAGAGATTCTCATGCTCTTTTGTGGAACGAAACGGGGCGAGGAGAGAGTGTCCTCTCGAGAGTATTTTTATCTGACACGTTATATTTTGAAAGGGATTAAATCAAGCAGTCGCAAAGTGTCGTAAAGTAGCTGACGGCTGGCCACGATCTGGCGCCCCCATGCGGCAATGAGAGCAACGACTGTTGTATCCGTAGCCAGCGAACAGACGACCTGCTGGGTAAACAAGAGTGGATGCATCGAAAGGGAGGAATGGCAACTTCGTCGAGGGCTTATAGTGAGACATTTGTATTTTGTCAAACAGAAACATATTAGATAGGTCGTACTACATTTTAAGATTCGATATGATTCATTTGTGAGTTAAAATGGCTGAGTATAATCGGGTATTTGCTGAGTGAAATGGAACTAGCCTTTACGTTAGCTTAGCTCGTAGCCATCCAGGGCCCATTGCCTTCGATTTTGCTTCTCGGCTCAGCTCGGGACTGTGTTGTCAATTTCACAATCCCAGCCGCTAACGTACTCGGATCGCGATTTCTATGTAGGCCTGCCTAGTTGCTGTTAGGGTTAACATTTAGATATATGCTCGTTTTCAACGCTTGTCATTCTTTCCTACAGGATTTAACTTCACATGTTACAAAAAAGACGGTGACACATTTTGAAAAAAGGACTTAGACCCAGGTACGTGTTGTCTTTGTTGTCTTCTGTCTGGAGTAAGTTGACGTTAACTATGTGTCAGGCTAGGTGGTTAGCTGTCCACTTTGGTTCCTCTCGATTCGTTATCGTAATAATCTCAACATAAGTTACTAACGTTAAATATTCCTATTTTAGTTATTCTCTATTAACTCGAGTTTATCTGGCCCCAGTCACTTCAGCAGCGTTTGTGGGATACAGACAGACAGCAGCCGAGCCTATTGTAATTATTAAGCGTTATAAAACTAATCTTAGCCCCAGTTTCAGGCTCGATTCTGTCAAGCTAAATACATCTATGTAGCTCTGTTTTTGATTGCCTAGTCGGAGTGGTTGGTAGTCGTTTCACAGACCGAAAGCACCGTGGGTATCGTTAGCAGCAGCTCAGCAGTCCTGTCTCAGCCGTACATCTTGAATTGGTTGAATTGGTTTACTGTTGCCATTTCTGTTACACCATACATTTTCTGGTAGCAAGTAGCTGCGACTGATTCATTAAACATTAACTGCAGTATATCTTACGTATCGTTATTTAGGCCTCTTTATGAGAAATTTAAATCATTCAGCCTTAGTGCATGGGGGTTTTTCATTCAGGGCTGTCCTCTGAGGCCCCTGAATTCATGCATGTCATTGAGCAACTCACTCTGTGGCATCCGAAGGACTCTCACTTATCAGCGAGTTGTATATAAAAGCAGAAAGAGCGCTGTGCACCGTCAAACTCATCAGCCCTATTTCACAAAAGTTGCAGCCTCGGGTTAGTGACAACTAATATGTTTCTATGAAATGAGTTGTGAATGAATAATAAACTGACATTGCTTAGAGTCTGTAGCAGACTATCTAATGCAGTGCAACTCACAGGAACATCATGAACACCTGTACAATCTAATGCAGTCCAATACAAATACCCTGCAGCAAACCCTACCAGGAATGCTGTGGTGTTACATTTTTGCTGAGACTGGTGCCAGAGAGATGGAAAGTAAACTCTATAGAAGTTTTTGTAGCTGTGTCCTCTTAAAAAGTCTAGATGACTCTTGAATTTGCTAACATCTGTCCCACGATAACATTTCTTACAATGTCTTAAACAAGGTAGTTGGATGTTGAAGATAAAATGACATAGGGCTGTTGACTGACTCAAGACATCTACATTTCTTAATGTTGTGAATTGTGTAGTCCCAGCAAACAATGTGGATGGCACTAGCAAAACATTTGTTTCATTTTCTTGCGTTGTGTAACATCACTTGTACTTCCAGATGGCCTCATAGACAGGATCAGTACAATATGTTCCTTAATCACTTGCTGAAATAGTAGCTCCATGATTTTGTTTTCTGATTACATCATATCAAGAAGTGTGGTTGGCTTGTTGCTGTGGGTGATATCACCACTTGCTTATAGTGCATAAGCCTGCAATTTTCTTCACACTGTCCCTAATGTTAAAATACAATTCATCAGTCATATGTAACACCCTTTGTGATTAAGGAGTGATCATATTTAATCAATTTTCTGCTTTGAAATTTTTTTGAATATATTCTTTATGTCTGTGGCTGTGCGTGTGCATGCTTTTGCCTAAAATACACATCCGGGATGTTCAAACTGATCTGGATCGGTATTGGGGCAAATCAAAGTATTAATGGATAAGTGTTAGCTATATAAAGCCTGAACTTGGTCGGGTGATATTGACTATGTGATATATTGCAAGAAAACTACATACTTTACATCAGAATATCTGTGTATCTGTGAGGAGAGTTGACAACTAAACTATCACAGTTTTCCTAAAAGAAGCAATCAGTAATATGGTATATTACATTTATTCATTGCATTAAAAGGAGCTTTTGAGTTTGACAGCTCAGGCATAGATACTTTTTTCTTTCTTGCCAATTTGAAAACCTGTTCCCCAGAATTGTAATCCTTGTCAACGCTAACACCACTGTTGGCTGGCTGAGGGTGTAGTAAGCCACGTGCTATCTGAAAATACACATGGAGTGACTCTTAACAGAGACACACATTTTTTTATTGTATTCATGAAGTAGCCTGCATTTTAGCTATGCTGGAATTTGGCATTGCTCTGGTAGACCTTACACCGCTGTGAAAATATTTCCACTGCAACATACCTAAAGAGTCCCTTTCTCTTGGGAGTTATTTGTTGGTGTACACAAACATAGACAGAATCCCATTTCATTTAATCTGATTGATGCATTGCCTGCAATCAACAATAAAGCAAACACATCAGTATTGACTCAGCCATTACTTTTGAGTCAGCCTCTGGGTATTTATTTTCATCTTCAATCAGCAGCCTTGGGTCCTGCTGCCTTAATTTGTACTAAAACCAGAATGAATGAATGTATTGCCTCGCATTGAACACCATGAAGTATTGTCATGGGGATATTAATGTTTGTTTTTAGGCCTGTGTGCTGTTGATTTATCAGTGAAATGCTTGGAAATAATCTGTAATAACATTTTAAGTTAAAAGCAAGTCTGCTATGCTCTTCTGTAAGCTATAGTGTTGAACAATTTAGTGAAGATAGTATAATGAGAACTACAATTATCATGAGGCCTGCATCATGGAAAACATTTAAGATAGATTACACATTTTGTTTTTCAGATTTTTGCCTCTTTTATGCTCCGTGCATTTTTTTATATTTCTTTTTACCTAGCTTTTGCATTGGCTTTTCTATTTTTATTCATTTCCCTTGCAACCTTTTAAAAGTCCTTGTAATTGGTACCGAAGGGATAGGTAGTATTATTAGAAGTCCATAATTTTAAGATTTAGTCATATTTATAACACATTGAAGCAGCTAACTAGCTGTGTCCTCTGATCAAACAGATCTAATCGGATTGTCTTACAGGCCATTGGTGACTTGCTTTTAATTGATTAACCTAACAGTTTATTTTAGCTATGCATTTCGTGGATGACTGAGAGCATAGAACATTTTTAGCTCATTGGTCAGACTCAAATTTAGATGTGATGTTTTGCTTTTTATTGTTGGTTCTGAAATTGGTCTTTATTTTCCAGAAACCTTGAAGCGTCTTAATCCTGTCACGGACATAATGATCTGTCCTTTTGCAATCATGCAGCACAAAGCGGCTTGTGCACCTGTAACTCTTTTCCTTTCTTCTTTTTTTCAGGTTTTGTGAGATGCAGCGGATAGATGCCTAGGAACTGATGCGAGTGCACTTACTGTTTGCCCTCTGAGGACGGACCTGCCGCCATGAAGAGTGAGGTGCCATCTGAGGCCCCCAGCAGACAGGAGCATCTGAAGGAGCCACTGGTGAACCCAGAGCCCATGGAGGCAGCCAAGAGCTTTCCTAACAACATGGAGGTGATTGGAAAGGCAGGCAGCGAATTTGAAACCCTGTGTGAGTCCAGGCATCGGCCCCTGAGGGACACAGGAACACACAGAGACTCAGAACGGACCCTCCCTGGGCGCAGAAAAAGAAAAGGCCAACAGGCAGGGCCATCAGATTGCTCACTGAAGGAGGGCCACATCAGTGAGAGTTCACTGGCCCCTCAGCGTCCCAGGGTAGAACTTTTACAGCACCCAAGTGAGGATGAACATAATCACGAGTCCTCTTTTAGTGACTGTGCTTCCTCCCCCTCCTCTAGTCTGCGATTCGGGGACTCGGACACTCTCAGCTCAGAGGAGGAGGGGGAAGCTGGAGCAACAGGGGGCCAACACAAGGCTCCTGCCCTAACAACAGGAGGAGCCGCTGGAGTTGCCCTGCGCCCTGTTCTGGGTCGAACTCGGGGGAATCGCTCTCATAAGTGGGTGCGGTCTGAAGCTGAGCCAGTTCTGCTGAAGCGGCCGTGTCTGAGCAGCCGGCGGCCTCTACATAGGAAACGCTTTGTGAAAACAGCTCCTGCCGGGGGGCAGCGTACTCAGAAGCAAAAGGAGCGACTACTACTGCAAAGAAAGAAACGTGAAGTGATAGCACGTAGGAAGTATGCTCTACTCCATAGCACCAGTAGTTCCAGCGAGGAGCTAAGTAGTGACTCTTCTACCCCTTCTTCTACCGAAGCAGAAGATGAGCTGTATGTAGATGTCAGTAGCACTAGCAGCCAGCCCAACAGTGCTACTGTAGCCACAGGTAATTACAAACCATTACTCTATTACAGTTGTCTATTACAGTTGTTGCATCTCTGTATTGTATCTAACATATCTTGTTTCACAGCATGAGGTATGTTACGTAGGTTATATCATGTGGTTAAAAGCATAAACTAACAGGGAAAGCTTACGTAGAGTAATACTGTGTGATCACCATAACATCGTGGACTACACAGGCCAGACTATGCAATCAGGATCAGTCATTATTTGTTTGTATTTTTAGGGCTATCAAAGATGTTAGTGTTAATGTATTTATATATCCATTTAATTGATTAACAGTCAATAAATAAACTTTAGATGGCTTATACAGTATATCAGGGCCTTTTGCTCTTATTAGACAACATGGGTTTAATAAACATCAACAGGCAAAATGCTACACCACAATGTGGACATATTTATTTGATTGATTATTTGAAAAGGCAAAGATGGGTACCATGACCGTTGTAACAGTATAATGGGAATTATGTCTCCTAAAGCTCCGAGGCACAAGGATATCTAACATTGCAGAAAAAAACCCACAGTCCAGCATGAATTAAAATTTTGTTTAAAAAAAAAAGTACACTGATGCAATGTGAATTAATATGCACTAAAAAAAACTAGAACACAAAAACAGAAATGGCTGGTTCCAGAGAAGAGGTCAACAGGTGTTTTGCAACTTAAAATAGGAGCTAGATCACAAAAAAGGTTGTTATTTTGTCAACATATTTTTAAATAATTTAAATAACCCTCATAGGCATGTATTGTTAGAATGTATCACACTTTTAACCCTTGTGTTGACTTTGGGTCAAATTGACCTGTTTTCAATTTTTGTTTTATATCAGAAAATATGGGACATAGAAATAAGTGCTAAAAATGTGTAGAAGAAAAATTTAACAATTTAAAACACTGGAAAAAGAAGAAAAAAAGGCGTCAAAGGTTTCAAGGTTGACGGGAAGACAACACAAGAGTTAAACCATAGACATCCAGTTCCCTTCACTGTACAATCAGAAATGAATTGGCTATTGCAGAAGTGTGATAATGGTAACAAGCTCACTGTTTACAGAAGCAGGATCACAAGTCTACAGGTTTTAATTCTGCACCAGGTGATTTCATCCTAGCTCTCAACCAGACAAGGGGAAGTAGACAGCATTGCATATCCTGTTTGGCTGTTGTAAAAATATGCTCACAAATAGCTCTTACCCTCCACATGGCAGCCTATTGCTGCTTTAGTGTGTCCCAAGTCTACGTTAAAAACTAGGTGAACAATGTAAGAAATTGTATATTGTCTTTATGTCTTTGTAATGGCTTGGGCACATCTGATTAATAGCTACTCTCCTCTGCTTTTCATGGCCCCACACACCTGGCATGCTGTAATGGAAACTGCAGCCCTCTGTACTTGTTGGAACAACAGGTTTATATCCAAAATCTAAACCATAGCTTTCTGCTCTCATTCTCAGCAAAGTGGCACAGCCCAATGTGCATATGAAAGTCGCCTTCCATTTACAACAGGAGTCAGTATATCCTTTAAAAAGCCCCACCTCTACCTTGGTTCATTGTTATCCTCATGTAGCCATTTAGCCTCAGCAATATTTCTGCTGTTGTGGCCTTAGGGGAGAATGGAAAGTTAGTTGTTGTGCCTCTATGGGAGGCAGGTGGGAGAAAACTCAAGCACTGTTTAGTTACGGGCTTTGCATAGTAACAGCAGGTCTCGCAGGAAAAACAAGGCATGTGTTTACAGCAGGGGAAAGCATGAAGGCAAGTGATGAAAGCTGCCTTCTAAATGTCCAGAGTTGGAGCAGGTGTGTGATGTAGCCAGGAAACCGTTTAATCCTACCTCTAACCTGAGGTAAACAGAATATATTAAATTTGAATGAACAACATCTTTAAATTTGAATGAACAACATCTAAAAATCACTTTGAATGCAGGTCACACCTGGATTGTCATTTTTAGATCAAATCAAATTCTACAAATTCCCTTATGCACACGTCATCCGATGATTTGTCACACTACATTGTTGGCATTGTCAATAGCGGTTACAAAGGCTGATTATTCAGGCTTAAGCCCATTGCACGTCATCTTACCACCAACCGATCGAACTGAAGTGGCTGGTTGAACTTCACTAAGTCGTCACTTGGGCTTTTGACATTTTTTGTTCCAGAGTTTGTCATATAGACATGTTAGGTCTAGTAGTAGTAGGTATTTCTTTACCTAGTCAAACACTGCAATCATTGGTTACAATTCTCTACAAGTTGTAAGCAAGGTGGTGTTGTTTATGTAACCACATGAAGGCTTCACCAGAGTGCCAGGCAGCTAGTCTTCCAGAGGGTGCTAAGCAGCAGTTCTCGGGAGACAATTGGAATAGAAATCACACTGGGGAATTATGGCAAGGCACTTAGCGATGTGCACGAAAACACAGTATGCACTTCTGCAGCATAGAATTTTATTACTTTGTTAATCAGTCATACGAGTAATGAAGCAGTTAACTCAAAAAGTTTTGTTATTTTAAAACCTCCAGTGCATTGAATTCAGCTGTTGATATACTTCAGTAAACTGTTTTGCTCACAGTCACTGCACTGGTAAATCTGAACAGACATATCTTAATGTTCTGTCCTTGTATTGATTGAAATATATATATAGATGACATCTACTGTGTGCCATAAATGGTTGACTGAAGATTTACATTTAATGCTTAAGAATGTAGGAGATAATTTGTAACCTTGATGCACCAGATGCATGAGTCAGCAACTCTCACTTACACTGGGAATTGGGATAAATATATGCCTGGTCTTAAACCTTAAAATTAACCAGTAGATTAATCTGTGTTCACTTGTGAAAAAAAAAAAAAAACACAACATAGAATCTATTTAAGAAGGCAATGCCACCATTGCTCTCCCATGGTTTTGGCAGTGGCTCCATTAAGAAGACTGAGGAGAATGATGCATTTGTCCCAAATTAGTGTGCCATGACTTTAACTTGTTTGAGCAGTGCCTGTGATGAACTAGGCTCCTTGTGTGCAATGTAGGTGGCATTGATACACATGCATCACCTCTGGCGATGAAGTATGACCAGGATCTTTGTGTGCATAATGTGGTCAATGTAATTTTAAAATATAGATAACATCTATCTCATTTCGCAAACCATATGGAAAAGCAGTAGGTGATACGAATATGCATTTTCGTGATTGTGTCTGTGAATGTTGCGGCCTTTAGGATTCATGATTGATATAAGTTTTTAAAAACAAGGAGTGCTTGCTTTATGAAAATTTTAATAATTTCAAACTAAAAAGGTTAAAAAAATGTAGTCTTAAATTATTGTCATTGAGATATTAACTATCCTCATCTTCTTTCTGATCTCTTATTGCAACCATCTACTTCTAGTGAACACACCTGAGGGGGCTTTCATGGTATTTAGTCCAGGCAAAGATGAAGTGAGATCTAGTGCACAGGGAACCAATCACAGGGCACATTTGGGAACGGTGAAGGAAGAAAGCCAATCCCAGTGAGCACTGATGACCTACATTTCTCCTGTGAAACTGTTGAGCCTGATGATACTGCTGTTAGCATGATGAAACTGTAGAAATACTATCTGGCCACTTACACAACTTGCTTGGTGTTAGACTAAGCCATTAAAGAAGGGGTACAGGCTTTTTGAAACTAAAAGCAGGAAAGTACATGTCTATGCTTTATAAGAATAGACGCGTGTGACAGCCTGCACACACTTAAATGTGTTTGTTCATTTATTTGTACCCAACTTTAATGTGAAAAATTCCTGATTAATAGACGTAAAGTGTCATGAAGCGTAGTCGGGCTACAAGTTTTCATTTCAAGTATGTATTTTCTGTTAATTGTATTTAGGGCTGGATTAAAATAATTGATTCTCCAATTAAAATCGATTTTTGTTCAAGTGATCCGATATTGATTCATAAAATCCAGAAATCAATCTTTTAATATATGCCTTTTTACCATGCATGTGTAAGTAAAAACTACTTTAAACAAACTTTTTGGGGTTCAATTCTTAATGTAAACATCAACCTGGTGCATTATAAAAAAAATGAGGGTTGCTTCTTGCTTGTACAATTTACAGCAGAAGTTCTCTGAGAATCTATTTAATTTCCAAGCAAAATTGGTATTGTCACTGAAATATAGAATATGAAGTATAGAATCGAATCAGAAATGTAATTAAATCGGGACCTTGTGAATCGGAATACAATCGATTCGGGAAATCGTGCGACAACAAGCCCGAATTGTATTGTAGTTGAATGCTTTCTTTGCCTTTTGTCTGATTGTGCGTTTGTACTATACTAAATTCAACTGGTGTGCTCAGGTGGCCTGGATGAAGATGTGGTGGTGATTGAGGCAACTCCAGCTCCAGCTCCTGCTGTCCCTGCAAGCGAGGAGATCAATGTCACCTCAACAGACAGTGAGGTGGAGATCGTCACGGTCGGAGATGGTTTCAGGTATGCACCTCAGCTTTTTCAGCCGGCATTGAAATAATGTTTTGATCCTGTCATTTACGGTAAGTTCCCCTCACTTGTCTGGTTAACCACTAAGCTAAATGTCAGCCTTGTTTAGTTGATAACCTTAGGGTATGGGGCTCTCTATCCCTACTGATGTAAAATAGTATCTTGTATATTTTTTTATGTTAGGTCACAAGGCCTTCAGGATGGTTCTAGAACATATTAATCCTAGGAATACTTTTACCAATATGCAGTATATGTCAGCAGACAAGATAAACATGTTTGAGGCCATTTGTGAGTTGTAAGTGTGGACAGCCAACCTTATTGGCAAGAGAAAAGCCCAAGTATTTATGATAACAACTTTTAGTTTTCCTACAGACTAAAAGGTTTAGGACCCTAATATTGAACCCTGGTAAACCACAAGTATAATTACCAAATGAGGTATTAAACTCGCCTTTTGTTTTTTTTTATATATCAAAAAGGTTGGATATGAGCAAAGTGCTACCTGCTTCTGTAATGGTCTAATCATTTTTTATGCTGGAACCCAATGTGGTTTTGGGATCCGGTAGAACTAAAATCAAAAACAGCAGATTGATGCAGACCTGTAAATCAATATTTAGCCAGATCAAAACGTTTCAGAAATGTTATTGTTTGTTAGGAATTTTCAGAGCGTTGTTCTCTTGTGAGTAATCTTCTGAGGACAAGCATCTCAGTATATTTTGCATGACTGGTCATGTGGTGTTGTTCCTCTTTCTTTAGAGCATGAAGAACCTCCTTTCCCTGCGTGGCTGGTTGTGCTATTTATGTGTTGTTTACTAGTGTAGTCTTTTGTGTTTTTATAACAATAAGTTGCAACGTTTTATTACTGATGTCTGCTTTTGGTGTGGTTCTATATGTGAACTTGGATTATAGTCAGTAGTGTCTCTAGCAGAGACTATAACGGAGCAGCAGTGTATTGGTGGTATTAGTGTTCATAAGCCTGTCACACGAACAAACGGAAGTGGTGAATATGGCAATATTCTGGCAAACCAATGACTTTGGAAGAAACCGCATTAAGACGGACAGTGGAGAAGTGGATGATACTGCAACAGTTTTAAGTTTATATGGACCTTTCGATTTCTTTTTTTCCCAATTAAACCTTTCTTAATTAGAATATATTTTTTACTTAGATTCCTTCAATAGGACCATGGAAACTGCCTTTTAAGCCTACAGTGTGTAAATCTTTGATACCAAAAATATACTCTTAAGTTAAGGTTGAGTATAACTTAAAGGACAATTCCGGTGCAAAATGAACCTAGGGGTTAATAACATATGTGTACCAAGTCGAACGTTCTCTGGGATCTGTTTTCATGCGGATCAAATGTGTCTCTAGCTTTAAACAAGCTGCCGCAAACCGGTGGTTAGCTCCTAACGCTAGCTTTCGTGTGGCAGATGGTAAATCGCTATTTTATACCAGTAACAAGGCTCAAAATAGCACCACACTTCAACAGTAGCATAATGAGGGTCCCTACATGTAAACTGAAGCATTCAGAACTTTGTAATTGTACAGACAGTTTATTAAAAAGATATATTATAAAGACAGTAGCGTTCATGTTTACATGCGGGCGCCATCTTGGAAACGACAAGCGTTCATGATTCGACTGCTAATGACTGTTTTCCAAAATGGCGACTGATGACTCGGTACACATATGTTATTAACCCCTAGGTTCATTTTGTGCCGGAATTGTCCTTTTAATAAACACCATAACTTAAATTCCAACTTAAAAATAATTAAGTTAATTCCAAAATTATGAAATAAATCATCTGATGTACCCAGCTTATTGCAATATTGATGTTATCGTTATCTTAAGTCTTAAGCTTGATTTATGGTTGTGCGGAGGCTCCACGCAGATCTTTCGCCTTAGCCTACGTAAGTTCGTTGGTGTTGGTGTTTGCGTTGATCTGTTTAAGAGAATAGCAGGGCCGGCATGTGTGGGGACTCAGTGAGAGAGTGACGGCGATTAGCTTCGGAGCGAGTATCAACTCTAGAGTCATAGTGGGAGAAACTAAGTCTCATCCCTGTGCTTTCTGACTACGGTCGGAAATCAGCAGTAGGAAAAGTTAACCTTCTCCTAGATATCATGTTGTTTATGGAGAAGGAGAACCAGGAAATGAGTATGGGGAAATGCAACGCTACCAAGCCATGGCCGAGCGACGTGCATCGCCGTGACATGTAGTTACATTTTTCGAGAGGTGCACGTCAGGCTACGGCGTAGGGTCCGGCGTAGGTTCGTGTCTCCACGTACCTACGTACGTAGCCGCGACGTGGAATTTACGCAGAAGTGTAAATCACGCCTTACTCCTTTCACAGTTGTTTTTCTTGAAGTACCTTTCTATTAATGATGGGAGCTGTTGGTCATGGTAGGTTCTGTCACTATGGATTTTCTTGTTCATCAATAGCCACATGGACGCTCAATTGTAAATGAAATGCTTGAGTAAAGGCCTTTTAACTCGATTAAGGCCTTAACCACATAATGTGTTAGTGATTGCATGTAGGAATAACCAAGATGACAGAATAGGAAAGGGAGTAAATGCAGTTTTCTGATTGCTGGTGTTTAAAGATCTGTATGGTTCTTTGGAAGAAAGAGCAGAGGGGGGGTTGGGTACAGTGTATTCCAGTGCTTTGCTCATAGATTCCATAGCTTACATTTCCCAGAGAAAGTAGGCTGCGTGCCTTTTTGTTTATAGAAACAAAAGCATATCACGCTGAAGGGACCTGCTCAATGCCCATGTTATTTAATTCTTACTTAGAAATGGCACAAACTTAACTGCTTGTATGAATAAAGGTTCATAAGCAGGCGGTGTCATGGGTGGACCGCTTGAGAAGCAGTGCAAAAATGTCTCTTTGACTTTTATGCCACTTACATATTAAAACCATATGTTACCATTGTTAGTTTATTACTAAGTAATCAGCACTAACAGTGATAGTGCCAGAGAAAGTGAAACACATTTGATATTTATTATTTTTAGATAAAATAACTATAGTCTTTTCGGGTACTCTAGGACATTTACTAGAAATCAGGTATACTTTGTATTCCTGCCAGCCTTGATTTTAATCAATTTCTACAATGTGTGAATATCAGTTTGTACAGGCTTGAAACATGCGTGAGGTAGATAATCCTTTTCAGTAAACATAAGCCCGTTTCACACAGCCTGTTTAAGGCAGGAATGTTGTGACGTTAGTCCGCCTCGCGTTCTGTATAAAAGGCACAGACAGGGACTGGGGGGGGACAGAGTCGTATAGGTAGTAACTGAGTCCTGTATACGCACACTCACTCACTCACTACACTCACTACGCTCACTTACTTACTTTATGGCAGTATTGTGGAATCTCTGTGTAAAAGAAGATATTGTCAAAAAATGTTAACTATGATTTTAAGTAGACATGACTGTTTTTACCGGTAATGACCGATGCATGCACAGATAATTCTATGATACAGAGAGGTGGAAGACGAAAATGTCTGACAAGCTACTTGCTTACTGAGATATCTCTGACGACAAGATGAGAACATAGCTAACGTCCATCAGTCACTACCTGTGAGTAACTTAAAATACATTCTATACCAGATCTATACCAACAAAATGTATACCTAAATCCATATCCTGGCTACCATATCATCATATATACCGCCTACCCCTTACTAGTGAAATGGGGTAGGGTAGTTGGGTAAATAGGGTAGTTAATAAGGCTTTAAGAAATATGCAGAACGTGGCACTCGGTTTCTCTTAGAACTACTAAATATTTACATTGTAAGAGTAATATATTAGATAAATGGCTCCCAGTGTCATTCTCTGCAGCACGCTCCATTTTCCTCACTCCATTGAGAATTTTATTTTTCTATTCTCATTATATCACTTCCTGTCTCAATACTCCACTAATTCCTCATGTAGGCCATTATGCAGCTAAATTCACAAACCTCTGCCTTTTTGTTAACCTCTATCTGTATCCCTTTTTAATCTTTTCCGACACAGTATCTTTCCTTCTTTTTTTTTTATTGAAAATTGTTTCTAGATGTGAATGTGCCAAGCTTGGAATGCTATTGCTTGTCTAATCTTCCTGTTTTCCTGACTGTCAAAGATGTCCTGGCTCGCTAGAGAATGCAGGGATGAGCTTCCCTGAAGGGGGGGATGGGCAACAGGAGCGCAGGAGGGCGGGCCAAACCCAAGGCCAACAGAATGAGCAATGAAAGCTTTGTTGACACCGCCAGTGGTCCGATTTGTGAGCGTCTGCTTGTGTGCAGTTTATGTCAATTTTGGAACAATACATGTGCACGCTTACAGAAACACATAGAAACAATATATCATGGCCCAGGCTTTTTTGGTAGTTTAATAGTGTGTTGAAAATAACTCAATTAAGTATTTATCGTTTTTTGATTGATTGATTCCCCCTGATCCCACTTATTGATTTGGTTTGTGTAAGAAATAGCAAGTCCGTTATGATATTTACTGACCTTCATGAAGGTTATAATTTTTAGAACGTTTTTTGTTGAAACTGTTTTTAGAGAGGTTCAACTTTATTTTCATACAATACAGTTCAGCAACACCACAAACTATCCTCCAAAAAGATCATAAAGTTGAATCAACACAGTTTCAACCAAAAGTGGACATTATAATTTCTGATGGAGGTAGGATGTATTGCAGGACTGTAATAATTAGACTGCATTAGTATTAGCTAAGTGTACCTAATAATCTGGCAACTGAGTGTACGTTGTCCTATAATTCAGCTGCACAATGCACATGTAGCCTCAAGTAGGCCTACATTGATAAAGATCATTTTCTCCTTTCCTTTGGTGTTTTGTATAGTGTCTAATATCATTTCTTGTCATGGACAAGAAATTATGGACAGAGGACAGAGGAGTAGGGTTGGGTACCGAAACTCTGTGCCAATAGGGAACCGGTGCCGACGTAAATGGTAGTAACGAAACCGAATAAGAACGAAAGTTTCGGTGCCTCATTTCGGTGCTCGACTTTACACTACACCTGACAGCATGTAACGTTAGCCTACCTTTAGCTAGCAGCTGGATTAATCACGGTTAAAATGCTGACCGCTAACGTTAAACAGTGTAAAGTGTGACTGTATTTCACTGTGGAGGACTTCAACAGCGGGATGTAACAGTCTGCACTGCAGCGCAGCAGCTGCCGTTGTCGCAATTCATACATATACAGTATGTTTATATGGTCGGAATTAAACAACACAGACGGTGCGTTCACTCGCAGCTGCCGTTGTCGGAATTAAACAACACAGACGGTGCGTTCACTTGCAGCTGCCATTGTCGGAATTAAACAACACAGATTCACTTAAAACAGGTAGCCTTGTGGTGCATTCACAGTAATTGTAAAATACCCTTTTCCCATCTGGGGTTCAACAGCAATTTACTGGTGAAATAAGTTATTGTTATAGTTATTACATTATTATTAAATCTTTAATTTTGACCATGGCCTTAGCAATAAACAAGTCACTGACTGTTGTTTACTACACTTATTTTTTTTCTTCTTCTTTTTTTTTTACTTTATTGAAAAGTACCGGTTCAGGCACCGTTTAGGCACTGGCACCGTTTTAAAAGTATCGATTTAGCACCGGAATCGAAAAAAAACCAAACGATACCCAACCCTACAGAGCAATCTGTGGAGAGAGGAGTGTCTGTAACTTGTGGACAGGATTTGGACAGTCTACTCTCTTCATCCCAGCTTAAACAAAATGTCCAAATACAGTTTTCAACCAACAGCAGCACGTTAGGGACATGGTGCAAAATGTAACTGAAATCAGGGCAAAGCAACCATTTTGATCCCAAACCTGCTCTCCTCACATTGCCCATTGACATGCTGTCAGTATATGGATACTGTATGTTTAATTTGAATAACTTGCGGGCTGTTCTTTATTTGTTTGTGTCGCTCCACAGTTCACTCACTTGCGAAGCAGTGCAGTAGGAGAACATTCCAGTGTTTTAACAGTGCACTGTGGGGCGAGTTTGGCAGCGATTTACCTAGAGCGCAGTGGATTACAATAAACAAGGATTATGTAGCTGATATGGATAAAAATCAGCCTCTGCCCTGATTCTGCATATCAGCCCAGGACATGCATAGTAATTGGGTCACAAAACGTTTTGAATGTCATTAGACTTTCTGTGACTACAGCACATACTGCCATTAGGATTCCAGTGTAGATCCCTATATATATATATATATATATATATATATATTATATATCCATATATATATATATATATATATATATATATATATATATATATATATATATATACATATTGCAGCTTTAAGTCTACTTGCCCAAATTTAACTTGAGCAAAACGTTGCTTAAATAAAAGCTGGATAGTATAATATACTTATGTAATTATGTATATTTTTTGTTTGTACATTGAAAAGGATGGGCAAATGTCAAGAGCTGGCAATGCCGCTCTGTAATTACAATGATATATTTTCTTTATTTAAGGTGAAGGGATAAGCATCAGTACTCATTATATCTGCCAGTTCTCTACTGGGAGTGCTCAGTTAGAAAGTGACGTAAGCATACTCTCATTTTGAAGACAAACTTGATACTTTCATCATTGCAAAGCTTGATTCCTCAAATTGTTTACCAGTTTTATTCCAAGCCAGTAGTTTTACTGCAGTGCCCTCCTCTGATCCCTGGGGCATGTGTCCCACATCACCTTGGCTTGGCACAACCTCAGCTTTGCCAAGCCACCCATTCCCATAGTGTTCATGTTTACGATGTACTGTTTACCTCCCCCCTTTCCCCCTCCCACCCCCAGGAGATCTTGGTGGTAAACAGATATTTACAAAATAATCCCAGGTCTACTTAATTAGGAACCCCTCCCTAGTGGCTAGTCCTGCTCCCTGGGATCAACCCAGAGCTGAGGAGCCTGGCCAATTGATACACCGACACAACCACCATGTGCCCCTCTCTGGATACCAGCCTCATTGCTGTGTGTCTTGTGGGTAGTTGCAACTGTGTGCACAACTTTGCT
Organism: Perca flavescens; assembly: GCF_004354835.1. NCBI lineage: Eukaryota > Metazoa > Chordata > Actinopteri > Perciformes > Percidae > Perca > Perca flavescens. Next base: position 25,200,281 of record NC_041331.1, on the reverse strand, counting down.
TTAGCAATTTGTGAACTATGAAAGTTAATAAGCTTCCTCCTCTATTCCACTTCTTGCATTGTGCAGCATGTCTCACAGGAAATTGAATTGGAAGCAGACCATACAAGCTGATGGGAATCCCCCTTATCACAAACAGCAGTGTGAAAGGCATTTCCTGTGTTAAAACACATCTGAGGAATGTGATCAAAACCCGGGCTGGGCCGGCGGCCTGCCTCTAGCGGAGACAAGAGACAGCGGGATCGCCTCTCGTATCAGTCTATACATCCATGCTCTGAGTCAAGAATGTCTTCGCAGTGGGCTACCAGTGATGTGCCAAAAAGTGATTGCTGTCTACCCTAAAAATGATGAAATGAATCATACACAACCTCTCACAAGGCTCTTGGCTCTCCAGCACATTGCTTTGTTGCTTGGCGGTTGTGCACATTTCTCCGGGCGTTCTGCGCGCTGGACGGTCTTCCCCAGCAGGCAGAGCCGGGCTCCCTGCTTCCCCCACCCGGGCCACATCGCTACCTGGATGCAGCCGAGACGCGCCTGATTGCACTGCGCTTATAGTTCGATAACGTATAGTTCGATAACGGAAAAAAATGACTGGGAACCAAGCAATCGGCCTGTTCCAAACAGGCATGAGCTCCAAAACGGGCGCTGCACTCGTTGAAATAACTTTAAAATAGAAAATTACAAATAAAATTACAAAAAAACCACAAACTAGCGTGCGCCCAATGTAGGCTGAGTGCAAGAGAAAGCCCCTCCCCCAAAAATCATCTTTTAAAAAGTGTTACTAATAACTTAGATTTAAAAAAAGCAGAACCAAAAAATGAAGCATTCATACTATATACAGTACAGGCCAAAAGTTTGGACACACCTTGTCATTCAATGTGTTTCTTTATTTTCATGACTATTTACATTGTAGATTCTCACTGAAGGTATCAAAACTATGAATGAACACATATGGAATTATGTACTTAACAAAAAAGTGTGAAATAACTGAAAACATGTCTTATGTTTTAGATTCTTCAAAGTAGCCACCCTTTGCTTTTTTTGATAACTCTGCAAACCCTTGGTGTTCTCTCAATGAGCTTCATGAGGTAGTCACCTGAAACAGTTTTCACTTCACAGGTGTGCCTTGTCAGGGTTAATTAGTGGAATTTTTTCCCTTATTAATAAAAAAGCAAAGGGTGGCTACTTTGAAGAATCTAAAATATAAGACATGTTTTCAGTTATTTCACACTTTTTTGTTAAGTACATAATTCCATATGTGTTCATTCATAGTTTTGTTGCCTTCAGTGAGAATCTACAATGTAAATAGTCATGAAAATAAAAAGGAAACGCATTGAATGAGAAGGTGTCCAAACTTTTGGCCAGTACTGTACATTTTTTCAATTTTCAGTTTTAGTTTTTTTATTTATTGCTAAATTTATCAAGTGCATAGAGAGGGCTAAGAAAAAGAGAGACACATTACGTTACATATACATTGACACCAAGAGCTTTTGGCACTCAATACACAGCCTTTTCCCTCTGCTCCTGTGCATCTTTTAAACGCTGCAAGGGAATAGCAGTGAAATCCCCTAGCCACAAAGCTCCATGGTATCCAGATTTACGGCACACCCATATAGTTTCTAGTATCTTGTCCTTTGGGCTGATCCCTCCTCCCTCTGATCACCTGGCTTTACGGCACTGTGGGTGGAAATGAGGCTATTCCCTGGCCACTCGCTCCAGTCTCAGAGAGCAAGGGGTAGAGCGACAGCAGCCTTTGAAAGAGAAAATTAAAAGGAAGAAAAGAGAAAGGGCTGAAGGCAGGGCAAAAGAGGTACAGAGCATTGTAGCGAGATATAGGAAAAAGGAAGGTGGGTGGAAAGAATGGTGAGATTTAGATGGAAGTGGTGGGGTGGTTGTAGATGCAGAGCTCCATGATAGCAGTCCAGAGAGAACAAGCCATCTGTAGTTTCTGATAGAGCTTATTAACAGATGCGATCAAAACATTTATAGTGTACAATATTTTGATTATGTGCTAATAGTTTTGAGTCAACTTGTGTGCCACAATTTGTGTACCTAGTGAGTCTATATAGTCCTACCATGCTTTCCAGCAACTCACAAAGCCAGGCTGATTTTATACTCACTTAACAGAAAAATCTGTTTTGACTACAGACCACACTGATCATATGAGGATTGATCACCATGTTAGCTCCCAACATTTGAAGGGTCTAAAAGGTTTTTGTGCTGCGCCTCCGTATGGACATAAAAACAATGTTGAGAGCATCTGGACCGGGCGTCGGCTCATTGTCTTCTGACTGTAAATGAATGTGCGACGACGTCACCAATATGCTAGTCTCGCTTTGCCAGACCTTCCTCCACCGCGGTGCTGTGGAGGAAGGTCTGGCTAGTCCACACAGCATTCCGGGATGGGAGAGAAACGTGCTCTGATTTATTGGCATTTATTTAAATCAATCACAATCGTCGTGGGCGGCGCTAAACACCGGGAAAAGCTATGGAGCTGCTGTCGTACAACAAAAAACTCAAATTAGACAGTCTAGCTAGCTGTCTGGATTTACCCTGCAGAGATCTGAGGAGCAGTTAACCATAGTCCTCAGAAATCGACCGGAGTTTAAAAGACTGAAATTAAACTATACACATACATACATACATACATACATACATACATACATACATATATATATTCACACACTCACTAGGTAATAAAACCAGATCTAAATGCCTTTGTTAGAATTGTCCACTGTTGCTTCCTCGCCTACCTTTGCACCAGCAGGCTTTTGTCAAAGCAGCCGCGTTCCTGGAACTGAGCTTGAGAGTCTGGCTCTGGCAAATATTCCTGATAGGACCAGCGTTCCTCTACTGCAGTTGGCTGTAATACCGTAGTTTTTTTTGTGTCCACAGGTCACGGTCAGTGGGTCTAGGCAGGATTTGGGCTAGTAGTTGCTCCCAGAATCGTCTCCAGGAGCCACGTGGACGTCACAGACTATCCACTGTCATCCAACCACTGCGTCAGAATGCTGGGGAGGTGGTGGACCTCACTGTCGATGAAGATGGTAAGAATAAAACTGTGTCACGTGATGTCAGGGTCCGCCTCATTCCGTTTAAGGTTATTATTATAAGATTATTCTATTGGACTCCCTCCAAATTGTTTAGACTTGGATTCAGAGACACACCAAATTGTTGGAAATGTAAGACGGAGGACGGGCAATTGCTCCGTGTCCTACGGTCCTGTGATAAGGTCCAGGAGTTTTGGACAAGGATGCATGATAATCTATGTCGGACCGCAGGGACCAAGGTTCCATTCAGCCCAAGATTATTTGTTCTGGGAGATGGGTCTATTTTAAGCGGGATAGATGAGCACACAATAAGTAGGGTCCAAACTAGTTCACTGATAGCCAGACAGATTCTTCTGAGAGTATGGGGGAACGAAGGGGTACCTTCAATCCAAGAATGGGCTTGTGAGATGGCAAAAGTAGCAGCATTTGAAAAAAATGTCATACAAACGGTTTGCAAGATTAAGTGTTTACACTAAAAATGGGGAAAATACCTTAGCTCCTAAGATGCCATGCCAAAGACATAGTAAAATATAGTTTTACAAATGTGCGATAGCTGTTAGCAAAACTAATATTTTATATCCTGATATCTTAGTACCTAAGTAGTTTAAATCAACTAGCAAAAAAAGGGTTGTTATTATGCTTTTAAATATTAACTCTAATGTGCATCAATTAACCACTCGGTGATAAGCCACTAACATTAACCACCTTTTACTTTTTTTTTTTTTTTTTTTGTAAAAGGACGCTGCTTTGTAACCTTAGGCATTTGTGTGACTCTTTATCAGCCCATGCCCATGATGGATAGTAAAATGGTAAAGCACGGAGTATTAGAGCCTTTGCATTTCTTAGGAAAAGGAGGGGAAATTAATTTGTGAATATGAAAAGCAGATGTAGTGCACACACTGGAATGCTAATAAGGTCTGCTCTTCTTCTCGGCTGCTGAGCCTCTGCAGACAAATACACACATACTACAGTCCACGCTGGGGTTATTTCTTCCAGACAAAGTTGGATTTTAGATTGTGACATAATTTGTGAAAAGCATGCCTATTAATCTACAAATAATGTCTACAAATGTTGTCAAAATAAATTCATAGTTTTTGTTAACTATTATTGTAAATATTTATTATAATAATATGTATTGTATGTATTTGAAAACTAATGTAGCATAAAAGACATTTCATTAACAGCAGGATGATTTGACAAACAAAACGCACACATATACATACAGACCCATCTCCTTTTAGATTTAATTATGAAATATTTATAAATGAAACATTTTAGTATCGGAAATTCTCATTTCTGTCAGTAACCCGAGAAATGAAAGACGAGTTGTTTCGTCAAGGAGTTCTCTGCTCTTTTATTTCTCTCCTTTTTTAAATGCTCTCCCTCTGAGCACTGTTGTCATGAATCCTCCTTTTCTAAAGTATCACCGACCTTTTTTTTTCTCCACAGATCTCTCAGTTGTGCCAACAACCTCTGGCAGCATTCACCCTCAAACAGTCAGATCGTCCTCTTCATCATCTTCCCATCATGCCTCTACCTCAGAGCTCAATGATGCCCCCGGCCCTTCCACTAGCTGCCCAGGCTCGATACCTGAAAGTATGCACACACAGAGGCCAAGTGGCTCTACTCGCACAGCCACAGAGGGTAAGCCAGGATATGGCATGTTGAAACCAGCTGCTGTACACCATTTCATTTTATCTCTTTTTGCTCTGAGGGTTCAAAATGACTTCCTTTAAGCTGCTGATATTACCTACAATGTTTATACAGTGGTGCTCATACGTTTATGAACCCATGCTAAAATTTACTAAAAAGAGAAATAAAAAAAATCATCTTTTGGAAATTGGTCTTAATGCCTTAATTAAAATAATTAGGAAAAATCCAACCTTTAAAGGACACCCCTATGTTAAATTCCCATAGAGGCAGGCAGATTTTTATTTTTAAAGGCCAGTTATTTCATGGATCCAGGATACTATGCATCCTGATAAAATTCCCATGGCCTTTAGAATTAAAATCCCCACATCATCACGTAGCCTTCACCATATCTAGAGATTTGCATGGTTGTATTTCAGTTAGCGTAATAGCTGGTTTGATTTGCATTGAGAGATGATTTTATGGCTATGCCAATCCATGAAATTAAAAATAAAAATCTGCCTGCCTCTATGGGAATTTAAAGGAACACGCCGACTTATTGGGAATTTAGCTTATTCACCGTAACCCCCAGAGTAAGACAAGTTGATACATACCCTTCTCATCTCCGTGCGTGCTGTAACACTGTCTGATGGTTCCAGCTTTAGCTTAGCCCAGCACAGATCCTGCAGGTAACTGGTTCCAACTAGCCTACTGCTCCAAATTGTGACAAAAGTGACAAAATAACGCCAACATGTTCCTATTTACATGTTGAGGTTTGTAGAGTCACAGCGTGTACAAAAAACAATGTAACATGAGACACAGCTGTCTTCTGACAGTAAACAAACCGGGAACTATATTCTCAGACAGGCTTGCTGCGAGCATATAACTCTGCCCAAGTACTATATTCTTCCGCCTGAGAATATAGTTCCTGGTTTGTTTACAGTTAGAAGACGGCTGTGTCTCATGTTACGTTGTTTTTTGTACACGCTGTGACTCTATAAATCACTACATGTAAATAGGAACATGTTGGCGTTATTTTGTCGCTTATTCGGAGCAGTAGGATTACTGGAACCATTCACCTGCATGTTCTGTGCTGGCCTGATGCCGCTGGAGCCGTCAGACAGCATTACAGCACGCACGGAGATGAGAAGGGTATGTATCGACTTGGCTAACTTTGGGGGTTACGGTGAATAAGCTAAATTCCCAATAAGTCGGGGTGTTCCTTTTAACATATGGGTGTGTATATTTATGCCCCCTGTATTTTAAGGAAGAACTTTTATTTATTTACAATACATTATTAATTTTATTTTTTTTAATTAAGGCATTAAGATCAATTTCCAGAAGATGATTTTTGTATTCCTCTTTTTAGTCAACTTTAGCATGGGTTCATAAACTTATGAGCACCACTGTATGTTAAACTGTGAAATGGTCTATATTATGTAGTAATTTTTTCTTTGCCCTTTTAAAATGCTAGCCTGCTGTCTCATCGTATATTTTTTATATATCTTACTCTCATCAGATGACAGCAGACCAGGTTTGTCAGGTACAGGAGAAACCGCCGGCACGGCTATGCCCAGACTCCCATCCTGCTGTCAGCAGCACTCCCCGTGTGGAGGCCCCTCCCCCAGTCACCTGTCCCTGAGCCACTCCCATTCAAGCTGCTTGCAGGCGTCGTCCTCTCAGCAGACCAGTGGCTCTCAGCACGGTCACAGCCACAGCAACGCTCACCACTTCATCCACCATGTCCATCACCCAGCACCACAGCCCCCGGGCACCCTGCCCTTTCAAGAGCCGAGCTGCCCCGTGGAGCGACCCAGTGCTCTGCCCGCATCCTGCGCCGGAGTCGGCAGCAGCAGCAACACTAGTGGTAGTAGCAACACAGCCCACTACCACGACCAGGTATGACCATGCTGCATTCAACAACATACTGTTGTTATACAATAGTTTTTTTAATTATTGCCGTTTGTGTGGTCTACTTTACTGTGGTATCCTTGGCCACCAAATTAATTAAATGTAAACTTAAGTTTAGTATAGTGTAGGCTTGTGAATGGAAGGTTGCCGGTCCAATCTGTGGACTGTCGGGACAAATCTTGGTGAGGAAAGTAAAATCTGTGGACCTTAACCCCCAACTGCTCCAGTGGAGCGGCTCAGATCCGACTGTGTGCTGTACTGGGCAGCTTCCAGGTGTGAATGCGTGTAACTGTGAGCATGAACAGGGCGTTCCTGAGAAAGACTATTCCTCTCTGTAAAGATAAATGTCTGTTGTTTTCGAGGCAAATATTAAGATCAAGAAGTAGTGTTGAAAGCCCAACAAAATGAATCTAGGACAAGTAGTAATTGAATTAATGCCTTGTGTCTCACTTCAAATATGAAAACTGTATAAATGAGGTGAGAAGATCACGTTTTAAAGGGTTTTAAATGGTCTTGCAGCCATGATTTCATACTGTGCTAACTTACTCCTTTGTCAAAGCTTCACTATGCATCATCCTCCCCTCCACCCCCTCGTTAGTGAAGGTCATGGTCCAGCATTGGTGATGGTGCACACTGTATCTTGAAAGAGCATTTCAGATTCAGATTCACTTTATTAGCCATTTGCAGTGTAACCTGCATTGGAAAAAAATGTGCAAGTAGCTCAAAAGTGCAAAGTCAACACATCAGAGGACACAAACATCAAAACAGACAAACAAAGCCACATGAAGCCTCAATATTAAAAATGCTCAGTATAAAAATACTATACAATGAAATCCATACATAAATTTAAAGTGCCTAGTTTAAGATGCTTTGTTCAAAGCAATCACAGCTTGTGGAAAGAAACTGTGTAAATGGCGATCAGTAGAACATTTGGCAGAACGATACCTTCTCCCTGAGGGAAGCATCTCAAAGAAAGCCCCTGCTGGATGACCTGAGGCATCATTAGCCAGTTGTAAAGCTCGATTCAAGAGTCTAGCTTTATATGTGAACTCCAGGAGCGGAAAAGTGCAGCCAATAATTCTGCTGGCTGAGCGAACCACTTTATTCAAAGCCTTCTTCTCTTTTTGAGTGAGATTACCAAACCACACAGTAATACAACTGGTTAGGACACTCTCAATTACACAATAGTAAAAATTCAATAAAATCTTAGTATTTTGAGTAAACTCTCGAAGTCTACGTAAAAAGAAAAGGCGCTGTCTGGCTTTCTTAGCAATATTAGTCGTATTAGAGCTCCAATTCAAGTCATGAGAAAGAGTCACACCTAAAAATGTACATTTCTCAATAATCTGCACATCAGAATCATGAATAGTAATAGGCAACTGATTCCTATTGTGACAAAAATCAATAACAAGTTCACACGTTTTTGAAGTGTTCAAAAGCAAGTTGTTTTCTTTACTCCATTGAACAACATTCTCCACCTCCGCGCGATAATGAGATTCATCGTTTGAGCTGATCAGCCCAATGATAGTTGTATCGTCGGCGTATTTGATTATGACATTATTATCATGAGATGCTGCGAGGTCATGAGTATACAATGTAAACAGCAGGGGGCTCAGAATACACCCCTGCGGTGAACCAGTGCTAACATAGAGCTCATCTGAGATACAACCATTGATTTTGACCCTTTGTGGTCGACAAGTCAAAAAATTTAAAATCCATTTACAAATGCCATCATCAAGTCCAAGACATTTCAATTTATGAATGAGCTTTGTTGGGACCATTGAGTTAAAAGCTGAACTGTAGTCTATAAATAGCATTCTAGCATATGATTTATGTGCATCTAGATGCTTATAGACAGAGTTTAAAGCAAAAGAAATGGCGTCCTCAACACTTCTGTTCTTCCTGTATGCAAATTGTAGTGGGTCCACAGACACAGGGATTTGATCTCTGATAAAATCCAACACCAACCGCTCAAAGGTTTTCATCAGGACAGATGTGAGGGCCACGGGCCGATAGTCATTCAGACACGTCACAGGTGTCTTCTTGGGCACTGGAGTTATAATTGATCTTTTAAAGCTAGCTGGAACAGTGCACTTCTTCAGTGACATGTTGAAAAGATCTGTCAGAACAGGAGCAAGTTGCTCGGAGCACAGTTTAAGGGCACGAGGAGGAATACAATCTGGTCCAGGTGCCTTCCTAACCTTCGTCCTGGCCAAAACCCTCTGGACATCTTCTTGAATGATGTTAAAACTCTGCTTATTACAAATAGGAAAAACAGCAGGTTCAACATTTCCGATTTCAAAACGACAATAAAACTCATTTAATTCATTTGGCAAGGATGGATCAACATTAATGATAGATCCTCCTTTAGGTTTCCAAGCAGTGATAGAATTTAATCCTTGCCATATACGTCGTGGGTCCCCCTCCATGAAATGACCCTCTATCTTAGCTCCATAAGCTCGTTTAGCAGCTTTTATGGACCGCTCCAAAGAATATCTGGACAGCTTATGAGCAGCGGCGTTACCAGATTTAAAAGCCACGGCCCGCTGTTGCATTTTCCTATTCACATCCGCATTGTACCACGGGTTCTGACTAGCATGCCGTTTTATTACCTTTCTTGGAACACAGCAATCTAGCTTGTTACTGAGGGAAAACGGAATACACAAAGGTCCCTCATATATATTTTTTTTTCACTCAGAAAGAGAAATGCAACAGCGAAAAGACAATTACATATAGTATATAGTACTGTATGGCTTGAATTGTGTATGGCTTGTGCATGACTCATTTAGCATTCCACAGTAGAAATGTGTCCCTCTTCTTTTTATAACTTCTCCGCCTTCCTTCCACAGCAAACTCTGCCAGTGGACCTGAGCAACAGCAGTGTTCGGAGCGGAGGAAACAATGGGGCTAGTTTCCATGGCAGCACCTCAGCCTTTGACCCGTGCTGCCCAGGCTCCACCTCACGGCCTCCTGCTTACGTTTCCCAGGCCACCCCTGGGCCCAGCCAGCCAGCTGTGGTGGACTCGTTCAGCTCCTCCATGGTGGCTCAGCCACAGCCACAAACACAACCCCAGCCCTGCAGACATTACATGCACCCCTCCTGTGAGTATACCACCTTTATGCAGTATAGGAAACCTGACATTCACCACTAGTTTTTCAAATCAGAATTATTTAGTTATTTATTTTATCACATTTTGTATCCCTTTTTGTAGTAAAAGATAATGTCAACGTGTTGATTAAATGTATTGTTTTCTGTTTTAAAATGTGTGGCTGTTGTGTGACCGCTAGATAACGCACTGACATTACTGCTTTATCAAGTTTTGATTGCCTGCATCAAAATAAGGTCTCCATCACTTACAAGGCAGATGCTGGACGGTATTCCGTTGAGTGAAACCAAAAAATATAAAATACAAATTTCTCCGTTTTGGTTTCTGATTTATCTCTCGAAGGAGAACAAAGGAAAAGGCCTTTAAAGAGCAGATACAGTATGTATGATGTAGCAGACAAATACAGTGCAATTTAATTTCAGTTGGACTTTCAAGGTTCAGGTACTGCATTTAAACAAAAAAAAAATTCACTCATTTGCAGTGCCATAGTACTTGTGAAAATTGGCAGACAGCTGCACTTCTAAAACCTAATGCTAATAGTAATTAACGGAGCCTGGTGGTTAATGTGCTATGTGCTGTGGGAACTGTACCAGCAAGCAGAAGTAGTTAATTGCTCATTCTACTCAGAATAGCTCAGTATGGAGAGTAAAGCGGTGTGACCAGGTTCTCTGGAGGGGATGTAGTAAGAGAGTTAGTTGCTGCTGGTGCCCACGTTCACCTCTCTCTTGCCTGCCTTTCCTCCTCATTGTACTGCTGCTTGGACAAGTAGCAAGGAAGTCTGCACCAAGAAGAGTAAAAACAAAAGAATAAATTAATATGTATTAAGTGGATGACTCACAGTAGTGAACTCGAATCGTTTTGTCTTTGCCAGAGAACAGAGAAGGTTTGTGTTGTCAACAACAACATCAAATGCTACAAAGGCATTATCTTTAACATGATGAGCCGAGATGTTTGTCTGCTGGCATAAAGTACAAATGTAGAACTCTGTAGTTTTTGTAATTAAATAAACAAGGATCTGTCTGGTGACCTTCTATATTAATGATAAGAAATGCCACAAAATTAGCAACACCAAAAAAAAACAGATTGATCCTATTAAGCAAGTATTTCCTGTGTAGCCAAAGCCTGATGTAGCTTAATCCTCTGTGCTGTAGAGCTCCATTGTTGTCCAAGAAAAAAAAACATCACACTTAACACAAGACAAAAAGAGGAAGCTGTGAATCCAGAAATTAATAAGTTATTGTACTAGCTGACATGTTTCTTTATTACATTGAACTCGGGCACTGCAATGCACCTTCCTGCTGCTGTAAATACTCACTAATGCCTTTTGTAAAAATGAAAGTAAATATGTGTGGCCAGTTTTTATCTATGCCTTCCTTCAGTAAGAATGAATAGACTTGGGGCTGAGTGCCACAGACAGGCTGGAAAAATATTGAGAGAGACTCACACATTGTTGGATTTGGTCTTTCCATGCCATTTTGTTAACGATAACAAAAACATAGAGCATCCTTTTAGAATTTAAAGATGTTTTGCTTAATTTTTTTCCTTTTCTCTTTGCTCAAACCTAGATGGCTCTCTAGCACGCTCACTGCATCATCAGCCCTCCTCTGCCTGTCCTCATTCCCATGGGAACCCCCAACTTACACCTCAGCCCCCTCCACAAGGCGATTATGTCATTCCCCACACTGTCACCTTTCATCCGCCACTGCCGTCTCACCCCTCAGGCCACGCCGTGCCCCCTGCCCCTCCCCCTCCTCTGTCTACCCACCACCTCTCTGGTTCAAGTGCCCCACTGGCCCAGCACCTGCCTACGGATCACCAGTCCCTGCCGCACCATATGCCGGCGCTGGGGGCGTCGGTGCAGAGGCTCCATCAGCACGAGATGCTGCAGAGGATGGAGGTCCAGAGGCGCAGAATGATGCAGCACCCGACGTGAGTACCTCCATCACCCATCTGGTGTTTTCCTCATGCTGAGTATTCCTATTAGCATAAAAGATACAACTCCAGCAGTGAACCTGAATTCTCCTTTCCGTGCAGACGAGCGCATGAGCGTCCACCTCCACACCCCCACAGAATGCACCCCAACTACGGCCATGGACACCACATCCACGTGCCACAAACTATGTCTTCCCACCCTCGCCAGCCTGAGCAGAGAACAGCATGGTCAGTATCAGAGGCATTGAGGTTTGGCAGATGGCTGGTTTGATTTTAATGTCAGCTGTCCGGTTCCTTGGTGTTCTGTTCAGATCAAGATCTAGAGAAAGTTTTGATGTAATGATGACCGTTCACTTCTTATGTGTTTGTCAACAGGGAGCTTGGCATTGAGGCTGGAGTAACCGTGGCACCGTACCCTTCAGGGCACCTGCACTCCCACCTGCCCCACTACCACCCTCCCCCCAGACTGCACCACTTCCCCATCCCCTTCATGGTGAGAGAACCTCTCGGCACACATGCATACATTAGCATAAATGGGAAAGAATTACTTTTAAATGAAGTGTGATTAATGGTGTTGGCCCCTTATTTATAACATCAGTTATTTCAAGGATGGTTTAGTGAAGCACATGAATAATGTATTAGCAATTAATAGTATCTCATCAGGCATTTCAAGTGCAAACTCAACAAATCCACAAGCCTTGAGACAGATCCTGCGCAAATGTAGTCGACAGTTTCCTGATGTTATTGCTTTTTTTCTTGGTCACCCTCAAACTTCCAAACATAAGTCGTCTTCTACAATCAGTTCTCCTCTGTAGCATCGATGCAAGTGCACATAAAGTCAGGATGCTGTTTTGCAAGTGCTTTGAGCATATCCACATTTCATCACAGCATGCATGCTCAGAATTAGGGGGTAGAGAAGTAGAACCAAAGGATATGCAAGTGAATTTTTGATAAGTCTAGGCAGAGTTCATTAGTTTTAATTTGTATACATCCATGACCTTCATCATTACATATTTGCCACGTGAACACATTCAAAGGGCCCCTCTAATTTGCTTTTAAAATAGATGATCTTGTTAAAACTCAACTTTAGTTTAATTTTAGAACTGCCATTACCACTTACAGCTTACACAGGGTATAGTTAATATGATGATGATCTATATTTCTATATGCGAAAATGAACCTACAAAGAGTTAACATTCCAATCTGCAGCTCCTCTCAGCTTTACAGAGCTTTATAGTGAGTTTCAGCTTGTTAAGCTGTCTGACTCTCAACTTTACTGTTTTGATTCTAAGGCTGTACCCGACTCAGACTTTTGTCAGGCAAATCAGATTTGGCAGTTTAATATGAATATTCAATCCCCCCTCCCAAATAGACTATGAAGCGACGCTTTATGTAACTGCCAGATATTTTAACAGGGTTCGGCGGGATGTTCAGGGTGACAAAAATGTCCGCTTAATATCGTAAACAAGTCAAGTTAGCCCTCCTAACTAGTGCGTGCTAACTACGCTACCGACGGATTCAAAATGTGCAACAGCATATTTTTTTTTGCCCACACTAGATATCAAATAAAAGACAGAAACTGTATTGTATGAATTTGCTTTTACTTGTACTTTTACTTCTTAGCAGATGGCAGAAGATAAGTTATCTTGGAGCCTGTCTGGGCAAGGCTTCGACTTCTCTTTTTCCGGGGAGCTCCCTCCCTTTCTCACTCACAGAAGTGCATTAGTTTATGAAACGGACATGCTGAGATTATTAAAATAAAATGTTTCCCAAAGTTAAACAAAATCTTCTGTTCCCCCACAGCACACTGGCATATCTGAAGTGACCTACCCGCACATTCGGTACATCTCATCTAGAATGACTGGCTTTGGAAGAACCTATGAGGTGAGGACTGTTTTATATTTTACAGTTGCTAAATTTGTTTTTATCAGTCCTGACACAACTTGAGCACTGAAAGAGTAAATGAATTACCGTTTCATTCATCACTGCCATCATTAATATTAACTTTGTAATTGCTTGACTCAACGCCGCATGACTGATCACTATTTTCATGCTGTTATAATGAGGACACATTATAACAGTATACACATTATAGTTAATTTGTTTTCAAAATACACAGTCCCCAGCTGTCATAGGGAAAGTAGGATATAATGCTGTAGTGGAAGTGCATATTTAATTAAACTTAAAAAGCAATGAAACAATGAAACAAATCAACAGTGAAAACACCTTGCACTGTGTAATTTCCCTTAATACTTTACCTGTTTGAACGTTTGTTTTTCTTTCAGAACACAAGACAAAATAAGAGTTTATTGGTAAAATGTAATGGGCAAACATTACATTGTTATGTTGTTTTTGATCGTGAGGAGCCAAAATCAAAATCACGATCAAAATTGGACAGCCCTGGGGCGACCTCTAGCTCACCCAGTGGGAGCGTTTGCCCCATGTTGGCTGAGTCCTGCGGCGGCGCAGGGTTCGGGTCCGGCCTGCTGCCCTTTGCTGCGCGTCATAGCCCATCTCTCTCCCCCTTTCATCTCTATCCACTTTCAAAATAAAGGGAAAAGCCCCAAAAAATAATCTTTTAAAAAAAAAAAAAAAAGAAAAGAAATTGGACAGCCCTAACTCAAGGTCCACTTACTAGCTGTGTTCAACCACATCTCAAGATCTTCATCAGTGGATAAAGTTTGCTCAGTTCAATGTCTTGTTTAACTCGAGACAGCGGTCACCCATTAGGTAGAGCAGATGGGCTGTTGATCATAATCTTGATTCTCATAGCGGGTTGTTTATACTGCATCCACTCAGGACCTGCTGCATTTAGAGGAAAGATTGGGGACTGTGAACCGAGGAGCCTCTCAGGGAACCATAGAGAGGTGCACTTACCCACACAAGTACAAAAAGGTGAGGACTTACGAATGTGTGTGTGTGTAGCTATGTGTATATTGTTTATTGAATTTTGCAGATACTGTAAATAGTTGTGCATGTCTGTTACAGTTTATTCTGGGACAGAGTGCACAGTGGTCTTTTGTGCTCATTTCAAACGTCTGATGTTTAGCCAAATACTGTAGTGTGTTTTAGATTGCAGCTGTGAAGACATTGATGAGGAAAAGTTTCCTTAGAAGTTTCTAAATGTATCTAAACAAGCAATCTAACACCCTGCCACCCAATACAGAAGGTGTTGGAGAGAGACATTGACCAACAGTTAACCCCTGAAGCTTGGGCATCTATTGGGAAAAATATGCACGCAACCCCAGAATCGGTGAGAAATAATGAACAAATCAATTTGGAAACATGTCTCTGCTCACATGTACTGTAGATGTTAGTATTAGTCTTGGGGGCCAGGGAATTCGGCTCTAGAGTAACTTTGATTTGGATAATTTGTATTTGTTTAGCATAGAGACAACAGATAAAAAGTTTTTCTGTTTTCAGGACAAAATGACCATTCTCTCTGTCCCCAAGGGAATTTTTAATGTTTTCTGATGAAATGTTTGTTCTAAATATTGAAACCTCTTTATAGGCAATATTATGTTTTTAAACAAACGTAAGATGTACTTGTAATGTTACCAAAGTGTTTAAGTTGAGCAGTTTAATGTGTTACACAGAGAGTGGATTAATAGGATATTATGTAATGAGGCAGCTACCGGTCGATGCTGCATATAAAAAAAAATCATGATTCCAAATGTTTCTCACAAACAGAGAAAGCTGCATGGTAAGCAAGATGAAGATGAGGGGGCAGATGAAGACACAGAAGAAAAATGCACCATCTGTCTGTCAATACTGGAGGAGGGGGAGGACGTCAGGTAAATAGCTCCCCTCCTGGGTGTTTGTGCCGTTTGTTGCTTACAGTTTTTGCTTAGTGTGTTCAATTATGCTTTCAGGGGTGTGACAAGTGGGATGGCAGGTGTAGTTGTTCCACTCTCTCTCTCTCTCTCTCTCTCTCTCTCTCTCTCTCTCTCTCTCCCTCCCCCTCCCCCTCACTCTCTCCCCCTCTCTCCCCCTCTCTCCCCCTCTCTAAGGTATAGTAATCAACAGAAAACCCCAGAGTGCCTTAAAATTACCGGCCCTAATGGAACTGTTTTTTTGGCACTCACTCAGGTTTTTTTAAGAGGATTTTCTGCCCTCTGTTGGTATAAAAGGAAATTATTATAATTCAGAATAATTATTTTTCTTTTTCTAAACAAATTGAAGTTTTAAAAATAATTGAGGTTTTTGCTAAATTATTTACAATCCCCTATAAAAAAAATAGGACAGGATGCGTTCAACTCACGTAGGTACTTAGAAAGCTTTGAAGGCTGGGTGCTGGATCCTAAAAGGGAATAATCCTAAATAAAGCTACTAGGACAGCGCTCCAGTTTGATTTATTTATTGCCACATAACGGAAGTTTGGGGCAGCGCCCCTTCTCAGCATGTACACGGGCCATTACAACCAGTACTCCACACACAGGTTGGTTTAATTATACAACCAGTACTGCTCAGGTGGAGTCAATCCTCTGCATCTGGCCCATCAATCCCAGCGGAGGGAGCCACAACCAATCCACAAACCAAAACCTAAATAAGCAGTGAAAAAAGAATTTTGGTATCTGAAACTGAATAAAACTAAAATCTTCAAGAAAAACTAAAACCAAAATAAAACTGCATTACCAGGCCTAAGAAACCAACCAGAAAAATCAAAAGTAAATTTAAATGGACACAAATCATTTGAGCTTTTCTTTTTTTTTTCTGGCTTCACCAAACCTAACAACCACGGTCCCGCATAAGCTGTGTCACGACGGTGGTTAACAACTAGTTCAATCAACCCAGGGTTTCCCAGTCCAGCGACGCGCGCGTTCACATAAAAGAGTTGATGTTTGCACAGCATGACCAATCACAAACATCTACGAGAGCCGCATATTTTATATAAGAAAAGCAAACTATAATTCTACATAAATATGAACACAGACACGATTTTAGAGGCAAAATGCAATACAGTCGCTGCTTCCTAAAACAGGAAGGAAAGCTGGCAAAAAAAATAGCTTACGCTGTAAATGCATAAATTACAATGCTTATCATCAACCCATTCAAATTCAATTTATTATTGTTATTATTAGTCAGGACCAAGATCTGACCATAATTACACTTGTACTTTCCATAAACTTTCGTTGCTTTAGCCTATTATTTCATTTGCAACCCTGGCAGTGGTAAGCGATCATAAGAGCAAATAAAAAAAACATAATTCAAACCGATGTGCGCATTGGCAACACACGGCTCAAGAAGCCGACAAATAGCCTATACGTAATTCCCTCCGCTGAAAATCTATATCTTCCACAAAAATACCCATCAGGGAATGTTAACAGGGTTGTCGGTCTCTAAATGTTTGAACTTTTATGAGCGTGCCTCTCTCTCTCTCTCCGCGCACCGAGCTCCACCGTTTCTTCTAAGAACGGTGACGCCGTTATCAATCGAGTATTGATTGGTCAGTAGGCGGTGCTTTTACACCTCTAATCTCCAACATAACCTGCTCCCGAGCGTATATTATTGAGATGATTGTCCAGTGATTCCTCCCAATATCACCTCACTCTGAAGTGATCACACATCACTTTGGCTTGTGACTCAAAAGATTAATCAGAACTGCATGTGCATCTAATGCTCCGTAGCTTTACTACATGTACACTTCGGTGTGTAAATAGGTCCCCTCTTTTTTCACTTTAGCATCCAAAATAGAAATGCATTCCGGATCATAACATAAAATAAAATGGATTCCTTTCTTAAGGTTATGAAGGCATGAAACTTTTCCAAAGCTTCTCAAGTACCACTCCAAATAAAAAATAAATCTATATACCTACAATAACTTTTAATGAACTTAAAATACAGATTACATACATACAGATACAAATTTGGTCATACAATATGTGTAAAAAAAAATAGTGTATTTTATTGGGGACTGTTTACAGCCATGGATTTGGTGCTATAGTAAGTATTTACTAGCCTCGTGAGACCGTCCTGATCTCGCGAGCTCCAGTTTTCCACTCGCAGATCAGTCTGGCATCTTGAGATAGAGAAAATTTGCCGTTCGCCAAACGACCGACCAATCAGCGTTGGTTTTGAGGCGGGTTTAGGTGTGACGCAACGAGAAGCGACTGTTAGTCTAAACAACATGGCAGCTTCCACGGATGAGATGAGCGTAGCTATCGCGCAAGTTTTATCCAAATTAGAAAGTATTCCTTCATTGAAAGAAGAGCAAAAAACGGCACTGGAGGCTTTTCTTGGAGGAAAAGATGTTTTTGCTCTTCTCCCAACTGGTTTCGGCAAGAGTTTGATCTGATTGGTTGAGTTGGCCCATCTATCACCAACATTCCCAAAAGTTCTCCAATGGAAAGTTCCCAGACGGATATGCCGCGGAGTCAGGTTAAGTATTTACAGCCGAAGGACAGAGATTGATCAAAATAAACCACAGTGGCCATCGTCATTTTAATAGTTTCTGGACAACAATGGAGCTCTACGGCACACATGACGAGGCTATGTCAGTCTCTGGCTCATCTCTCTACATAGACAATACTTGTTAGTAGGGTCCATTTTTTTATTTAACCTTTATTTATCCAGGTAAGTCGATTCACACAGTTACACATTCATACCTGGAAGCTGCCCAGTACAACCACAGCCTGATCTGCTGGCCACTGAGCAGCTCCACTGGAGCAGTTTGAGATTAAGGGCCTTGCTCAAGGGCACCTCAGTGGTGGTAATGAGGGAGGGACAAGCGCTGGTCTTTCCCCACCCAGATTTTATTCTGCCGGTCTGGGGATTGAACCGGCGACCTCCCGGCCACAAGCTTGCTTCTTCTTTAACCTTTAGGCCACCACTGCCCACCATTTATTGTTGGTTTGACTCTTTGCCTCTGTGTTTCCCCACCAGGCGCCTACCATGTATGCACCTCTTCCATCAGCTGTGTGTGGATCAGTGGCTCCTCACCAATAAGAAGTGCCCCATCTGCAGAGTGGACATTGAGGCGCAGCTGTCTGCTGAGAGTTGATGCTGTTTGTTTTTTTTTAACAACCCCTTTTGTTGAAAATTTATTTTGAGATCATATTCATTTTCTCTTCAGTACTGCAGTCAACCAAAGATGGCATGAATTACCTGCGCAGCTCTACTTTTGAGAAAATAAAAAAAAAACACCTGCAAAAAAGCATTGAGCCTAGAGTGCCAGCTATCGCACATTACTACAACGGCTAGAATTCTCCCTTAAGGGTTTAAGATTTTATTGTATTTATAAAGCTTTTATGTAGCTTTTGATTGTTTCCTCAAGTGTCATTTTTTTGTTTTGTTTCTCTGCATGTTTCCTTGCAATGCATTTCTTTGCACATATAACGTGGGCTTAACATAGCCTAACAACTCGCAGGTGAGGATAGCTGCTCTAGTAAAGATGCATTTCTGTAAACCTAATGCCTTGCTTTACTAGAATGTCACCCTCCAGTTTAAAAAAACAAAACATTGCAGGATTCATTTTACCAATCATTGTATTGATTAGTTTGTTTAGAAGATGTGGATTGTTAGTGAAATATGTTTTTTAAGTAAATCAAGACATTCCTAACTAGGGAAATATGTTAACAGATCAGCTGCTGTATTAGTGCACACCCAGTATTTCTAGAGTGGAAATAAACTCCAATGTTCACCTCACCTCCCAGAATATGCACATGCTTTGCTACGATTACACCTCCCTCCAGCACCTTCATTTGACTAAAAACACCGTTAGCACCATCATCTGATGTATTTTAGAGAACAAGAAAAAAGAATGTCACATCCCTCTCTTGACTGTTCTTTCTAAACTGAGCAATTGTTGGAACCTGCTGTGAATCTTTTCTTCATTTTGTTGGGGGGTTCCTCCCTGCAGATGGGCCTGTGCTGGTTAACCTGGTTTCTGTAAGATGATCTCAGGTCTACATGTGTGTAAGACATTTCACGTGAGCCTGCAACCTGGGATCATTTTGTCAATTTGATACCGGCAGTGGTGTTTAACTCCTCGTGTGTGTGTGTGTGTTCAGAGGGAAATACACAGCTCAATATTTACTGTTTGTTCTCACACTTCATACCATTTTATCCACCCTCCCTTTTGTCTCTCTGTAGTTGAGCAGCAGTGTCCATTTTGGCTGCTGCAGAAAGAAAAACACTAATACTGTTGACTAACTCACTCGCATAGACTTGCACAAGAGAGAAAAAGGTAGGAGAATAGTAGTGAATATGACAGTGCACTAAGGCCATGTATTTCCACTCTGATGAATATTTAAAGAGGAAAATAAAAATAAAAAATATTTTGAATGGAGTGTTGAAATGCAGTACTTAAAGCAGGTATCCATGCATTCATTGACTTAATGGCACCAGGATCATATTCTGTGGGATTTATATTAGTTTTAAAAAATATTAATAAACTTGGATAACTCTTAATTGAGTCCTTTCCTTGGTGTCCTCTTTGAAAACCAGATGTTTGAGTAAATGTTTAGTTCTTGATGAAACATTTCATGGAACGTATGTCTTCAAAGATCATGTATGTCAAATACCAAATCTAGAGTTTAAAGATAGTGTAATCTTTAAAACAAGCTTGTTGCAATAAGAGTTTTTAGAGTTAAAAAAACACAGTTTCAGTTCTAGTTTATATTTATTTTACTTTGGTTGAAAAGATTTATTGATTTGGCAGCCAAATTTCATATGTTGGCACTAATGCACAAAAACTATCCAAATATACAGGATTGTAAATTCCTCTTTTAGTTCAGTGCAAGTTTTCATCACCGCGGTCAATCCTTTTCAGCACAGGTTGCCATCGTCTGCCAGTTGTTTCCAGTTCAACCAATTTTCATTCCTTGTGTTATTTGGAGTCCTGAAGAAAAACATTCAGCGATTTACTAGAAAAAAACAAAGATTAGAGGAAAAGCATAACTTTATTAGAAATGTTTTTTTCCTGCTCTCTTGTGGTAATCATCATGCAACCCCTTCGATTCATCTTGGGGCCCTTTGTGGGTGTCATGCCCCACATGTTGGGAACCACTGCCTTTGTCACCCTTCTTTCGGTTTCTCAAATTTAGTCTAAAAATAAATTTTCTGTTTTCCCCATAAACAATCAAAATGTCAACGAAATGAGTACATTAAAATGATTATTTACATGCTCTAGATTTTATTTTATTTTTTTGTAAAAAAAAAAGGTGCCCCTATTGACTTTATTTTGATGATTGGTTTCTCCCTTTTATCAATAGATAAAGCACCTATAGCAGAATATTTGTTTGAACAAAGCCCTGATTATGAACCAGGTGTTAAGGATGAGCCTGTATAAATTAAATAAATCATCTTAATCCTTTATTTTCAGGGTAAAAAAAAAAAAAAAAAACCACACACTGTAACCGACATACTGAGATAATCTGGGAGAGAGAAAAGGCAACAGAGAAAGATTCACCAACTGTACTTTAGAACAGTATGGCTCATAACACAATATGTAACAACAAAACTGAATGATGGTCTAAAATATAGTTAAGGTAAAAAAGAACTGATCAAATGTTTCATTTAATCTGTAGCAATTTTAATCACTGGACATTGGAGACTTTGAAGCCCAATGAGGTCAGTTTTCTGTAATGAAATATAGGTTGTGTTCACAGTCCAACTCTGGTGTTCAAAGAGAATACCTAAACACAGAGTGAGGAATTCAAGGGAAACCTGAAGTTTAAAGCATCAAAGTAAAATCAAGATCAAGTGCAGTACCTGCTGCCACCACAAGATGACCATACACCACCAATGATGTGACAATGAATGAACTATAAAAGAAAACCGAGACTATGCAAATACATACCGCCCATAGACTGTATATTACAGTCTAGGATACCGCCTGATGTGCTGCCCTTAACAGCATATTTTGTTCTTTAAATTTTAAGGTTTCTCTCCAGGTAATCACCCAAAATTAATAATCCAAATGACTTTTGCTTCAATAGACCTTTTTCACAGCAGACATGTTGACATGTCATAGTAGGAAAAGCACAGGTGTATTCAAAACCATTAATGATGGCTGCATTCCACTTAGGAGAGGCCCTGGTATGGACCTTTTTCACAGCAGACATTTTTGACTTGTCATAGTAGGAAAAGCACAGCTGAAAATGATAACCTTAACGATGGCTCAATTCCATCAAGTGTCCCAGTGAGCTATCTCAGTGAGTCAGCATGAACAATACCACGGCCTCTCCTAAGTGGAATGCAGCCATCATTAATGGTTTTGAATAGACCTTTGCTTTTTCTTCTATGGCATGTCAACATGTCTGCCGTGAAAAAAGGTCTATTGTGCATCCTGACTCACTGAAATAGCTTACTGGGACACTTGATGAAATTGAGCCATCGTTAAGGTTATCATTTTCAGCTGTGCTTTTCCTACTATGACAAGTCAAACTCTTGAAAATGCTTTGCTTTGCTGTGAAAAAGGTCCCTTTTTCAGAGTAGGTCATAGTAGGTAAAGCACAGGTGTTACTAATATTATTAACGATGGCTCTTCAGGGCAGGTGTCTCTAATGACGGTGAGACAGTCGTCAGTTCATTTGATTATTTACACCTGTGCTTTTCTGCTGTGGCATTTCAAAATGCGTCCATGAAAAAGATCTGCTTGTGTTCACTGGAGAAAAAAAGCCTTTATCATCTTAATGAAAAGTGTCACATAAAGTTAGATAAAAATGTATTCAGTCATGATTTTGCTTGATACAATTTCAATTTATACAGTTCTTAAATTTGTCCATTTTAGTAAAAAAAAGAAAATGGATGAAATGTATACATTATAAAAAAAATACAATTCGGCACTTAAAAAAATGTAAGAAGGTAAAGATTTTCAGACCAATCATCTAAAGAAACATGCTTCTATATAAACAATTACGTTCACCAAAAACTATATATGTGAACAGTTAAATTAATTTATTAAATGTGAAAAAACAGCTAAGCAAAAACCCGGCAGATTATTTAGTGGGGTCTGGTCTGTTGGAGTAGCCTAACAAACTAACGATCTCAGTATTTGTAAAATCTTGGGACTGCAGTCCAGGTAAATATGGTAATAAACAAACATCTGATTGATCATCATTGTTTATGTGCTGTAATGTGCTCTCTGATAATAAAACAAAACAAAGCAGTTACATGTACAATATTACATGCTTTATTAAAAGACTCAGCTACTGTTTTGTATTGCACAAGGATGTCAATCATCCAAGATCAAACCATACAGTATTTGATGATGCACAAGATCTATGACAAAAATCCCAGCTGTTCTTTTACTGACTAGAGCATAATGTGGTTACTTGATTGAAAAAATATATATACTAAGGAATGTGTAAGTAATGCAACAGCAATGCAAAAGATTTGCAGAAGCAAAAGGAATTCTTTGTAGTGCTACGGGAAAATGTCAACAAAATTCTTTCACCTAAAACAACATTTGCACAAACAAAAATCCATTCACCCTAATCTGTGATAACCCTTATTATATATGTGTAGCTGGGAAGCTGTGAACTGGAAATACAGCAGCCCTGTGAGTATCAAAAGCAGAGAGATCCTTCAGAAAAAATACAAAAACATTAATTTAAATTCTAACCAATAACAGGCGTACTCCTAAAATATGAACACATATACAGAATCAGATCTAAAATGCCTGTTTTATCATTTAATGTAAACAAATGATACTCCTCCGTATGTCAGCTTACAGCTCGCTTTGCGACCTGTCTTTTATACACTTCACTTACCGCATGAACGAGTGAAGATGTCTGTGTCCAAGGTAGTACCTGTACCAATAAAGTGCTAATACACCACAGACAACATGCTTAGGTTACAGTATACATGGCCTCTACTCTGTGTCTATAATATACTGGTGTGATAGGAAAACAAAAACAACAACAAATTAAAGATTACAATAATTCTCCAGGTGATTCACCATTTGACTGCATTGAATTTTGTTTTGCACATGTGGAACAGATCTATTAAAATTGTAATTGCTTTGGTATTTAAAATCATTAAAAATCCCAGTGTGATGATTTACTGAAATGCCGTTCCCTGTAAGTAGTTACAGTTTTGCAACATAATAAATATTCCTGGTAAAGCAGCAGTCGCTTCAGTTGTGCCACTGAGACGATCACCTTTGATTCAGATATAAAACCTTCATTTGAAAATAAAAATCACAGCCTGGTCCCAAAGATTAAGCATACCTCATTCCAATGCTTCAAAAACGGTTGAGCTCAAATCCTCAGCAAGAGATAAATGACAGTAAGAAGAACACAGAAAGCTATAAATACAATAAATAGTTTTGTTCAGTACTCAAAAAGGGACTGTGGAGGAAAACAGACCCCAGGGTCAAACAGTCTTTTTGTCTTTAAAGCAAAACCTCATTTCAAGCCTGACGGTCTTTTGGTCTTGTGGTGTAACCGAGTTACATTCATTCACTACAAGGCAGCAGTGGAGGAAGTGTGAGTTTCTCTCCTTGAGGACTCTCACAGTGCTTCTCTCTCTGACTGTAACCTCCATCCCGTCCTCTGAGAGGATCAGCGAGGACGCAGCAGGCTCTCATCCTCGAGCTGTAAACCGGCAGCTCCTAGATCTTGGTGACATAGTTGTTGGGGAAAAGTCCCTGCTTTCCACGAAGTCGTCCTGTCCACCACCCAGATGCATCTAAACCGACAGACATAATGAAATTAGTGGCCCATTTCAAGCCAACATCTGACTGAGATCTTCACAAACATTGAAGTACATTACAATATCACAAAAAAGGATTAAAAAAATAAATAAAAAAAAGAGCAAGCAATCTTACCCTCTTTGATGATGTCGATAACGTCGTCAGCATTGAAGCTGAGCTCGTCTGTGTCCTGAGCGTCGTAGGCGTACAAAGCTTTGCACTGGGGCACCTGGGGTTTGGGTTTGGGTGCAGGTTTGGGTCGTCCTCCTCCCGGCGCAGGCCTGCTGGCTGACGGTCTGTGGGCTCTGAGTCATATTATAAAAAAAATAAAATAAATAAGGAAAACCACACAACTGTCAACCTTTGCAGAAGGGCGCTACAGTGCGTGAAAAGTTCAGTTCACTGTGCTGCAGTTGGCTGTGAAGTTAAGTCAAAACAAGCTGTTTTTAGGTGGTGTTTTTAATGGAATATTACACTTTAACAAAGTACATCTCAAAAATACTACATGTGTGCATAATCACCATCTTGTTAGGTAAAAACATTTTGACTCCAATTAGATTTTTCCACAGCTGTCAGAACCACATTGTGATCAAGCTGTAATGGACCTTTTTCACAGCAGAAATTTTTGACTTGTCATAGTAGGAAAAGCAACGATCTTAACGATGGCTCAATTCAAAAGTGTCCCAGTGAGCTATTTCAGTGAGTCAGCATGCACAACACCAGGGCCTCTCCTAAGTGGAATGCAGCCATCATTAATGGTTTTGAACCCATGCTTTACCTTCTATGACATGTCAACATGTCTGCCGTGAAAAAGGTCTATCAACTGTAAACCCTCCTGGATAAATACACCATAGATAATGCTTACTGCTTCATTTGAACAAGCTGTTGCTGTTCACAAATCAGCCACAAGATGGTGATTGAGTACACACTTTATCTTTCACAAAATTTGAGGAAACCTTTCAGAGCAGAGTGTTGATCCAGAGTAAGTGGTATCTTTAAGATTTCTGTTTATAATGGCTGGGTTAATTTACTTGGAAAACCCCGTATGTATACTGTACACACAGTCAATTCTCTTTTCAAATTAGTTTTTAACACAATGCCAAATGTAATACCTAAGAATGAGAGTGAACAACTTGAGTCAACTGTTCCAACTAACTGAGGATCAAACTATTCTGAATAGTTGAAGTGGTAATAGTTAGTTTATACATCTGCAATATATGCATTTATGGAGTAAAAATGTTTAGGCCTCCTCATCCTCAATGTTCATCTATTCAATACAAATAGATCCCTGATTAAAATGAGGTATTAAAAGAGGTGCACAGCAGGGATTCTTTCATTACAAAAACG
This sequence comes from Perca flavescens, assembly GCF_004354835.1. Lineage (NCBI taxonomy): Eukaryota > Metazoa > Chordata > Actinopteri > Perciformes > Percidae > Perca > Perca flavescens. The sequence goes on along the minus strand of NC_041331.1, from coordinate 25,174,671 downwards.
CTTTCAAGAGTCTTTCATTGCACAAAATGAAAGATCTACCGTATTAAAATGAATTGTAGAAGAATTCCCTTTTGATATCAAAGAAATTGAGCAGCAGCAGAGAATGAAATATTAGTTGCGGACTACAGCTGGCTCCTTTAAAAAGTTGCAGTTTAAAAAAAAAAAAGAACAAATGTACAAGAGGAGAAGCATCAACATATCCTGCTGCTGAAAGCTTTTCTAGTCCTGAACCACCACCCAGAACACTGCAAACACTCCAACTCACATTCCTCCATTTGAAGTTGGCCGTCTGTCTCCATTGCTACAAAAGAATAAATTATCCAAATTATGCCAAATTACAGAAATACAAACGTGCATAAGTGTATGGTACCTGTGGAAATATAAAAATTTGTGTGTGCAATGTGACGTGAGACATAAAAACCTTATCACATCACATTTAGCAGTTTTTTATATATATTTATATATATAAATATAAATGATTTTATGTGTGTTAATACATGTATACAGAGTAGACACTGGAATGTAAGAAACTTAATGGGAGAGGGCTTTAAGTGTAAACTAAATGCTACATAGTTGAGTCATATTAGGCTGAATGATAATTAGCATTACATCAGCTATTAAAGTGGCGTCAGCACATAAATGTGTGAGTCATACTTTTCAAATTCCCTGTAATGGAAATAGAAAAGAGGATCTTGCCTTTTGGGAAATGGACAATCAACATTTTTATGACTAGAGTTCAAATTGCATCACCACAGAACCAAAAAACTCAGTTCTGGTGTAGAAAAACAGCATTTGTATCACTCAAATCACACATTTTTAGTTTTCTTTCGTTGTGTGACACTGAGATTTTCCATTTCTAAGCAGTAAGATTTCAAGACACGAACATGTGATTCTGGTGGGTAAAATATGAGTTGTTGTTTTGTTTTTTTTACACAAGATATCAAAAACAGCTCCAAAGAGGCCAATTCACCTGCACATAGATTATGACAAAACTGCAAAACTATTTAATATGTTAAAGGAAGAAGTCTCCAAAAGCGGGACATCAAAGTGTACACTAAACAGAGACAGTTAGGAAGACACAGGATGAAGGGTTGACAAATACTCAAACTGCATTCAGTTTAATATGATCCACCTGTATAGTAGCAGCAGTTTAAGTCTATGTTATCTGTGTGTGTGTGTGTGTGTGTGTGTGTGTGTGTGTGTGTGTGTGTGTGTGTGTGTGTGTGTGTGTGTGTGTGTGTGTGTGTGTGTGTTTTTCTCTACTCCTGTATGTACTGTGTAGTTTGTGTGTTTTAATTTACTGTGTGTTGTGTCAGTGTCTCACCCTGCGGCTCCTTGATCAGGGACTTTCAGACAGTCCAGGTTGGGCTTCAGCCGGCTGCCGCCTTGTTCCTTCAGCTGGTTGGCGTTGCTGGGCAGGAAAGGGCGTGTTGCGTTGCCAGGCGAGGGATTCCTCTGGTTGTGGTGGTGGGAGTTCCTCTGATTGGCTACGTGGTTTCTAGGGCCACCATTCTGGTGAGCAACTGCAAAAAAAAAAAAAAAAAAAGAAGAATTTTTAGAAGAAGAGTTTTAGACAGTCCACATGGATGTCAGAGAAACCTGTTCAAATCCTGTGAGATGGTTGATGTAAATGCTGCACCTGGAGGTCCCGGTGCAGCCCTCGACGGGATGTTCTGGTGAGTTCTGGACCCATTGGAGCGAACCTGAGAGAAGCTCTTCCTGGTGGGGCCTGAGGAGGAAAGAAATGAAGAGAAGAGGGCGGAGGTAATGTAATACATTAATATTTTGCGGCTGTATCTGAAATAGATGTTTATACATTAGAGATTGTGAAAGTCAGTGAAAGTTTTTTTTTTTAATACTTTATTGTAGTGCTTTCATATCCAGTCACATGTTATTACATATTGTTTCCTGTTGCACTTCAATTTTATACAGTTTTATATTATTTAATAACACAAAAAAAACGTTCTGATATTGAAGTTGAAAAAGTTGGGTTTCAATGAGTTCATCATCAAATGTAACGCTTTTTCAATTTTAACCAAGAACAGATTAAGAACATTGAGAATAATGAAAATCATTTTGTGTACCTTATTGTTAAGTGTTACCAATCATAAATGCTTTGAAATGCTTTGTGTTACAAAAAACAGTGCACAAATATATAAAATGAGGCTATTTTAAACTCAATAAAATAACTTCTGCAAAAACAACTGAGATTTTGTCTATTTTCATTCATATTAAGTGTATCAATATTGTTGGCTCTCACAGTCCCCCTTTCTCTTTTCTCTCTGCCCCTCTCTCTCTACAAACTAGAGTATTATGGTATTGCATTCATTCACGTAAAAGCATATCTAAATAAGAATTGCTGATCTTTTTTAGGTTATATACTTCAGTTACACTTTACTTGAAGGTATTTACATAAGAGTGACATGACACTGTCATGAATGTGTCAAACATTATAAACAAGTCATAAACGTTTATGACATAACGCTTCTTTTAGTAAGTGTCATTCGGTTTTTGTCATGACTGGTTATGGTTATGGTTAGGGTTCATGTGTCATGACTGTATCATCATGACAGCGTGATGTGTTCATGTCACTCTTACGTAGATACCTTCAAGTAAAGTGTTACCTATACTTCTATAGGTTTATATTGTGAACACTGGGATGTCTGTGCTGTCTTTGAATATGCTGCCAAGACCAACAGTCAAATTCATGACTCCACTTCATCACGTACATCGTGTGACTTGAGTCCACACCACAGGTTTACGTTATCACAGCTCATAGCGAGAACAGGTCATTTCTGTATTTTTGGGTCTGTTAATACTCACGCGTGTTCTTCGGAAGCCCTGGGCCAATGCTGACCTGCAGAGATTTGCTCGAAGGCTTCAGTACAGGCATGTCTCCCTGACCCCCAACGAACAAGACCTGCCGGGAGCCGCCCCCACTCAAGAAGCCCCAGTTCTCCTTCTTCAACTTCAGGTCCAGTCTGAGGGACAAAACAAATAAAGTTTTGTAGAGCTCAAGCCAAAAAGAACGTCTTTTTAAATGGTCCCTATGACTTCATTAGGACATTATTTTAAGGAGTCTAATCCTGCTTAACAAGCGGTTTTAAAATGCTGACTCATTAACAATGAAGGTTCAATGATTTAAAGTCTAATTCATTTAACATTTTAGAGGTGTGAATGAACACACAAGGATGGTATGTCCTTTAAAACAACAATAAGTTACATTACTGACTGTGGTTGATGTGTGATTTACTGTCTGAACTCCCTCTTTGGTTCAGGATTTATTTTGCCTGCGTTTACTTACGTGTTATTAAACTTGAGTGGTAGCTTCCTCTGGGTTTTCTCCTCAAACCTGCGGGCCAGTAGGCTGATGAACTCGGTTTTAAAGACACACTCCAGCAGGCTGTCGTACTCCTGCTCGTGCAGGATAATTAAATCATCCTGCATTGTACTGAAAAACATGAAAGATAACGCTTATTGAGATCCAAAACGTAGAACCCTTGTACCAGCTGTGACATGAAACAAATCTCACTACCGTTCTGCTTTGATGGAAGTTAAGATGGAGAGTTAGAATCATCTTTCTCATTTGCATAAACACAGAGGGAGGGTGGGGGTGTGGGGCGGCTCACATCTGAAGAGGGAAGACAGCTTGTGCCCATAACCCACACAAAGACACTTTGTTGCTCCCAGTGAGGTGGAGTTTTTCTCTGATGAGCTTTTTACAACTCCTGCTTTTGCTCATTGCGCCACCTGGTCCATATTACCCCACTGACTCAAAAGCCACATGCTCGCACCAACAGCTCTGTGATTTCTACCTCTAAAACAAGTCGTACAGTGTTCCCATCAACAACAAAGGGCCCACAGGTCTTGCAGTTATTTTTTTTATTATTATTTTTCTTTTCTTTGTAGTAAACTAGCCGACATTCTTCCATGAGAATGTTTTTGACTGCATATGATTTTAGCAACATTTCAGGTCTGCACACACAAAGGGACAGACACACAGACATACAGTATATACAGGAGGCAGGTTTAATATACTCCACATGTTTTCAATGTCCCTTGTGTGACATTTACAGGAACATGGGAACTTGTGTGATTGGAAATCCAGATTGTGGCTTTGAACTAGATTCATGACTTTCAGCAGGGTACAGATTATATGGTGGGCCCTGCATGTTCAGCCGCCATTGTCTTGTTTTGGAAACAACTTATTACCTACTGGTATCTTCCTGTACTTTTCACAACAGCACATTTCAGAAAAATGTGTGCCCTGCCTATGCCCTTTTAAAATAAGGGCATATGCCCTTTTAAAATAAGGGCATAGGCAAGTTCAGGTAAAATATCAATAAAACAACTACACAAGAGTATTTTGCCAGGTAGTCTTGCATAGCCAGACCTATCTCCACAGCGCTGTGTCAGTGCTGGAGTATGGTCTGGCCAGAGTGATAGAGAATATGGCTCTGGGTCTGGCTAATCATTCTGGGATAGAGGAAAAAAAAAAGCTCTGGCTTGTTTGTATTTGTTTCAACCAATCACAACGATTCTGGGCGGCTCTTAGCCCCGGATGCAGCAAGTGGAAGGGAAGGAACATCCGGAACGTCAGGCTTTATCCCAGCACTGTAAATCAGGTAAGCCATACTAATTGCCAGGTAACGCAAGTCTTGGTACACAGGCACTGTTTTTTGTTGGTTTCATTTAATTTATTTCTATACATATGTTATATAGTTTTCCCTACTATATGCTCTTTCATTCAGGACCCTCGTGTCAACGTTTTAACCCTAATATTCCTTACCTAATCTGTGTAAGCTTGACAGCTTGACAAAGACTTTCCCTGAGCTGAAACCCCCCGTGAAATAAGATAATAACAGCTGAAAAAGTATTGAAATAAACCTAAATGCAAATGCAGCAGGATCTAAATTGGCAGTGTAGCTTAAAGTTGATATACGTAGATAGAATAAGCACCAAATATTTTCATATGGACAGGTTTTCATGTTGTGCTCATAAATGCATGAACAGTATGGGGGAACCTCATTTCTGCTTGAACTACAGTGACTCTCCATTAAAACCACCTAAAGGATTTTAAAATGCTTGAACAGAATTATGTCTTGAAAGAAGCAACTGAAAGTAACAATGAAAAGCTGTAGGAACATGTATTCCAACTGTAGCCAGGGAGTTGATATCTGATACAGATGTTATATTACTTAAAATATTACAATCCAGTTTCTCCCAGATTTGAGGGAGATGTACCTGAGAGACACTGCCAAGATCTTCTCCACATCAATCCGTCTCTTCATCACCTCTGTCACCTGCCCTTTCTCTGGTCCCTGTTTCACCTTTTCTCTTCCAATCAGGTACACAGACTTTGGGGTCAGGATCAAGTCCCTCTTAATTCCCTAAAAACAGCAGAAACAGAAGAACTCCGTTAATGTTTTGTGAGTTGTTTAGAAACAGATACAGGCTACAGACTGAAAGAGACCAACCTTAAAGCGGCGGTCATATTTTGTGACTTTGTCTGCAAAGTCGATCTTTTCTCTCTTGCCCAGGAACTGCCGGAGCTCAGGCCTTTCATCCATACCCAGGTAGTCACCGACAAAGTTTCTGTTGAGGCTGTGTCGCCGCCTCTCCTTCCGGTTCAACAGCAGGTCAGAAGCTAAATAACCCCAGAGAAAGAGAGTGAAAGATGGAGACAGAGGGGCATGGACAGATAAAATAAAGCTTTAAGATCTTACTCTTACTCACCTTCTTCCCTCATCTGGACATACTTCTTGCGGGCCAGGTATTTCCTCCAGGCTTTTTGGATGGTCCTGGCGTAGCCGTCAAACTTGCGCTCCCTCGTCTCTTCCAGCAGAAAGAGCTGTGAACGCAAACAAAGAGAATCAGCACGACATACATACCTGCACAAACCCAAACACAGACACCCATAAACACACTGAGTAGAAGGAATGATTGCACATATATACTGAACGTGTCAAATCTCTCCTGTCATTGATAAAAAAAAAGAGCTGAAGAGCAACAATGAACAAACTAAAAATGGTGTGTAAAAAAAGAGCTTACTTTGCTTACTACAACATTGATTTTGTGTTTTTGTTGTCAGAACAGTAGACAATTCCTGTCTCTAAGTTATACATGCCTAATGTTGAATTGCTTTGTTGTAATACCTGGATACTTGCAGAGCAGAGCATTTCAAACCAAGGGTTACTCCAATGCTACTTAGTCCTTGTTTAATCAAACTTCATTGTAAAGCTAGAGATCTATCTAAGGCCCAGACACACCGACCAGACGGCCGACCCTCGGCAGAAAAGGCAGTTGATCAGGATCAGTCTCCCCGAGTTGGTCAAAAAAAGTGCCTCAGAACACACCAAAGCGACGAGACGTAATACGTAACAGCAGGCGGCACTAATCTGTATTGTCGCCCAAAAATGAAAACCGCCAGCTGATTGGACGAACGCGGCACGTGGGTCTGGTTTCTCCGGAAATTCAAAGCCAGACTGTCATGGCGGCTTGTTCAGAATACGATCTCATATTGTATTAAAATAGTTCACTGAAACGTGTTTCTGAAAACATTTTAAGCGAGAAATAGGTCATGCAGTTGCTGAATCTGTCTTCATCGACAAAGGTCAGTTTAAAAGATTTTCGTCAGATTTTGAGAGACTCTAGTCTAGTTCATTCCGCTCTTCGTTTCTGGGTTAGCACTCTACCAATCAGATGGGTCATTTGAGTCCGACTGCCGGCCGTGTCCGCCCTGCCGATTATACATGTCAAATTGGCCAAAATGAAGGCCGACGGCCCCTCGGACAGACGACGGCACGGAACACACCGAACAGACTCGAGTCACTGACCTCGCCAGACTGTCCAATGGTCGATTATCGGCTTAGTGTGTCAGCGCCAGATATATATCTATCTATCTTCTAATGTGTTAGGAAGGGATTCAACTGGCCAGTCTGAACAGGAGGAATCATTACGAGTACATTTTAAGACTGACTTGAACAAATGTGAACCTTTAATACAGTTAAATAACTTATTGATACTTTGTATTAGGTTTACTGGAATACTGCAAAATGTTTGATAAGTTTCCAATTTCAAATTTGTTCAACATATTTCTATATTGTTCAGTATGATTACGTACAATGCTTACACATTAAACACATTATTTTATTCTTAAGTAAGTTCACCACTTCCTGCACAAGGAGCTGACTCTGTGCCAACAGACCACCGGTCTTCCTGCCAGTCTATGTCATTTCCTGATGGGCCTCTAGACACGCAATCACACTCTCTGCCCTCTCGCCCTCCCAGACTAAACATCCTGCAGCCCACTGCTGTAACAGGCCTGGCATCGACACGGCCGCCACAGGCTGCAGTGTGACGGGACAGGAACAAACCACAAACAACAAAATGCACTGAGTCATTGATTGAGACAGTAGCACCACGTAATCGCTGAGACTTCAGTGTTTTTAACCAGACGAGGGATTAAACTTCCCAAGTGACAAATCCAACAAAAGACATCTGGTGGGTTTTTTGTTTATATTTCTCTGTGATGAACTTAAAACAATCATTATTAGTACTGCAAATAACAATTATTCTCATTATAAATGAATCATAGTAATAATGCCATTCATTTATTATTCAGTTAGACAGCACCATTTTACTTTTGGCCCCCTATCCTTCTGTGGGCACCCATACGTGGATGCTGCTGTATAAAAAGTAGGGGTGAGAAAAATAATTAATTCTTAGATGCATCGCGATTCTCTCTAGAATGATTCGATGCTCGATTCTGATAAATTCATAATCAAAAAAAAAAAAAAAGTACTGTCTCCAGACAAGTACAAATCAGAAAACAGAGGATGGGATAATGGACAACAACTCAGATTTATATATACAATATTTTTTTTTAAATCACGCATGGAAATGAACATACAACAATTGTTGCATCGAGATGCATCGATAACTGGTTTAGAATTGAATTGTTGGCCTTTGAATTGGAATCGAATTGTGTCAAGAGATTCCCACCCCTAATAAACAGATAATGAATGACAATATAGTAAAACATAGGTGTAATAGTATAAAAAATGTCTCCATAGGAGAAGTTATAATTGTTTACAAATACTGTGTATATTTATAAACATAAAAAATGTCCTTATAGCCACTTACAACTAAATTATAGTGTGTTATGATGAGCCATTATTAAGTGTTTGTATACTGCTTATAAATCATAAATTACCATTGGATCTATAAAATGAATGACGTCTTCAAACAACTTGTTTGGTTAAAGAGTCCGGAAGAGAAACGGAAAAGTAAAATATTTAACAATATTCTTTGAAAAAATAACCATAACAATTAATTGCTTGATCACAGAATTGTTGCTAATTTATTTCTGATGATCCGCTAATTGAAAAATCTTTTCAGCCCTCATAATTATCATAACGGACAAACAGAAAACATTAAATAAGTTTCCTTGGAGTTGTAAATGGCAAAAATAGATCATAATAATTCACTAAATGAATTGACAACGCAGCACATGTAAGACCTTTGACAGACAGTAAGCCACCGCTCATCCATCAACCCCTGAACTCTTCTCAAACATCTGGCGTGGCGTCAAACAAACTTTACTTATTATATCCAAAAAAAAAAAAAAAACGCTTCAGTCATACAACTAATTAACTGGTGTCAGTGTCTTATCAGACAGAGAGGCTTGTTTGGAGAAGCCTGGCAGCTCATTTCAGCGGTCCACCCTGTGTGATATTTGCGTTTCACAAGCACACCTCAATGACTTGGGTCTCTCAGTCTGGCAGTGTGGGGGATGGGGGACTCTTGGCATGCACGGCTGCAGTGAATAAGTAAAGGCATTCAGGATCAGCTGTAAGGCCTGAATTAAAACTAAGATGTCTGTGTATTAGCTCCTAAACATCTTTTTGTGTGTGTGCACGTGCATGCTCCTTCGTGCACGATGTGTACAAATGTTAATAAGTGAGAGCATGGGCTTTGCACAAGTGCTGCTTTCATAGGAATCATGAAAAAAAGTAGTTATGGTGGAAAAAGACAAGCCTTTACGATGTCCCCCCCCCAAAAAAAACTCGGCAACCACAGCCTGTGCTTGTGTTTTAGTTCCAGAGCGGTGTTGACTCAGTGCTGACGTGGTATAAGGGTCAGGTTCAATCTCCTCCCCTACATCAAGGATTCAAACATGATTTGGGACACTAGTGCCCTTTTATGGTATTTAGTGTAAAATGGTGTGTTGAAATGTTTCCTCTGCTGACAAAAAGGCCTTTTTTAATGCCAGCAGACACTCTGACAAGTGATTTGAGTTCTATGTCTGTACAACGATAACAAATGTTTTTGCTTTGTAGTACATTTTCCTGGATTGCATTCTTATAGAGACGTGGTATCATAAAGGGCAAAGACTAAGCAGAAAAACAGGCTGTGACCGTCTGAAGGCGAGGCAGATGTCAAACATACCGACTCAGGGGCTTTAACGAAGATCTTGGTGCTACCAAGCTGGAACTGATCCTGGTCCATGTTGACAGACCGTAAGAGATGAAGGACGCCTTGTTTCTCGTCTCCTCTCCATGTTGGCCAGGACTCTTTGGTCAGGATGGCGTACCTGAGGACCAGGAGGTTTATTAAAGATAAAAGCATTTTACATTTGTGGCTGTGTAGGTTTGGATGGAGGGTCATTTACAAAATATACCAGATCCAAGATGTAAATGTTGATGTTGTACTAATCCAACAATTTCTCTCTTATGATTTCAATACCTAAACTTAATCAGATAGCAGGGTCCTCTTTTTTCCAAAATTAAAAACCTTTTTACGTCACTGTAAACTGTGGAAGGTAACAAGAGGCCAGAGATGGCACTAAAACCATGAGTGAATGAATGTAAATGAAAGTAGAAACAGGTCATGATTGATGCCCATTCTGCTTGATAAGGTCAGTATTATACATACCTAACAGGAGCACACCTTTTAAAAACAAAATAAATCACAGTCAAAAAGTAGTATGACATCACTGGGAGTCTGAGGCGGGATACCTGTTGAGGAACTTCCTGAAGACTCTGCGGTAGGCGTAGCCAGCACGCCTCACCCTGATGTTTTCCTTCAGACCCAGGTACTCCACTTGGTGCTTTACTCTTAAGACAGAAAAAAAGACCTAACATTAGTATACAACTTACAAACTTCTTTCTGTTCTTTAATTAATTAGTTGTCAAAATGGTTGCAGATGAAATTCATGTCAATCGACTGATAGTTTCAGCTTTAAATTGAAGTAAAACACAATATATACTCATACGTGCTGACCACTGAGCCATCTGAATGTGGTATTGTATTGATGGAAGTTTACCCCTGCTGGGTTTTCCCCTTCCCTTCCTTCCAGCCTTTTGTTCTATACTTTTGACATTGTTATATTTTTGTGTTGCATGTAATTATGAAAGATGAGAATAAAGTAGTTAATAGCAGAAGACAAAAAAGTCCAGAAACAAAAAGACAAAAACATCCTAATGTTATTTACTTTGATTTCTAACCACAAAGAGCTTGCACTTTACTATTAGTGCTTTGAGTTATCAGCTATCAACTTTAACCCAAACATCTTTTAACAGGTCTATGGCGCATGAAGCTCCTGCTCCACTCGCGGAAGCGATAATCACAGGTCATTGTATGCAAAACAGCTGCGTTTTGCGAATTTTTCCCTCAAACAAAGACCTTAGCACTACTTAGTACACTCAGACTTCCTGTGAAAACAGCAGATCCGGTGCTAATTAATGAGCCACCCTGCGCCCGACTCAGAGCAGGAAGGTCATAGGCTCTGAACAATACAACAGCACTCTGCATCTGAACATGTAATGCCCAAAGCCTGTGAGCAGGGGAAAAAAAGCGGGGAAACTGAAACAAAGGGATAAGGGGGGTCATCTCACATGACTTGGTCTTCAGAAAGACAGAAAACATCTAAAAAATAAAACCGCTAGGGGCAAAACGGATCAGAACAATCATCCAGTGTTTACCTTTTATGTGAGAATAGACCCGGGCCTGCACTTATCAAACTGCCAAAAGTAAGACTTAGTACTTAAATGAAAGAGAGATTGTACAAAACATCATTGCCACCTGATGAACGTGTCTATTATCAGAAATCAATTTTATGGGCTCTGGATGGTTGGAGCCATGCGAGACTGTGAGGGCGACAGGCGTCACTTACCGGCTCTCTTCCCAGTCTCTGGGCTTCTTGGTTTCATTAGGTTTGATGCAGCGGATGTAGTGTGGAGTACATTTCATCAGTGTGCTCACCAAATCGTTGGCTTGTTTCTGAAGGGTGGAGTGAGAGAGGTGATGATGAGACTGATGATCATAATGATGTCAAACCCAAAATGCTGTGACTGAACTCTGACTGACTGCTGAAAGACACTCCACTGAGAACAGCAAACACACACATTATCGTGCCCTTTCCCACAGTGACCCTGATAAAGAAGAGGGACAGGTACATACTGTACGCACGCACACACGCACACACACACACACACACACACACACACACACACACACACACACACACACACACACACACACCTTTATTTTGCTGCCTGCAGTTGTGGGTCGTCCTTTCTTTTCAGCGTTGAGATTTTCTTGAAACAGTGCTCTGATGAAGGTGCTGTTAGAGGACAAAAGTGAGGAGTTAGGACTGATACAGAAAGGCTGGTATCATCCTGGCTTGAATCAACAAAAACTAAGTGTTAAAAATGTTAAGTTTCCCTGGCAGCCAAAACCAAAAAAAATGCAGTTAATGATTTAAGAACCAAGGACCTTTGACTAAGGTCACTGGCTTAAATTCCTGAACTACTTGGGAAGATCTGAGTTGGGGGCGGGTGGGAAAACAAGAGGTGTGTGTGTGTGTGTGTGTGTGTGTGTGTGTGTGTGTACTGTGCTTTATTTGTACAAACACCTCTCTGTGGAGCAGATCTCACCAGGGCCACTGCTTTATAGAGGAATGTATGCTATTATTTGATGCTTGGCGAAATAAAAATAAAAAATTACGTCTAATCAAAATTTGGCCTTTTGCACTATTAAAGAAAAAAAAAGTAGATAGTTAACTTTCTTCCAAAAGGCTGAAACTATAGACAATAACAGCATATGTGGGTTTGGTCAACAGGTGCTGTTCTACACTCCTTTCCAGCAAGATTGGGGCCAGTTCATTTACATTTTAAGGAATACAATTTTGGTCTAAATCTTTATAGATGTGTTTTATTTTTTATAACATCATGACTACACTATGACGTGTTGCTGCTGGTCAGAATGTAGCAGTTATGTGTAAAGTTTCCATATCCTCAGGTTTCTCTCAATTGAAGACACTCAATTTCAATAATATCTTAAAGGAAAGTAGCTCAGGTTTGTGGTTTAAGGAGTAAGCGGTAAAAGAGAGGAAAGTGGTTTAATTGTGTGCCATCTGCAACTATGGAATGAGCCACATTGTTGCCATTCATGAAAAATATTTAGTATCAATTGTGACTTTTTAGTTCTTACTTAAAAGGAACACGCCGACTTATTGGGACTTTAGCTTATTCACAGTAACCCCCAGAGTTAGACAAGCCGATACATACCCTTCTCATCTCCGTGTGTGTTGTAACTCTGTCTGACGCCCCCAGCGCTAGCTAAGCCTAGCACATGTTCCCGTTTACAAGTTGTGATTTGTATAGTCAGGTTATATGACCATATACAAACTGGGAACTATATTCTCAGAAAGGCGAAGCACTGCTACTTCTGCTACATGGGCAGAGTGATTTGCTAGCAGCACCTGAAGCCCTGTGGTGAGGAGCAGTGAGTTTGCCTGGAGTTCACACATAGTTGGAGTAACAGAGTCAACAATTAATAGATAGTAAAAACATAGTGACCTTGTTATTTGTACACGTACATGTAAACAGGAACACATTGGCGTTATTTTGTTACTTATTCGGAGCAGTAGGCTAGTTGGAACCGGTTACCTCCAGGATCTGTGCTAGGCTTAGCTAGCGCTGGGGGCGTCAGACAGAGTTACAACACACACGGAGATGAGAAGGGTATGTATCGACTTGTCTAACTCTGGGGGTTACGGTGAATAAGCTAAAGTCCCAATAAGCCAGCGTGTTCCTTTAAGTCTCACATGCTTGTGTATCAGCAAGTTCCTATATTATGGAAAAGTGCTACAGCCACTTTTAAAGACGGAGTAGAAGCTCTCCCTTGAGATTGACTGATGCCAACGTTTTAGTCCGATCCGTAACTGGAAATTAACGATGATGTTGTGTAGTTTTTCTTAGCAGTAATGCTGTAAAATCAACACTTTCTAATGACTTATTTACAAGCTACACATTCCATCCGCTTGCCCAGATTATCTGAGTTGACAGGTACTGCTGCTTAGCATTCAACTTATTTCAGTTGGCTTATGTTGCCACCTTTGGTGTTTATCAATTAATTATTTTCTCAGTGCTTTTTTTTAAATCCCATCCCCTTTTTGGCTTTCTCCTACATTGGTATTTCTTTGTTTTAAACTTCTGGCTCAAAGCTATGGACAAAGAAGAAAGGATCAGCAGGTTGTGTGTACAAAAACATCAGAGGTCTGTTAATACTGTACAGCTGACAATACTGGTCTGTCCTTTCTTCTCGACTCAGACCTGCTGCTCGAAGGAATGAGGTCTGCTTCCTTCCTTCTCAGGCTTCCTTTATGTATGACTTGGCCAAACTATATATATAAATATATATGTTTATATGCCTGTACTGTATGTGATGTAATGTGCATGTATATATTTTGCAGCACGTGTCTGATGGCATTTTGATATAACCTCCTTTCATGCCTCACAAAACATGCACACAAAGGGGTCGAGCAGTGGTTGAGGCCTGCAGGGGTTACACAGACAATACAGGCAGTTTGCACAGATGGCCACTTTTACACAAAGAAGGCCAAGAAACCAAAACACAACAGGACCAGACTCTTTAATGCAGCCCCGCAGGGAGACTGCATTTGTAAGGCTAGACTGGGTAGACCCCAAAAGCCTCATATCTGGGAGCAGCAGCTAGACATGATTCAGGGCAGAGGGAATGACATAACCCGGTCCTGCACACTTTATTATTTAATTTTTGTTCAGGCGTTTTCGTTATTTGATAAGACAGCTGAACACATGAAAGGGGGAGAGAGAGAGGGGGAATGACATGCAGCAAAGGGCCGCAGGTCGGAGTCGAACCCGGGCCCGCTGCGTTGAGGAGTAAACCTCTAAATATGGGCGCCCGGCCCTGCATACTTGTGTGGAACGTCTGAAACTCTGATTCAGATGTATTCAATTATAACCATATGCATCACAATAGAAGACTCCCTTTAAGTGAGCACCGTAGAAATTCTCACCACATGCTGGTGCAATGTGCAAATAGGAGTTCCTTACATTTCACTGCTCTGCATCAGCTCAATGAGGTCAGTAAAAAGGACGTCTCGGTTCCTCTCACAGAAACCATCTGCATCGTAGGACACCTGGAGGAGAGACAAACGGAGGGATTTCTAAAAAGTCATAATTATGAAAGAGGTCGAGTGTTTGACACCTCCAACAAAATGAAAGATGATACCTGTGTGAAAAATTTAAAATTGGGACTGATATTCTGGCTTAAATCAATGGCTTGAATTTTATGGGAAAAGAAAATGAGGGTTGCAGATCCAACCTTTACACCTCCCTAGGATTAGCTTCCTTATAAAACCAGCAGCGGTTTAAAAGTGTATAAATTAAACTGTTATTTCTGCTATACTGTAGCCTGAGACTGGAGGAATGTTTTGAGCCCGGTCATGGGAGCCCCTCAAGTCTTTATGGCACGGCTCATTAAGCCTGCGGCATGTGTGCCAGGCTGAGGCCACCGCACATCTGGAGAATGACACGGGACCACCTCGGCCCAGACCACCAGTATGAAAAATAAATGCAGAAAAAAAGACGACCTGGTGAAGTGTATTGTGCGAATTGAATAAGGCTGATTAAGATGTGGGACGTTGTTAGACACTGTTACATAAGGAGAGGGACTTTAACCATAAGTAGACAGAGAAGAGAGAAAGGAGGCGTTAGTTTAGACAGGAAAAACTTCAAAAGGGAGAAGATGACGACATCAACTCCAATATTAAAGTACCAGCTGCATAACTGGTATTTATGACAGATCATACAACACCATAAAAAAGCACATTTTAATAACTTTCTATTTCTAGAAGTTGCTGTCAGCTCCCTGCTGATGACTGTATGCATAACACATAACAGTTTATACAATGGCAAAGACAATCATATGGAGGTTGCTGTAAACCATATAAGGAAAGTTGTAATCTTTCGGTTTTTCCAACCAAGGCACACATGACAGTTTTTCTGTGTTTGCAAGAAAAACAGTTACACACTACTTGTGTGTATATAACTCACCAGTATGCCAGTATTTAAGTGTTTATCTCCAAACTTTATATAATATATGGATGACTTCCTATTCAAAGTGTTGTTTGTAAAAAAAACAAGATGATGCAAGTTAAATGAGAGCGCTCGGACTGACCTTGCCAGCGTAGTGGTGGATGATGAAGCCCTGATTCCAGCTGTTGAAGTGTTCGTGGGTGTTGATCTGGACTCTGAGCTTCTGCAGCATGGTCTGGTCGGCTCCCTCGCCCACCGCATGCATGGTGGCGCATACATCATCCAGGATGCACATGATGCCAGGAGGATTCTGGAATCACAAGGAAAACTTTTCACATTTGTATCATCACCTGTTCTAAAACTCACCAAGAAGTTTCAAGCTTGGATGTTATATATTTTGAAGTTCAATTTATTTTTGAGGTTTTGATTTGTAGGTCCATTTGGAATATGGTGACTCTAAGGGTCATTTATCAAGCAAAAATGCCCAACATTAACTGGTTCCAGCTTCTCCACTTGGGATCATGCGTCATTTATGATAGTAAACAGACTGGATATCTTTGGAGTTCGAACCAGACAAGACATTTGAAGACGTCACCCTGGACTTTTCCCACTATTTTCTGACATTTTATAATTTTTTATTAATTCATTTAATAATTGATTATTCAATAATGAAAATAATTAGTAAATAGTTAGTTGTAGCCCTAATATGTGCCATTAGAAATTGCTAATCAATAGCAAATATTATGAATCTTTTCACATAATGAAATGTCACAGTGAGGTTAATGTATTAAACTTTATCTTCATATAACATTTCATCATGCAACACATTAATTCTTTAACACCAACTAAGCACCTAAAGATGTGAAAACTACAAAAGCCATATATTGTGTAAGCTGTAAATATTGAGCAGCTTTAGCACGGCCTCCCTTTCACACACTGCCCTATTTGGCTCCATTAGGCCTTCAGATTGCACAGTGGTAACAGTGTTTCTAACTGAGAGAACACAAGCCTCTGTTAAAAAGACACATGTAAAGTTGTCACTGGATTAACTAAAGTGGGTCTGGTGAAGAGCTGAAGTGTCAGGCACTGATACAGATCCCCTGCTCCACTCAGATGGAGGCTTGTTTTAAAGCCCTTGTTGTAGATTTCATGGATTAGACCTCTCAGTGGGACAGATAAATCAAATTAAGAGGCATGTCGGCACGTTTCAGGATATTAAACTGCAAGTCACGGCAACAGAGCAGAAACTTGGCAGGAGCTTGCAACTCAGTTTAAATAATGAGGCCAATAAAACTAACAATGTTTGTTATTGTTTATTATTAAAAATCACATCCAAGTTTGCTGTGATACATTTAATTTAGGGAATAACAGTACTGTGTTTTTACATGAACAAGCTTTCAATAAATTGATTAAGTTTATTAACTCCACCAAGAAGCTTGTATTTTTAGCCCTGTTCGCTATTTAGAGGGACATCTGAATCTTGAATCTGTGTATTTTGATTTTGTTTTGTGAATAATTGCACATGTGTTTTGTGTATGTTGTTTATGTCAATAAAATAAAATAAAAAACAGCTATACTATAAAAGAATCTAGCACGTGTATCCCATGATTAGGAGCTGCAACTAACGGTTATTTAATTTATTGATTACTCTGCCGATTACTTTCTTGACTAACCAATAAATCTCTATAAAAGGTCAGAAAATAGTTCTAGAATGTCCATCACAATTTCCTAAAAGCCCAAGGTGGCATCTTCAAATCCCTTATTTTGTCGGACCAACAGTCCAAAACCTGAAGGTACTCAGTTTACGATCACATCAGACACAGAAAACATGCAAATCCTCATGTTTGAGAAGCTGGAACATATGGAATATTTCATATTTGGTTTGAAAAATAACTTTTAATTTAAAATTTTCTGACGCTCAAATAATTCATTAATCCATTTTTCAGCTCTATCCATAATTGTCTACAACTATTTTTACTGTATTTTTTTACGAAATTCAAGATCCAAATGCAGATTTTCTATTATCAAATAAACATTTTGAGGATTGTGTACCTTTGGTTAGAGTTGACCACTCCCGCTAAGAGTGCCACGTACTAGTTTGTTTACTTTATTATTTATGTATGATTTATTTACTTTGCTCTCGATGAGATCACAGACGATCTTGTTGTTGAAGTAGTCTATCGGGTTCCACTTGATGCCCTCCTGCACATACTCCTCCTACAAAGAGAGACATGAACCGAGTTCAGAGTCACAATATAAAACATCTAATGAGGGAGGAAATAAAAAAACAAATGTGGAGGAAGTTTACCTGCTCTGCCTTCAGAGTCAGCTCAATAAATATCTGCTGCAGTTTCTCATTCACAAAGTTGATGCAAAACTGTTCAAATCCATTTTTCTGGTGAAGAGACATAACAGTTAATAAATCCATATGGACTAAAAAAAGTATGAGCTGAGTATGAGTACAGATATCCTCTGAGTTCCTGTACTTGATATTAGTAATCTAAGAGCTTTTGCAAACCAAAATAATACAAAAACACATCAATTTAGTTGGTCCAATCCTATCAAAAAGTCCAGGACTTCTCATTAAGAAAACTAAACAAACAAGTAATCAGATTAGAAAAGCATGTTGAGGTCTGCTGTCTTAATCAGGAGATAGAACTTAATCCACATTCTTGATAAATTAGTTTTATCCTTTGTATTTAATCTGTTTAAATGCTCAAAGTTAATACCTGTTAACTAATTTATGTGCGTGCTGATGTGTCAGCCTGTGAAAAGGCCAAAAATACTTACTTGGAAAATTTCAAATCCATAAATGTCCAACACTCCGATATTAAACTCCTGATGATCTTTCACCACGGCTTTGTTGATGGACTGAAATCAAAGGATTGTGTTACCAAAATAAAGCTTTATTATAGATTATCACAGCTTTGTTACTTATGACAATTGAATACTGAACTCTAAAACTGCACAAACATGCAATCATACCTCGACCAGGAAGTCGAACACCCGTGAATGCAGGGCTTTGGAGAGGGCATCACGTGTGTAACATGCCTGCTCCACGTTCAGCGTCACATCAATGGACTCCACTGCATTTCCCCACTTGCTGTCCATCTTACGGCTCGTCAGTTTCTCCTTCAGACGGTTCTGGTCGATTCCAAGCAGAAATGCAGGAAAGGCTAGAACTGTTAAAAGACAGAAGAGAAAGGACAGGAGAAGACGGAGTTATATATATTATTTATAGCATTTTAATGTATATATTTATTTAAATGTATATATGCTGTTGCGGTTATGTTATGATACACTGAGAAATAAAGCAGCATGTTAAAAGGTTCCTGCTCTGAAACAGCAAAGAGACATTTCTCTAAAACAAAAACAGTATGCAAATCAGCACCAAGTAATGCATTCGTTGGAAAGGCAACCTCATGTAAACTTTGCATAACAGAGAAAACTACTGCAAATCCAGTGCTCCAATATACCTTATCAATCGGTGATGAAAGTCTCACGGATCAGAAAAGCATCCACTGATAATCACAACACACGCAATTGTGGTGTAAAGCCACAAAATTGGGGCGATTCTGTGGCTAAACCGCTGACACAAGACATCTTCTGGAGAAAATTCAGAGCAGAAGTGCTTTGAATAATAGCTTTATGAGAACTAGAACAACAGTATTGGGCTAAAAAAGGAAAAAAAGATTGTTGAGAACACACCACAGATCATTTGTCCCGACCTGGCATTGATATTCTCCCCTGAGAGCCCCTCCCTGCCTTATTACAGTGACTCACTTCCCCGAAAAGGAAATGGCTCTCAGGCCTGCAGACTCACTGCGTCTGGGAATGCATCAGTAGCTCCCCTTATGGGACGTAAGGGTGTGACTGACCATACGCCTGCTTAAATCAGGAGGAAAAGTCATTTGTATATTTCGGCAGGAAAAGTATGGATTGTATACAAAGGCTGTGTGCAGTATGTGAATTTTAGGAACAATGCTCATATAAGCACATGTTTGTCTGCAGGAAATGTGTCAGTCAATGTGTCAGTGAATAATGAAAGGAATAGAAGGGAGTGTGTCACATCCCATCAGATGTGACACATACAATGATCCTGTCACTCAATGCTTCATTTCTACAACATTGACTCTGCCTACTTTGCATGTTTAAGTTCAGGTATGAGACTTTTTCTTTAATCACGGTGGTGCAGAATAAAGGAACAAAGCAAACATTTAACAGGAAATCTTTAGCAGCCTGCTAAGAGTTCCATCTGCAGTGACATTTTCTGAGCCTGGGTGCCACAGCAGTTTTTAAAGGAATAGTTCCACATTCACAGAAAAGATTTGCATTTTTGACAAAAGTTAGAGGAGAAGATTAATACCAAAATATTTTTATTTATACACTAAATATAAATATGTAGCCAGCAGCTTAGCTTAGCATAGTACAAAGACTCAAAACAGGGGGAGACAGTTAGCCTGGCTCTGTCCAAAGGTAGTCTATATCCTTGATGTTCCACTTCCAGGATTGCTCCGTTGCCGCCGGAAAATCCGCCGGATTTCACTCATTTAGGCCGGATATCCGTTGCCTTGGGCTTCCTTTGTGTTGGCATTTTAAACTCTGGTCGAAATATGAGGACTATGGTTAACCTTTTCTCAGATCTCTGCAGGGTAAATCCAGACAGCTAGCTACACTATCTGTCCAATCTGAGTTTTCTGTTGCACGACTAAAACAACTTTTAAACGTAAAAGTGTTCCACCAAAACAAGTTCCTTCCGAGCCTATTTTGCAGCGGCACCGCAGCTTTTCTCCGGTGTTTAGCACCGCCCAAGATGAGTGTGAATGGTTTAAAGAAATGCCAATAAACCAGAGCACGTTTTCTTCCCATCCCTGAAGGCTATGTGGAGTAGCCAGACTCTCCTCCAGCGCGCTTTGGAGGAGGGTCTGGCAAAGTGAGTCTGGTCCAAAGGTAACAAAGTCCACCAACCAGCACCTCTAAAGCTCACTATTTAACACGTTATATCTTGTTTGTTTAATCTGTACAAAATCAGTGTAAAAAACGCCATGTTGTAGTTTTATCCGGGGGGTTATGTGCGGGACTATTTTGCAACTGGGCGCAGTGACCTCTTTGTGCTAAGCTAAAAGGTAAGCACGTAACCAAAGGTATGTGTTGAAAGGTGCATGTTGAATGATGTAGCCATAAAAAATGACATCTTGGATTTAAATATTTTACTCAATATACAGCTTTGAGAAGGCAATGTTACAAGCAGCAAATACAAAATGTGCAGCATATGCAGTGTTGTGAGGTAAGGGTTCACATGAAGTCTAAAAACATTTTTGCTGACGACACATAATCCCAAAGCCAAAAAAAAAAAAAATCCTATTGGAAAGCATAAGATCCTAAAATAGTCATTTTTACAAAACTGCACGTCACTGTCAGGATCAAGTTACTTTGAACTAAATAAAGTCCCAACCAGCCAAAATTACAGTATGTCCAAATAATTTGTACAAGAAGTTTCAACATTTCTTTCAACAACAGATGACGCACTGACTCTTGTTGCCGAGTGCAAACTTGATGTGAACTTGGCTGGTGAAGTTTCATATGTGCAACGGACTGCAGTCAAAGCCCACAGTAAGTGAGACTGGAGGAAACAGGAAAGGCAGAGATTATGGAGTGCCGCTGTTACGTCTGCACAGAACAGACCAAGGCTTTGTACACTGGCAACTGCACCCTCATCTGCATCATACAGACACAGCATGAGGAGGAAGGGGGAAGAAAAAGAAAAAAGCAGAAAAGAATAAAACAAGGCAGGAGAAGGCAAAAGGGAAGAGGACAGAAGGAAAAGTATTCTTCCATGTCATTTTTAGTCTCTGGCAAAATATGTCCAGACCTTCAATAATAGTGTTTTATTTTCTGGTAATCCAGAATGGCCTGGATTACTCCAGACAGTTGGCTGCAGCCCTGCATTAACACAATTAAACTTTAGAGAGTGAAAGTGGTGAGAGAGAAAAATCCTCCAAAACCAACCAGAGAATGGCAGCTCAGGACACTGAGGAAAGGAGAGACATTCAGAAAAGCAAGAATGTTATAAGAAGAAAAAGATTCACCACAACTCAGTCACAACCTGAGCATCGGCACCATTTTCTTTATCCACCTCAGTAACCAGAGAACTGTATCTGTGTCTTTTTAGCCACACTAGCAACGTGACTCTATGGATGGCAATGTTGCTCATCCACCTCTTTGGTCCAGACTGAAGTAATGCAGCAACTATTATATAGATTACAATGTGTATTTGTACATTCTTGTTCCCCAGAGGATGAATCCTAATGACTTTGGTGGTCCCCTGACCTTTCCTCTACCGTCAACGGCAGGTCAAAGTTAGAACCACTAACCATCAGAATGTTAGCATTGTCATTATGAGAATGTTAGCATGCTAGCATTAGCTTTTATCTAAAAGCACATCTGTGCCCAAGTACAGCTTCCGAGCCAATGTTCACCATGATAGCTGTACACTTTTACTCTTGTTTAGCTATAACTTGATACATAATTTATTGTAATGCCTTATATTCCTTAAAAATTGATACCTGCCTACAACTTAAAAAGTTTCTCTCAGAGTCTGATCAGGTTGAACAACAACATCACTGTTTTGAAAGGGAGTGAGACATTGTTGAGTGTTGAACATTGAATAATAGTGAACTCATTTTCCCAGTTAACTGATAGTGAGTGTGTTACTTACACTCTTCACTCTCAACAGCAGCGTAGTTGCCTGCTTCTTTGAAAGTGATATTTCCCAGGTGCAGGACTCCGGCCACAATCTGAAGCACCATGGACCTGTCCTCCGCTGATATGCCAATCACATCCATAGCATGCTGGGAAAAGCAAAAGGAAAAGAGCATGCTAAATGAGGGCCACAGTGTGGGTTTACTCACTCCTGTGGTACTTAGCTCATGTCCTCTAATTACTCCTGTTGTGGTCTCAAAAACAGGAGGAGATCATTGGGAAAGAAAACAAAAGAGGACTGGTAGGGAGACAGAGAGGAATGTAAAGTGAAGGCTGTGAGCCACATGAATGCTGGTATGAGATTCATACACACAAAACACCACTAAAGGTGTGAAGTTATTGCCCGGTATTGACCGAACAGAAGGAATCTGACCGTACCATCGTTTCCTGGAAGTCACTCTTGTCGTTGATGTCGTCCACTTTGTAGGAACCAGACTGATTGAGGTAAGTGTAGTAATCCAAGCTTGTGATTCCCAGGCTGCTCTTCTGCTCGCCACTAGCTCCTTCTATCAACTACAAAGCACAAATTAATAGTGTATTGTGGATGTAAGTCATGTTTTTGCACAAAACCTGTGTGGAGTGTCATTTTTATACATTTTCAGGCCCATATTTATATGCTATGCTCCACTTTGCATGTGAAGAAAACTGCACTATGGTAAGACTGAACTCCCTCTTCCAAGAACCTCAAGCTATCCACAATGAAAACAGACTGACCCTCTTCCTGCAGCCTAATGGCACGTCTAACCCAACGTGTCCTGAAATTCCCTCACAGACCCTCTTCACGAGCCAAATGTGTTCCGTTCACTCTCTGGCTCAATAAATAAGCCTCACTTGGTAGAAGATATGGAAACTCCTCTCTCCAGGATTCCTCATGACGACACGTGACTTCTCTAGAAGGAAGTTGGAGATTTTCCCTCCGTCTGGTTCGCCACCGGAGCTGAACTGGATCTCAAAATATTTCCCCTGATGGATCAAAGCATGTTTTTTTTTTCAGTTACTGCAATGATGTATAAAGCCAGAGCTATAATCACATTTTATTTTAAGTGTAAAATCACCATTAAACATGGCCTCAAAGCACAATCAAAAGAACACATAAATAACACAAAGGCATAAAACAATTGAACACATATGTACATAAGATCTGGTACCTGGTTGTTTTACGGTTGCTAGGTGTGTGTGTGTGTGTGTGTGTGTGTGTGTGTGTGTGTGTGTGTGTGTGTGTGTGTGTGTGTGTACATTTTTATAAAAATTGGATCCTGCTTTTTGTCTTGCTCTCTTGTCCAGACAAGCCTATACTGTAATATCTGTTCCAGGCCCAAAAGTGAACAGAGACACTATTTATTCAAAGACAGTACCTCAAAGTAATGATCTCAGGCCATTAGTGCCAAATCAAACTCATTTCCCCATAATTGGATCGAAAAATATCCCGACTACTAAGACAATACTGCTTTGTATGCTAACCTAAACACTTAGCCAATAAACGTTTTCTATAATGTGCTTTGCCTTAATTTTAAGCCCTTGTTAAATGAGTTTCTTGTAAGCAGTGGAGGATGTGCTTCAGTGGTTCTCCATGTATGTGTTTCTGTGCATTGTGTCCTTACAGAACAGCTCTGGTTAACCAGGACACACTAGAGCAGTGGTTCCCAACCTTTTTTCCTTGGCCCCCCCTACTCATGTCTAAGAAAAGCTGAGCCCCCCCCTAAACCAAAGTTGAGGTAACTCTCGAGATGAAGCCTTACTTTCCTTTTTGATACAGAGCAGTTATCAGCACTGTTACGTTTCTCCGCCATGTTTCATTCATAAAATAGTGATGCCGTGGCGGCAGGAAAAACGAGGATACAACAAAATATATAGTTTTCATACAGACTTTTGTATACATTATATATGCTAGTGTATTACCATAATTTGTTTAACGTGCAAATATTTCTTTTTTTACCTCAACCTCAAACCAGATAAAGACTCGCGCCCCCCCTGAGATCTTTGCCGCCCCCCCTGGGGGTGCCCGGACCCCAGGTTGGGAACCACTGCACTAGAGGGTGGCCTCCTCATGCAGTAAAACAGAAAAGCTGTTGCTGCAAATCTTTGTTTCCAAAAGTCTCAGCTTGGTTTCAAAGGTGCGCCACAGAAAAGTTGAGTCCTCAAATTATTCTGGGGTAAGTACTACCTACTGCATGTATTTATCTCGGAGCAACTCAGTTTTTTGCAGGATTTGCAATGTGAGTTGGCTATTCTAATTTTGTCTGTTTCCCAGAGTTGTCGTCACTTACACTGCAAATCAGCTTTGCCACGCATGTGCACGCGCACGTGCACACGCACACGCACACACACACGCACACACACACACACACACACACACACACACACACACACACACACACACACACAGAAGGCTTACAAATCTGCTGGAGTTGTTGTTCCTCAAGGTCTTGGCGTTCCCGAAGGCCTCTAGCAGCGGGTTGGACTGCAGGATGATGTCTTTGACGTGCTGGGAGGAGACAGATGTAATGAGCCATTACCTACGTCACAGACAGACTCTACAGCAGGTATACCACACACTTCACACCCTCACTGACAGGCTGGTGTGTATGTCTCTGGAACTTTCCACTCAAATATGAGCACACACACACACGCACACACGCACACACGCACACACACACACACACACACACACACACACACACACACACACACACACACACACACACACACACACACACACACACACACACACACACACACACACACACACACACACACACACACACACACAGTCTGGAGGACATTATCTTTCCTGTGAGCCATCGGCATGTCAGAAACACATGACTTTTAAATCGGTACAGCAGACAGAGCATTTCCATTATAGTACACAAAGGTTGAATGGAAGTAATTTCTTGGAAATCTTTTCATTTCTAAATTTAGTCACAAAGTTACTAGTTATTATCATATTTCCAAGGCAGCCCATGATAATGTTCTTCCTACTGTACACTAATATCTTTTAAATTTTGACTTGACATGATTTATTTATTGAGCTTCAAAACACACTGCCCAAGGAATAACAACCTAAAGTGAGAACACATGTATTAATCATGAATGAATATTAATAGATATGATTGTGAAGATGACAATGCTCAGACAGATGAACAGATACGCTACTGGCAGTAAGTTTTTATCTATTCAAAACTATTCTCACACACGTGAGCACACACTATACGTAAATACATTGCATAAAAAAAGCATGGGCTGTACAGAGTATACTGCACAATGTGTTCAAACTAAAGGGAACTATGTGAAAGGGAGGTGATGCTGAACAGCAGCTGGAAGAGGTGGAGACATAAGTGTGTTGTAAAGGCCATATTTGTTTAAACAAACAAGACCAAGAGAGTTATTTCCATAACTAGCTTTAGAATTGTACATGTATAATGTAACGTGCAACTGAACACCCACGACAATAATAATGCTATATAAGTACAGCACATGGTATTTGGTCAGACTACCAGCTCTACTGTTAAATTTAAAGCTTAAAGATGATTTATCACGTTGCCTTGGCAGAAGCAGAGTGGATTAAATATAAAAACCCCACTGGCATCATGGTGCAGGCATTTCCTCATCAAACTTTAGATCTTTATCGAGCTTAGGAACTGGACATCTGCTGGTTTGGGGGGCTGCCAGATGGCTGAAAGGGGCTGGGTGAAGAGGCTGCTGATTGGCTGATTATGTGGTAAAAGGAGGAGGATGATAATATGAAGATTTGGGTCTAAGGAGAGGAATAAGTGCAGGAATGAAGCAGCAACAGGTTGTTTGATTTCATACAAGTGTGCAGTGACATTACGGAATTTGCTCAATTTGTGAATAAGTAGGATGGGCAAAAAACAATCAAGAAAATACAATATTTATGATTGATGTGGAAAGGATGCCCATTCATTTGAAAATATTACATAATATAATTCATCTCCACTCCACTGAATATATCTGTGGATGCAATTCCCAACATTTAACCTTAAGTTTCAGTTCCAGCATGTCCAACAAGCTTTTATTTTGTGAGCAGTGATCTCATAATACTTCTTTGAAAAAAAATGATTGCCAAGTTTTCATTCCATCTATGTAGCTCAACATCTCAAAAAATCTCATGCATCTATTACATACCGTCCTCAAAGAAAAAAAAGCAGCTCTTTTCACCTGTACTTTGGGTCCGCCCCCTGACACTCTGGAGATGTAGCTCATGATATATTTGGCTGCCACAGTCTTCCCTGCTCCGCTCTCTCCACTGAAAAACAGATACAAAAGTAAGCATGTGCTTTCGCATACATGCAATATGAGCTTCTGAGTCAACTTTAAATCAACTTAATGCAATAACTAATAACATGTGACATCTAAGTTTATGCTCAGATGTCAGTGATTCATGCAAACCTGGGTGGTTCTTTGGTATTTTAACCATTCGATGTGGAGTTATGTGCTTTGAGCAAATACCTGTGCATGTTCATGCTGCTATTATTTTCAGTCTCTCACACAATGTTTCAAAAGCCTGAGGGAAATAATAGTTTTTTAAGCTGCCGGTGGTTTGTTTACATATGTTTTGTCTGAATGCACAGCAGCAGGATTGAGCTACTGTGTATGTGGTACACATTGTAATGATTCCAGGTCCCACCAACCAAGAATGTACAGTATATGTACATATTCTTTATTAACATGGTTAAATCACAACTATTGATTGTATTCAAAATGTTTTAAGACACCGCAAACATTTACACTTAACACACTTTAGTATGTATGTATTGGTGTGCATGTCTGCACTTTTGTCTCCACCTAAGCAAAGATTACCTATTTAACCCATCAGTTACTGTATGCTGAACCATCTGAATAAACAGGTGAAATCCCAACTCCTGCTTTCATGTGTACACAATCTGTGTACTGTACAAACCAAATTGTGTTTTGTCTAACTAAAGCAAATTTCAATTCAGAGGCTTAATGTGTGTTGGACCGCACGCGCAGCACATCTGGCCAGATAAATACTGCAGCAACAAGGACATTAATTCTGTTTTGTCACATTCACATTTTTTCCCCTCATTTCTTTCCCCCTCACCCTACACTTGTCCATTTTCCTCCTTGCCTTTCACTTTGCCAGTGTCATACTTATTTTGACATATGTGGTTTGGCAGTGGATGACAGTGGAGTCAGTTTTTACTATCTGCGCTTAAAGTAGAGTCAGGTTGGTAATGCCTCTGTGAGAAACACAGCTGCAGACTGTTAAATGCTGCCAGAGGAAGTCATGGGAGCCACTCTATTACACAGCAGTCTCTATATGGTTGTAACCCTCTGCCTTTATACCTCCAAAGTTTCTCCCAAATCCTTTAGCATTGTCTGGGCTACCTCGCTGCACACTTACTGCTCAAGCTTTATCTGAGAGCATTGTTCTTCCTCTTAAAAGTTATTCTCCCAGGAGCTAATTTTAACACAAGCAGCAGCAAGAGTTGGAGTCCCATTTTTAGCCTCTAAAATGGGCGAGTCTTATTATTGTGGCGCTGAAATGCTGAAGGCATTGTTAACTTCCGCAAAGATTTATTAACCAAACAAGGACATGAGCTAAACAATGCAATGCAGAGGCACTGAGGTTTAAGCATTAACTTTCATAAATCTTATTGCCATCAGCTATGAGAAGGATGCACAGTCAACACTGAGTTCTAGTTTTGGCGGTTTGAAATCTAATTGCACTGCATTCACACAGAACTAGTTGCATGTACATTCTGCTCAAGTAGACTCTTTGGATTTCCTATATGATAATGCGAGAGCGTTTTATTCCGAGGGCCCTAAAAATATCAACTTCTATTTGTAATCAAGCTACGAGGGCCTGTGTTAATCTGTTTTAAGGCCCAATTACAGTCCAGTAGCAGAGAATGGAGTCAAGGAATTGGATCTTTTTCAAATTGATGAACAATACTGGAAATGACAAACAACCAATCGACCAAAAGAGGTTGTGATTAATTTCTATGGACCAGTGAAGCAGATATTATGAAAGAAAGTAAACAGATTGCTTGAAGCAGTGTAAAAATGATAAAAATGGAGTACCAACACGATGAGAACAGTATTGGTAAATTACAATGTCTGAACTGTTGAGCGGGCCACTTCAAAGCAGTGCAATCGATTGTCCATTTAACCTAAAATAATTCATTTGCTGCCCTCAGTTCCTTGGAGAGGAAAGAGAAAAACACTGGAGTGGTGTATGACATCATGTGCAACAGCTGTGGGGAACACTATATCAGTGAATTGGCAAGGCCTCTGGACAAAAGGCTAAATGAACACTGCAAGTAGATAAGATCAGCTGTCTGTAAAACCAGTCACAGCATCTACTGGGATGGGATCAAAACCATCGACAAGTAGAGAGTCAGTTGACAGTTGAAGGAGGATCAAGACGTCTTGGATGGTCATTAAAAAAAGAAAGAAAATAATCCTGGAAATAAGGCAGCCAAAACAAACCTGCTTTCTTGTAGGATTAGGTTTAAAGAGCTGTTGCTTATGTGACATGTTGACTGAAAGACATAAACAGACTTTTAAGCCTGCTTAGAGGAGCAGAAAAGCATGGCTCTCTGTTGAAGCTAATCTGTTCTAAACTGTGTGGAACAGATGTGAAGCGGTTGGTCCTCAGGTGACGGCTCTGATTTCATCTAATAGTTTGGTGGGGAGTGCCAAACTGATAACACCAACCTGCTCCAATTCGTTCCGTTCATATCTGATCTAGATGTTGAGCTACATCAGTCACATGCTGGCATATAGATAAAATAAGTCACAATTTCTCAACAAAAAAACAAAACTGCTCTACCCCTTCATCCTGAATTCCCCTTATGGCTAATTCACAAATTTTTTAGTAAATGTGGAAAAGTGCTAACGCAGGCCAATGCAGACCACACTGCCGGGCCAGCAGTTCACACAGCAGCCTTTGTTTGCGGAGACCTGGTTCATCATAAAACCACTTCCATGCTTTTGTTTGCAGTGTCTTTATGTGGGGAAACTGAACTAGCAACTGCTGGCTGTGTAAACAACGGGCTAAAGTGCTGAAGCAGGGGTCATTCATCATGAGGTAAGCACTATAGCAACCGCGTTGCTCAGGTGACTGGGCCAATGGGATAAAGCCCCAATCATGACACTACACTTTTCTCTCCACAGCTTTATAGCTCAAAAACAGTCACAGACAAACTTAAACAGTCTGTAAAAGTACCTAAAAAAACCTAAATCTCGGGAAAGAGTGATTGTGGGTCAAGGACCATGCAGGTGTTTTTCTTTTTAAACCAGGAAGTTCTTCAAAAATAGCTGCAATAAGTGCTGTTTTGTTTTCATCTCACATCCTGAATTGAAGCCAGAGCCAGCTGTTAACTGTTCATTGTTTTCATACTTTGGTATTAGTGCTTTTGTTTCCCTCAATTTGCATTTCACTGAAGCCGAAAGTGCTGGAAAAGTGATTATGATGGAAAAAACACAGAAGAAACATGGCACTCTCAGTCAATCAGCTGTACCAAATGATGTGGTTGAACCTGTTCTGTTCTCCTTTGTTCACCTCCCAACCATTATCACGACCTGCAGAGGTTCAGCGGCAGCTCAGCCTTGGTAACACTTGACAAATCACATTGTACAGATCACTATCTCCAGTCTTTGTCTCACTCCCATTCTGGGCGTTTAGAGATTTGACTCATGAGGGATGAGGTAACAAAATGAAAACCTAAAGATCTATTTTGGTTGTCACATGCCATTAGTTCATGGTGTGTAAAGGAGGCAGATAATGATATGTGAGTATAAGTCTTACCTGATGATGACACATTGGTTCTCACTGTCAATCATCATGTTTCTGTACATATTATCTGCCAGAGCGTAGATGTGAGGAGGGTTCTCATACTGAGCCTGAGAGTTGACAAAAGAATTTAGTTAGAATCAATGATCAAACTGCTTTTGTAAGACTTTGTAATACCAAATGTGTATTAATCCGCCATTGAAAATAGTCCTCAACATATGCACTATTTACTCCTGTTTGTATAACATTTGCTAAAAAGTACAGTGTCCAGCTGTTTTAGGAAATTACTGAGCCTTTTTAAAGAGACAGACAGGTAGGGAAACCGGAAGTATTGAGAGATTGATTGACATACGGTTGGTTTTGGTCTTTTTGTTGGATTTGTTGAAATAAGAATAATTTATATATTAACCCCACTTTGGCCTTGATGGCTTGTGAAAAGACTGCACTGATCTGCACAAAATAGGACAGGTTATGGTTATGATCTGTTGGCGCTTTCATGATTGTTTCAAAAAATTCTGAACAAATCTGAACTTTATCCTGTAGTTTGAGTTGATAACACAAACCTGAACCCAGTGCACTTAACTGTAATCTGCCAAACTGTTAAATTCGGCATATGTTGCTGAGTGTTTTCACAGTCGGTTAGGATATTAGAAGTCTTTCAGTGTGTTCCTTAGCAGGCCAGCCAAGAGAGGGGGCAGACTTGAACAGGCTGTTCTGTGAAGGTACTGCCAAGCCTTCTTAATGGTTGAGTCAAGTTTCTGACAGCAAACATCTGCGCCAGCCCGCTGGAAACTTTGCACTGCAACTAACCCAGTTCATTTCAAAGCCTTTGTCCTTCAGATTGTTGCAATCTTAAACCCCCAGACACATCAGTACTTACTTTCACAATATGAAGTGAGTTTTCCGGTTCGAGTCTTTCAGACAACAGAAGCCATTTAAAATGTGTTCATAGATCACATAGTATCCTACTTACTGAGCCCTGATACATCTCAACTTCTTTTTCCCCAAAGTATGGCATCTGCTTGAAAGGGTTGACGGAGATGAGCACAGGACCAATATATGTCTGATGAGGTTATGTATTAAAGATCATACAAGGAAGACAAACAAATCAGCAAAAAACAAACAAATAATACCACATTATAATGGAGAAAGGCCCGCTCCACCCAATTTCCAGTTGACTGGTTGGCCTTCCGTCAATGCAGAAATAAAGCAACACAGGCTATCAGAAATGCCAAAATCTCTTATTTTAAAAAGAAACTCACCACATGTGGGAATGGAAAACAGTCAAGGTAATGGAAAATAAAGTTGTTTCCTCCAATTTACCAACTTCTATGTTATTTAATGACAATATTATCACTGAAAAGTCTCGGATGCCATCACTTTTAAACCATCACTTTATTAATGCAACACATACAGTGTCAACTTCAAATCCTAATCCAGTCTCAATGGACACTTCAGCTATAATTTCAGCCGATTTACAATTTTCCCCACCAAGTAACAGTGGTTTTTCCTTTATGCCTTTTTCCACCTCTCAAGTCCAGGATGAACTTATCAGGCTGAATACAAACAAATCTGCTGGCCTTGATGGTCTTGATCCCATGTTTTTAAAAGCAGCAGTCCGCTTTATTGCCGCTCCTGTCACAAGATTATTTAATATGTCCACACAGCTCTCTGAGTTCCCCACTGATTGGAAATCAGCCATAATTTTTCCCCTCTTCAAAGGGGGCTCTAAATCTAACTCAAATTGTTATTGTCCAATTTCTATCTTACCATGCCTTGCCAAAGTTCTTGAGAAGCTCTTCCATAAACAGCTAAATGATTTTTTGGGTAATAATCATATATTATTCGATATGCAATCTGGTTTCCGGATGGGACATGGGTGCATAACAGCCACCACTAAGGTGCTTGATGATGTAATTACAGCATTAGACAGTAAGCAGATCTGTATTGCCACCTTTATAGACCTCACTAAGGCCTTTGATTCCGTCGACCATAGGATACTTTTACATAGACTTTCCAGTATTGGTCTGTCCACCTCTGCCTGTGATTGGTTTGCAAGTTATCTCACCAACCGTGTTCAGCAATTGAAGGCTGAAACCATCATGTCAGATCTACTTACCATCTTTAAAGGGGTGCCTCAAGGTTCCATCTTGGGCCCAATCCTTTTTTCTATTTACATTAATGACATAGCCAGAGCTGCTGGCACCTCACGAATTCACCTTTATGCAGATGACACCATTTTGTACTCAGTTGGTTCTTCTCTCACCTCTGCAGCTTCCAATCTTAAATTAAGCTTCACCTCAATAGAACAGTTCTTTGATAATCTTCACCTCTGTATTAATATTAGTAAGACAAAATGTATAATTTTTAGCCGAAAACCTGTTACTGAAACTCCACCTACAATCACCTGCATGAGTATGGCTATAGAGTATGTCGAAACATAAATATCTAGGTATCTGGTTGGATTCATCTTTGTCATTTATTACACACATCAAGAACCTTCAAACTAAAGTTAAAGCTAGACTAGCTTTTCTTTTCCGCAATAAAGCTTCCTTTACTCATGCTACCAAATGCATCCTTGTTAAGATGACAGTACTGCCAATTTTGGACTATGGCGATACTATTTACAGAATAGCCCCAAATACAGTCCTAAAAAAACTTGATACACTCTATCATTCAGCCATCCGTTTCGCCACTAATGCACCTTTTCATACTCATCACTGTGATTTGTATAAACTGGTGGGCTGGCCCTCCCTTCATACACGGCGGCTCCATCATTGGTTTTGCTTCATATACAAGACAATCATGGGCAAGACACCTCTCTATCTGTCATCTTTTTTTCATGTTGCTCATAACATCCATTATACAAGATCAATTTTATTAAGTTTAGTACCCCCCCTACTTCTACTACCTTTGGACGAAATGCTTTCCACTTTGCAGCAATACATGATTGGAACGCACTACAAAATACTCTGAAACTTACGTCTCTAATCCCAATTTCCACCTTTAAGCTTAACCTACAAAACAATATAGTCGATTCCTGTTCATGTTGATAAACATGAATCATATTTATACACATATACTTAAGCATTTTATTTTTATTTTTTTTTCTTTGCGGTCTATTTTTTTATTTTTTAATTGTTTGTTCTGTGTTATGTGTATGACATGTATATGTATCATTGTGGAGTATGTTACCATTTATTTCTGTAGCCTCTTGGCCATGTCATGTTTGTAAATGAGAAGTTGTTCTCAAACAGTTTACCTGGATAAATAAAGGTTTAAAAAAAAAGAGTAAATAAAAAAAATCACCTGGAAGTGTAAAAGTTGTGTAAAACATTGTTAAACATTCCTCTTTAATGACAAAACATCTGTATAACATTTTTACAAAGAGATTATAAAATTGTAAAGGCGAGAAATGACTTAATCTAAGGGTGCCATGATGTCAAGAGAGTGCAGCAGTGGAGTATTTGGTGATCGGGCCTGAGGCTAAATAAGTAGTCCAGTGCTTACAAAGGACAGAGAATGGACCGACCATGTAACACTGTGAGGTTTTATGCCCTGAAGCCAAAACGCAGTTCAAGGCAAATAAAGCTGCTATTGTGGGTGGCCTACAGTGACCTACAGGCTTGGCGAGGAGACCTCACAGTTAGCAATTACTAAACTTCATAATCCTGTGTGCACTGCCAGAGTGTGGATGAAGTTTATGTAATGAGCTGCTCAACATTGCTTTTCAAAGGGGTTATTCATTTACTCATCGACTCATTTCACGTCATGAACAGCTGATGTGTGTGTTGCCAAAGCTGCACTTTAGAAACCTAAACCTACTATCTGTGTGACAAACTGTATGAAAATGACAGCTCACCATTTTAAATCCCCACCACAATCATAAAATTATGGCTACTCAAAAAAGATAGCAGCAATGCTCTGAATCAAAAAGAAAGTACATGCAATCTGCTAGTTCTCACACCATTTTGTTCACATTTGACACCACAGTGAGATAAAACTAGAGTCTAAGTCTGACTTTTTTGAAGGAGCAGGAGTTAGAGGTCTGGGTGGAGGTACGTACAGAGAGACTCTTTGCCCCCTTGCACAGGAGGAAGGCGTTACCTCCCAACACTGACCTATTACTACAATAAGACTGTGAATGACCATTCAGCTGTTCTGGGAATAGCAGGGATGAGACGGGACTCAGCTATTTCTCGCCGGGGTGTGAACCGCGAATGTGAGCAAAGGATACAAAGATGTAGTCATCCATGTATCTCTTCTTGAGGTTGTCCACGATGGCGTCCTCATTGATCTTGCTGAGCAGCACCATGTCATCCACTCCGCTGTGTTTGACATTGTGGCTCTGCCAGTGGTACCGGTAGTGCCCCCGGCTCCCCTGCAACAAAACACATACAATGTCCAATTGTTAGTTCGCCGAGAGAGACACAATGAGATAGCGTGGACTAATCGAGAGTCTGACATCAAGGTGACACAGACGCACTGTTACATGAATTAATTGAGGTTTTACAGCTCACTCAGAGGCTGAGTTAGTGTGGTTTTATCATACAAATGAAAGCCAAGGGAAAATGGTTATTATAACAGCAACAAAAAGTCAGAGTGTGCATATTTTCTGTTACCAGCAGCACAATGAGCTGTGTTTACTTTGAAACAGTGCAAGGTCAGAATCCTAGAAGTGCTTGGTGTTATTTGTCCAAGTGTTAAAGATGCTCTGACCCAACTTTTATCCACATCGTAACAATATGGTTTCTCCCTACATTCCTGTTTTTGTTAGCTGAGTGAGTCTCGGAGAACTGAGGTCATTCATCATGCGCTATGAGTCAGTGTTGTCTGGCTACTGTGGATGAAGAGTTCACAATGTGCTACAAGGAGTGAGTCTCTTTATCCTGGACGGAGAACCACTCAAAGCCGCAAAGAGCATTCAGAACATTAGTCAACACACAAGTTAACTCTTGACTTCCTCCCTCTTTAGTGAGGAAGTATGGGGAGAGGAAGGAGCAGAGTGGCAATCTAAACATTAGCGTCAGGGCTAAAAAAAAAAAAAAAAAAGAATCATTCATTCAGTTATACTTCAACAGCAAAATACTGTTCTTTATGTAGCAGAAGTGTGTGGATAATATATTCTTTTGATATCATATTATAGTGTGAGCCAAGCTATAGTAAAGGCTCTTTGGTTGGCAATGTTAGTCGGTCAGTCCAGCACTTTGGTCCAGACTGAAATATCTCAACTACTGGATGGATTGCTATGAAATTGTGTACAGATATTCATGGTGCTCAGAGGATGAATCCTACTGACTTTGGTGATCCTCTGACTTTTCCTCTAGTGCCACCAGGAGGTTGATGTTTGGCTTTTAGTAAAATGATCCAGAACAGATCCTAAAATGACACTGTGGTGAGATTTGTTTTTCATAACTGTTGTTTCCAAGGTCAAGAATGAACAACAATGAACAACTTCAACTGTATTGTGTTTCCTACTTTATGTTTTCACTTTCAGAGGATGTAGTCTTGCAGATTTTTATATTTTACAGTACATACAGTATAATATCATACAATGCAAGAACTTCGACTGACTAGAAAAAACTAAACAATTACTTTAAAAACACCAAAACTATGAGTAAAATAATAATATAGATGTTGCTCTCACAGATATTAAGTAGATGACACAATAACAGCTGAGAGCAAAACCCTGGTCCCCACAATTACACCACAGTATAAAAATAACCAGTGGAAACTTATTTTGCATTTAGTAATTAACTTTAAATTACTTAGCCAAGGAAGTGGGCCTGCAAGCTTTTAATACATTTACAACAGTAAAATTAAAACCACTTTACAGACTCGGTCATAGCATGGGAGATGGCGAGGAATGTTAACAGCTTTTCTTCCTAATTCAATGGGTGTTTTCCCCTCAGGAGAGAAGCAGCGAATTAAAGCTTGATTATTCTCCAGATCACACCCATTAACATGTTTTACTGCCTTTTAGGTGTGGCAGAGGGTGATGCTGTTCCTTTCTTTATTAGCAACGACGACAGGCTGATGTCACTCTCAGGGACAAAAACACCTCCTGACAATGAGTGAAAGGAGAGGGGGAACATTTGATAGGAGTTTAAGAAGCTAATTCATGTTGGGAAGAAAGGGTAAACATACAGAGATAGTAGAGTAGCTTTTGTAACCCCAAAAATTTGTCTTTGAGACCTTTACAATCTGTACAAATTACGACACATAAAACACTAGATTGAGTGAAGGAAAAACTCAAAAAAAAGTGTAAAGGGAGAAACCACAAGAAGAGCTACAGAGAAGAAACCCATCTTTCAGCATGAACAGACATTCAATTAGGTGCCGTGTATACAGCGTAGACAGAAGTAGATGTAAATACATCACGTATAATATAAGGGTAATATTAAATGTAAGAGAGTTTCAAGCAAAATGCAAAAGTGTTTGGACTGAAGACTGTAGACTTTGAGTCTGTATTCACTGTTCTTTGTATCACTCTTAAACTTGAATGCTCTTTTCATTCAGGGCAGCTAGCTATCATTTTGCTGCCACCTAAAGTAGTATTAAAAGTAGTACATTGGCAGATAAAACCCTTTTTTCTAAAAGCAGACGTTAAGAGAGAGTGCTGGCCAGACCACAGAGTGAAAACAATTGAACATGCTATATTTAACATCTCTCTGCTATGTCTGGAATGAAAGATGGGAGAGGTAATAAGTTGGAGACGTAGGAGGTAAACGTCAAGATTGTTTCATCTGTTTTGACTTCGGCCTTGTTTAATATGGCAAGAGGACCAAGAAAATGTTCTTACTTACAGCAATGAATTAAGGGAGTAGCTGCACAGGGAAGGGGGGCAGCCTTTATACACACTAAGACTTCTGGGAGTTGCCTGAAACAACCACTCTCCTCTGCTGAGCAGCACTATAGTAGAGCTGTTAGGGGTTGAGGGTTGTTCTACTCAAGCAACTGTAGTACAGGTTGAGGGTCACTTCCCCTACAAAGATTTCTGTTGTGTACCAAGTTTTAAACCAGTAACTATTCATGAAAATGCTTCTTCACATTATAAATTGTACTTTTATGTTTCTGGCAAATGATGAAGATATTACCCTTTTCCTAAATGTTTTACTGATTTCTGGATTTTCTTGTCCATGTGCCTGACACTGTAATCAAACAAATAGCTAGTGGCTGCTCACTAACTCTAGACTATAGAATAAATTAACACTGTGATGTTACTGAAGTTTGCAGACGTTGTATATGCATACAACACAACTTTATTAATACTTCCAAGGGGAATTGGAGCTATTTGTTTAGGCAGTACAGCACCCAACAACGCACACGTACACATGTACTGTACATTAAGTTACAGTTAAGAATGATAAATGTAACCCCAACCGGCACCGTCAGACACCGCCTACCAAGAGTCTGGGCCTGCCGAGGTTTCTTCCTAAAAGGGAGTTTCTCCTCGCCACTGTCGCAATAGCCACTGCTAATGCTTGCTCTTGGCGGAATTATTGGAATTGTTGGGGCTTTGTAAATTATAGAGTGTTGTCTAAACCTACTCTATCTGTAAAGTGTCTCAAGATAACTCTTGTTATGATTTGATACTATAAATAAAATTGAATTTAATTAATGTTAAATTGGAGGTTCGCTCACAAACATGTGCCCAAGTAGATGAAGTATTTGGGTTACTTGTTACAAAAAGAACCAAAGTCCATTCATTCAAACCAGTAATACTCAAAAAACAAATAACACACACACACACACACACACACACACACACACACACACACACACACACACACACACACACACACACACACACACACACAACAACAATGGTGGCCATAACAACACCATCTCCATGGAACGACAGACTTCTGAGCACAGACTCATTAAAGCAAGACATTACTGCTATATTGTGTTTAGAAGCAGTTTGATGTACAGCTGTCCTCAAGTAAAGAAATTCTTAGTTGACTAACACGTTGATTTAATCGACAGATCTTTAAAACTGAGTTTCTCTACAAGAATCATGCAAAAGCGCCACTTTAAATCTTGTGTTTACCAGAGATGTGCTCATAAGTTTCTTGGAAATAAGCCATTCAGCATAAAAAAAGGATAAAAAATGACTAGTCGACTAAGACCAAAAACAACCGATTAGTCAACTAATCAATTGCCCCCTCCAGCTCTAGTTTGATTAGAATATATGATTTTTTTTAACATGTACTGTAACAACAGTTATCAATGAAAGTGTAAGACAGTTTTGACTTGGTTAGTTTTCCCTTTGATAATCAAAATATTCAGATCATCCAAAACCAAGTATGGGACCGGACCTTTTTTCTCAGACGTTAAATACAAAGGAATTTCAATACCAGTCCTGATCCATAAGCCCAGGCTTTCCCTTCATGCAAATACCATTACCATATATGGAGAGTGCCGAGCAGCTCTCGTTCAGGGTACAGGAAATGGCTGGGTTTGATTCAGATTCATAAGCGCCACTTTTCCCCTCATTTCTCCCTTCTGTGCCGTTCTCCTTTTCCACACCAGGATCTGACACACAGTCCACCATGTGTTAGGATTACGTTTCTGCTCTGCCCTCTGAGGCAAATCTGGATGAAAGCCATGAGAACAAATTCCTCTGTTCTAAAATAAGAATCAACTAAAGTTGTTTCTCTGTACTCTGTAAATCTGGATAAATGGCACACCTCCAATACAAGCAAACGTCTGAGGAGAAATATGTAAACTGACATGTGGTGAAGGTAAATCGAATACTGGTCAAATATTAGTTTCTGCACAGGACCAGGCTGAGCCTCCTGGTTGTCATCATCAGATTAGTAAAAGGCATTTTTAATGAAGCAGAGTAACTGCAGGACATGTTAGTTGAAGCCTCTGAAGTTAAATCTTGCTTAAGAACACAGCCTTCATAGTGCTACAAGGCGGACTTATAGCTGAACGCAACTACAGGAAAATGCCCAAAGCATTTCAGTGGATGGGACTTTAACTTTGGCTTGGAGCGGACTACTTTAGGAGAGACCCCATGTCTGATAAGCCCTCATGTACAAGATTAGTAGTGCCACCATGTACCAGCGTACTTGACCTCATTTCTAGAGTCAATGTCATCTTAAAATGTCATGTTCCAAAACAGTTCCAATTTTCAAAAATTATAGCTTTGACAATACACAGTATATATACAGTACATTTCTTTATAGTTGACTGTAAAAGAAAAAAATTGTCACCTCAATAAACTTAAAAATCAGACCTCACATACGGGTTATCTATTTCTCAGATACCCTAGCATATCTGCCGTTAGCCTAATTGTTTTTCTTTAGAAAAGTTAAAGAGCAACTTGTGGTCCGTTTCGTGGAAGAAGGGTGACTAACTCGCCAACAGCAGTGATTCAGATCCGATGGCTATTTCCAAATTATTATCAGTACTCACCAATGACTGTGTGATGAAAAGGCTACTGGGCAAAGAGCCGAGGACAAAGACCCAAGTAATCTAATTTTGTAAACGGGTCACAAATTAAAGCACAGAAAATTCCAGTCATGGAGGGGTTTCCCAAACACTCTCCGTCCTATGAAATTAATTCGTTGTTTTGTTTTGTTATTGTGACCTAAGGATTTGTATACATGTTCTAATGCATACCTACATTTTGCAAAGTTTTTTTATTTTTTATTTTTATTATAAATGGCCCAATCTGGGGTCCAAATGTAGATAAGGGTTGCCTCTCCATTAGAAGAATATGTTGATTTTAGCATCTATAATCACAGTAAAAGCTCTTCTCTTCTAAGTGGAGACATGAATGAAGGGGAAATGCTCTGATGATGGTATTTGCCTGATCATTTTGATTTACAACAGGTAGACTTGTCATGGTTTGCTCAGCTAATTTTTTTTTACATCACAAAACAGTTATTCCCTGATGCATGTTGGAGTTCACGGAATGGCGTGACATCCAACAAATATTTAGCCTTAATGCAGCAAGCAGGCAGTACACTTCAAGTACCATACTAGCGGTTTTGCGTGTTATAGCCTATTAACTGCAAATCATGTATTCTTTATGCTACTGACAACTATTTTAAGTATATCATAAACTCTTTTATTAATGTCTTACACTTAAGCAGTTCCTTTAATCAATATACAGAGACTTAAAACTTGCTTGTGATAGACAATCCATCATTATGAACACTTTTACACAGTTATGTTCTGTAGCTGTGAGAGATTTGTTTGGAAAACTGATTCAATGATCCTCATTGATAGGTTCAAACATTTCTGGGAAACGTTGTCCTCCAACCTTAGGACAATCAAATTCACATTGCTCATGGAAACATGATGATCTTGTTCACTTATTCTTTATCTCCTTGGCTTTACTTTTCCAACAATCCTAAAAGTTGAAAACCCTGTGAATAGAATGCTTTTTGAATTATCAGAATTCTGAGCTTTGTTGAATGCATCAACAAGTACTACTTTCGTAACAGTCCATGCTCACAATGTGTTATTATCAGACAGCCACATTGTATCTATTGTAACAAAAAAGGCACCCAAATGTCTGTTTTGATAGATTACCTATCTCAAGAAAGTCTGAAACCTCTGCAAGTTCATTGCTACACCAAAATTAAGCGAGGGCAATCTCAGAAAATATGGTATGCTTCAGAAAATGGTATCCTGTAAAGAACTGTATATAATTTGCAAAGAAAAACTAAACTGTCTGAAACAAACAAAACACTTCTCAAACAGTAATCATTATATATTTATATATATACACACAGTAAATTGTCAGTCATTCTTTTAGTCTATTATTACAGGACACTATTTCAAACTACTTAAATATCAATAGGTCAGGGAATAGCTCTAACACACATTTACACCAGTAATGTGTGGGTTGATTCTGACTGATTGTTTCCCCTAGTCCTTGCTGGAATCCAAAACATATTTGGTCTGATCTAAACTAAACAGAGCTTAAGGAGGTATTACTCTCTAAACAGCATTTCCACCTGGTCACTGTTGCTTGCGTTTGCACTTTGTCCAAGATTACTCACTGCGAA
Organism: Perca flavescens; assembly: GCF_004354835.1. Taxonomy (NCBI): domain Eukaryota; kingdom Metazoa; phylum Chordata; class Actinopteri; order Perciformes; family Percidae; genus Perca; species Perca flavescens. The sequence goes on along the minus strand of NC_041331.1, from coordinate 25,133,737 downwards.
TAATCAGACCAGATGCAGATTAAAGTGCTGACAGAGATGGTTGGCCTTTCCAACGTAGAGGAAGAAGATAAACAAAAGCAGAGAGAGAGAGAGAGAGAGAGAGAGAGAGAGAGAGAGAGAGAGAGAGAGAGAGAGAGTGTGTGTGTGTGGTTTCAGAGAAGACATGACCCAGTGTGGAGCAGTCTAATCCGGTCTGAACTTCTGAGGGATGGGATGTCATGACCTCATTAGGTCACACTGCACCCTCAACACACACACACACACAAACACACACACAAACACACACACACAGGATCTTCCTCTAAAGTGATGCTGTAAACTCCAGACTTGATTAAAGAGTAAATCCACACTGAATTACACAGAGCAGAAAACTGTTGCTGCACGACTCTCTCTAAACTGAAGCGGTTGATAAATACACGGAAGACGGTAAAACGGTGTAGATTTTTTAAATTTTAGCCATGTCCCTCAACAACTGACATTGTTTTTTTTTCACAATGCTCAAAATAGACAAAACAACACTAAAAGTGCATGACACCCCAACAAGATTCAACTTTTAATAATACCTGCCCAAGTTCAAGATATCCAAGTTGTGGTGCTGCTTTGATTTCTCAAAGTCAAAGACAAATGAAAGCTTGATGACTAAAGCGGTGCGTAGAAGCAAATCCACGTTGTGTTACTGTAACCAACATGCAGTCACATTTGGTTCTACACCATACAGAGGATTAAGAAAGAAAGCAACCTGTTGTGGAAAGGATGTTTGTAAGGGGTGTTCTGATTATATGGAGAAATATATAGCCTGCAGCCTTAAATATAAAACTCTGATGATACACGGTCTCTCTTTTTAAACATCTCACTGTATTAGTTATCAGTCAGTTGACCGACAGTACAGTCACAATGCCAGTGGCCCTCGCCCGGGTCACTTCCAAACACACAGCCGCTGCAGTGATCCAACCAAGAATTATCAGACTTCTATCAAAGCAGCTCTGACCTGGTAATTATTGTCATCTACGGGTAACAATAATCTCCTATGAATGCAAAGGCTTGGAGCCAAAGTTACAGGAAATGGTGCCTATATGGCAAATGTGAAATATACTGTATGAAAATATGAGCAATAATGAATTACAACTTTTTTCCTACTGTAAGTGATCATGCCTGCACACAAAGTAGAGACATTGGGGAGCAGAAACCATCTTTGCATTCCACTATGGTCACTTGTGTGTAATTGGGACAGCAGTATAAATAATGCAGACCAACGAGCCTCGTTCTCTGTTCCCATGTCTAGATTGCTCACGCTGTTATGGATCGGAGCTGCTCCAGGTCACACACACAAGGGAAGAATGAAATTAAATATATTATTCTGCTAGGATTTGGTAAAATGAGCACTGAATGGTTGTGATGATGTTATAATGCTGTGCCTGCAGGGCAGGGCTGAGCACTGCCCCTCCCAGAGAAAGAGGACATAATGATCAAGTGTAAACAGATACTGGACGACTTTGAACACATCTCAGACTGAACTATACAGTTTGAGCTCCACAGTGGCAGCAATTTACTTCATCCAAGTAGAGTAAAACTTTGGAAACTTGAGAGCTGCTGATTGCACACATTTCAGTCTCTTAAGAGGATGACAACAGCAACAAGGCTGCTAATAAAACATTGTGGTGTTGAGTGAAATTCAGCTGAAATTCTAGACAAGAGACATGTCACAAAGCACTGTATTTTCTTTTTGAAGCGGCCTCAGTAGTGGTTGAACGTAAACAAACCATCTACAGTGGAAACTCATTCATAGCCATGCCTTGTGCCACAACAGGGCTGGAGTCTAAAGTTTCAATCAACAAAATCCAAACCACTATCTTCCCTCGTAGCAACTGAATACATGCAAATAAATGTTAGACACAAATTGCAGACTCTTTGGGTCTGAAACTAAGAAGAAGCTTGACAGAGTGAATCGTTGGTTTGGTAAAACGCCACCAAACATGCCAAGGTTTTCTGTGTTTCCTGCAACTCCTAATTATTTTTTATTATTCATCAAATGTAAAAGAAAAATCATGGACTCCAATAAATTGAGCAGAAACGGACATTTCGCTAAAGATGGCTTTGATGTGATCAATAACCCAGATTTTTATGTTGTTTATGTTTATGTTGACTACATGTGTTGTTCCTAGATAATTTTTTTTATTGCACGGTGCATTTCATAATGCACCGAGGACAGAAATGCCCTCTAGGATCAGCACTAAGAAGCTATAGTGGCAGCTCACTTTGCTGCCAGGAGAGAAGAAAATGACTAAAGTCAAAGGCTACAAAAGGTCTCAAAGAGAGCCTCCTGCTGAATCAGAGCAGTTGTATTTCAGAACACAAGACTCGCTTCGGTTTTTTCTAGACATTATTATAACAGATAACCTTGAAACAGACCTGCAGAACAGAGGTATATCTCTGAAAAACCCACCAAATTATAGAAATTATTTCACTCGGTGCTAAAACGATTTGGGTCTTCAGTACAGTGCTGAAAGGCTGACATCGGTCAAACGTGCCTCACGTTACTGTGAGAAAGGTCACCTAAGGTCAGATAAACCTTGTGCTTTAACCTAAGAGCAAGAATGCATTTTCCAGACATTACATGGTTTCAGTAAGCAACGCTTGTTCTCCAGAGTTTTTTTGTTTGCTCTACAGACTTTAGTGTTGCTCAACGGATGTACATTGCTGGGATAAAGCCTGACATCCGGCGATCTCTCACGTGCCGGATGTACCCTCCCCCTTTTTTTCCCCTATCCCAGAATAGATTGTCGGTTTAGTCAGACCATACTCCAGTGCTGACACAACGCTGTGGACATAGGTCTGGCAATGCATGAATATTGTAGTATCTTCACACTATATAAACTTTAATATGCATGACAACACTATAACTTGCTGGTGGAGTGAAACTAAAAAAAGCTTTGGGCTGCATATTTATAACGGTGACGACAAGTGCATTAGTGTTTTCTACTGCAGGTTCATTGGGTGAAGGGGTGTGGAGCACACAGATGACGAATGGGAGTTTAATGACGTTGACTTGACTCCACCAAAGTGGATACAGTCATGATGTAGCTTAAAGAATGACTCAGCTGTTTAATGCTTGCACTGATGGTACAGAAAATCACTGCGCTGCTTCCCAGTATGTGGTGAACGGAGCACCAGCCAGCACTGGTTGATGATGCATACTGTAACTCTCCTAATTAAAGAGCAGTGCTAAAGTGTTAAACAGAAATACACAATGCACTTACAGATGTGTTCATCCTGAGTATCTAAAAAAAGAGGGCGAGAAATATGTGCTACTTTGATAAATTATAGGTGGTGACTTAAAACAAGTGCATAAAAGTTTGCCTTCAGCTTGATTGGCTTCCTCGTCTTTTATGAACAACAACAAGTTTTCTGAATGCAGAAATGGAAAAGCTGGATTCCATCAGAAGTACATTGTACTGTATGATGATAAGAAAAGCAGGGTAAAAGGAACAAATGAATGTTATTGCTGCTGTAAGTAACTTAGTATTATATTAAGCTTAACATAGTACAGTATAGTATGTATAGTACACTGTATAAACCAGTGTTTACGGATGAAAATAACCTCAAGTTCAAGAGGATACTATTCTGACAGTCCTGTCACTGCATGTCTCCCCAGTGAGAAATGCACTGTTTCAGAAAAAAATCATGTGCCAAAAAAAGACAACTAATTCAAACCAGCTAAATTTGACTTTGTTTCCAGTCAGTTACTTAATGTCCCTCTGAGGAAACACAACAGCTGACAAGCTTTTTAAAAGCTTGACTCAGTTCTTGTTCTGGCTACCATGTTTTGAACATGGTTTGTGCCAAGAATATACATGTACAACTTCATATTTTGTGGATATCATTGTAAGATATTCATTTGAACACCTTACAACTGCCCTTGAATAAATAAAGGCCCCTTTTGAACTGAGCCGGCACAGTGTCTCTGTAAGGAAGTAAGGTTAAAAAAATAACAATCTACAGGCCAAACCGACAGCAACTGACAACATAAAGACAAATGAGGTTTCTACTGGACAGAGTAAGAGGGCCACCACTGACTAAGAGGCCGAACACTGGCTTGCATGTGACGATGGGAAGCTATCAGAGCAAATAACCGGAGCACAGCTGCAAGAGTCTGAACTTGTACCCTTTCCACAATGAGGGAAGTCATACATGCAAATAATAGGCGGCTATATGGACACGGCTTGGTTTATGATCTAAAAACAAGGAAAACAAACAACAAGCATTAAAGGACGTCGCAATGAACAGTACTTACAGCATTATGTTGACACAGATAAGAGCATTTATAACAAAGTTAATTTGTTCTTTACTTTTATATCTTAAAGTAAAAAAGAACTGATCTGTTCAGGTTGAGTTACCGAAGAATGGTCTAGTAACAGCTGAGCAAGACAATTTAGTTATCAATTAATTATCAACTCAATCAATCAAACAATTCCATCTACTTCACTCCTACTAGTATGATGGGCATGTGTCATGTCAACGGTGAGTTAACACAAACCCAGAACAGCTGCAGATACAGCTGCTATATTCAAACTGAAAAAACTGAAATACAAACAGAACTCAAAGGGCCTTTGAAGAGCGCAGGCCTTAGCTAAGGCCATGCTATCTTGCAATGTTACAGAAAGTGAAAAATAGTTAATGTCCGCACCTTAAATCGGATCCACTCCAAAATGTAATTGGTTCTTCCTTGACCCATGCTACACCCTTCCACTTGAAATTGGGACAGCAATTTTTTTGTTGAGACATTTAACTTAAAATCACAAATGCCAACTTAATGGTGGAGCTAGATGAAATGTTACGGCATCACAAAAGTTATGAGGATTGACCCATTTCAGTCTGAACTAAAGGTGGTGAAGTGACCGACCAACATTGCCTTTCATAAAGTGACAACACTAGCAATGCTAAAAATGTGATCACTGTCATCATCATCATCATCAGCAGATATTGGCCAAGTCCAGATGATCTCTGAGAAAATATTACACACTAACAGCGCTCTGTTCAGTTGCTTTGTTGACCTTTTGGGGAATTAGCTGAAGTAGCTGCATCCTCTCCCCATCATTCACAGTGTAAATATAGTGGCTGAGACAACAGAACCAGAACTACAGCAGTCTAACGAGTAAAGTAAAGGGTACAACAAGGGGTCCTTGGTTGGTTGTCATTGAAAACAAGGCTGAGGCATACATAACATATAGAGCCACACTGTGCAGCTACAAGGGTGGGGGAAAAAAATCTATACAGCATAGTATCGCGATATTTTCCGTGGCAATACTGTATTGATACACAGACGCCAAGTATCAATCTTTTATTATATATGTGTTGATCAGTTTGTTTGCTTGACAATCCCATTTTGCAGCAATAAAATTGAATTGAGATAAACAAAAGAAATTGATCTTTTTAGATAAAACAGATGTTGACAAAGTTTGTGTTTGGGGACATAATTTGAAATTGGAAAAAAGTTGAAGTTGGAAAAAAGGTAATAAATTGCAATATGTCGCAGAATATTGCAATATGTTTAAAATCGCAATAATATCGTATTGTGACATAAGTATTGTGGTGATATAGTATCGTGAGGCCTCTAGTGATTCCCACCCCTAGCAGCTACTCTGTACTCTTGGCCACAGGAGGGGTAGCTCACACTGCTCAGGGGACACAGTAAACAAGTCACGAGAACCGTTGGGTGCTCCTCACCTCACCACTTCCAGGATTCAATATCATGTTTCTCATTTACAAGAATACTAGAGGCCTTGATGTCACCACTGGGTAACTTACTAATAAAACATGAATATAAAAATATGCTTCTATTGTAAGTGATGACACCTAATGAGCCTTTGGTTTCTGTGGAAATAATGCATAGTCATCCTTTATGATTTATTGATTATGATTTATTAATTCATTTAACTAGTTTTGGAAAGAACAAAATCCAAACCAAAAGGTGTCATCCAGCCTTGTCTTGTGTGTGTTTCATTTGGCAGAGCTAACAGCTACTGTACAACAACACAAAAAAAGAAGAAATGACTCCAACTATTTTTGTCAGTAATCCAGCCTCTTGCATCATGTGTACAGATGAATTGTGCAGGAAAATATAGCACTTTAATATTCAATTTAGGATTTCAATAAATCAAATCAACTGTAAAATGTTCCAGAGTAGAATATGGATCCATGCCTGGGTTGATAAGATACAACAAGATATGTTGGCCAAAGATGAGGTAATTGATGGATTAAACCAATGTGAGTGTGGCATCCATCTCCACAGTATAAGACTATAGAAGGTTTTTGTTTTCAACACTGGATGTGCCCATGGACAACAAAATCTAAAGCAGGAAAAAAAATAGTACAACATCTGCTTTCATTGAAAATAGAAAAAAACATGAGTTGCAAAAAGAAGCAAAAACCAGATTTGACTCATTCAGTGCAGACTCACACAAAGTGAAAAGCTCACAAACTTTGTAGTCGACAACTTGAATTTACAATGTGCAATTTATATGCTTCCCTTATCAAGAATGAATTTTCAGTGCAACAGTTGAAGAAGTCAACCCTCATGAGGCCCGTCATCACAAACAGCAAAGCATTGAAAACATAGTTGCAGCTTTGTAACAAAGACGTATGGAACTGATCAAGAGTGTGTGAGTGTACTGAACCACAGCGACAGGCCTAACGAGTTTCCCAGGTCCACAGAATGGCTGTTCGTCCTGTTTTCGGGGAGAGGGCTTGAATTCCTGAGCAAATCTCTACAGCAGTGATCGGTTTGAAAATGGAGCGCCAGCTTTGAAACAAAGGTAGATGGGGGTTACTCAGTACGCACCTCCCTGTAGGAGAAACTAATGCAAACCATCTGCTGTCATACCGACTTGCTATTCAGCATCTGGCAGAGAAGGAACCAGTGAGTGATGCTGGTGTCTGCTATTCCAGACAGTTAGGATGACAATCAGACCATTTTCTTTTTCTTCTACTTTTTACATGAGCTGATATTATCCTTGACCACTTCTAAACAAATAAAACTGATGAAAAAATCTACAATAGGTTTTCACTTATTTTGACCACATCGTAGAAGCCTTTTTTGAAATTTCCTTTTCTTTTAAATTTAAATGTGAGGTTTTAGCCTTCAACACTGTTATATTCATGACTCTGTTATAGCTGGAGAGTATTTCAAGTTATCTGCTGACTGTTCATTCTTTTTTTAAATTAAGGCACAATTCCAACTATATGCAAAAGCTCTATTATGCTGACGGCATATTATGCAACCTTTGTCTTTGTTTTTCCCTGTGCAACCCGACCTACGGGCTCAATACAAAACTTTGGATAGCAGAATGCTAACAGGTTTGGTCCTACCTTTTTTAAATATAGTATGTGAACAAAGCAACAGGTTTGAAGCTGCCATGATGCATGACACATACAGTACAAGGACAAGACGCCCATAACTTGAAGGATGTTTGCTCATTCTGTTTACATAAAGGCTATTTTTCTTTATATTCCTGAAGGCAACTTTAAATCCAAAAGAAACGTATATGTTGTGTTCTTGAGGGAAATTACAACACCTTTAGTTAAAAATGATGTCTCCAATAACAAAGATGCAGACGTATTGTCAAAGACATACAAATGTGCTAAAAGGCTGCATCATAGCTGTCTTATTATGTCCAACAGCCAAAGTGGGAATTGTGCTACAGAAGACTGTGGCTTGAGAAATTGTTGTCAAAACACAATGACGAGGCCACGCAACCTCCTCCATAACTTAGCTCTAGGCGTGTCTGCTGCAGGAATGGTATTCAGTAACCAGGAAAAACCTGTCTCCATGTAATGCACACACACATACACACCCACATATTCCACCTGACACATGCTCCCCGGCTGTGTTTTCTTCTTCCAAGACTAACCCGTTTTAAAGAAAGGGCTGCACCCAATTCATTTAGATAATGTTTTAAAGTGACATCTCTCTGTCACTCTGACAAGTCAAATTCAACAGCTCTGGGTCAGTGCTGCTGTCTAATTACTTTCACTCTAGACTATAAAAAAATCTACTGTCAGGACTGTCAGGATGGAGACAGAGAGAGTCAGAGACAGACTGAGGTGACTTTTACTTATTGTGGATTGATGATAAAGATGGGCAGAATAGTGCCAGAAATACCTTAAACACTTAATATCAACAAGTATCACCTAGATTTTCTCACAACAACAACAACAACAACAACAGCAAAGCAATTTGTCAAGTAAAATCAAATAAACTGGAGTTGAGTATAATTTTAGATTTGGTCAATGGTGAAGGGATAACACTGGATAGAGATAACAGAGCTGGCACTATTTGTTTCATTTTGGGACTTGATCATTTGAATAAACTACAGTATAGGCTATATGCTATCACATGTATCAAAGCTACCTGGAAATAAAGGATGCAACAGAGCCACTGTGATGATTTTTTGGATTATATTGGCTGGTTATATTGGCTTTAGCCTACTTCGTGTTATAATATATCAGCCAGTGTAAATAGCCTATTACTCACCATCCTCTGCCTTCAACACAACAGTCGCAGTCTTCTCAGTCGTATTTCCTGCGATCAAGTATTTGTGCGAACCTTAGTGAAGTTCACACTGTTTTAAAAAAAAAAAAAAAAAAAACCTCTAGTGGGTAAAGTCCAAGTTTACAGAAGATATTCCAGATAAACTCCAGTAGGCATGGATGTACGGATCCTCAGCGGTGTCCTCCGTCCATCGTGCAGACAGATCTGAGTCCTACACTGACAGCCGCGGAGCAGTGTTCAAACCCAGAGCTAGATGGTAATTTGCGAAGAGAGCAGTGCCCTCGAAACTCGGCTCTAAAACATAACACAGGAAACGGAGCCAGAAGGTCCAATCAAAGGGCGCTGGACGCGGAATATGCTTAAATATTCATTAGGTACTGGGAGAGGAACAACTGGGCATGCGCAACTTTCGGACTTCATAACAAAAGACTCAAATACAATACAATCTGAACTTTCTATGCTGTCAGCTCCAGCTGGCCTACATCCTAAGTGCATTAATGTAGGTTACATTGCGATTTCCTTTAATAGTATTTGCTGTTTCACAGGCTTTTCTCTCTTGTTGTGCATAGCAACAATTATCAAAACTTTATTGCACATTTGCCTTTTTGTTTGCTTTAAGATTTAATGTATATGTTGTCAATTAAGCCTTTTAGCTTCTGTCAGGTAACAGGTTGAGCAGTGACCAACAGGAGTCATGTTTAAGTGCAACTGATAATATGCAATATTGATACTGTGAAAGAAAAATATTAGAGGACATTTTTCTTTTTATATGTTGCATGTGGAATAGGGAATAGGTCCAGTTAATGTCCTTTGTTTTATAACAGTGTTTATCTCCTGTCTGACTTTAAATGATCTATTAAAAAATTACTTTCTTTCAAAGGTAGTCCCCAAATTTAAAACAGTAATTCAGTCCCTCCTCAGACAAATACAGAATGCAACTCAAAGGACTTCTCTTTTGAAATGCATCCATGGGTGGCACTGGTATCCACCAGACTGAGGCTCGACTCTCTGGGTGGAACCTGTCTAACAGGCTGCCTCTGTACAGTAGACACATAGTGTGTGTGTGTGTGTGTGTGTGTGTGTGTGTGTGTGTGTGTGTGTGTGTGTGTGTGTGTGTGTGTGTGTGTGTGTGTGTGTGTGTGTGTGTGTGTGTTGTAGTCATATCAAGTGGTATTCTAAATATACCTTTACAGTACATTTGAAATGCTTACCACAACATATTGAGGACTCACTTGTATTATTAAATAGTATTGCCCCAGTATTTGTCATCTGAACTTGAATAAAAACAGTGTTTCCACTTGTATCAGAGGGGTAGGCTATATTACCAAGAAGGTTTTCACATACAAGGAATTTGCCAGACAGTAATAGATATGGTAAGTAACACAAGCAAACAGAGAGAGCTGTTTGAATGATGTATGAATAATCAATCAAAAATAAGGTATGATTCAGCTTTTGTGATACCGTTGATGCAATGTTTTGTCACCACCCAGTGGACATTGTAGGACAAGGCAGAAAATATGAAAAACTTTGAATATTGGCCAGAACATTGTTCTTAATGTAATTCAGCCATCATCATTTCATCATTTACACCTGAGCTTTCCCTTCTGTGAAAAGTCAAAATTTATTTTGTGAAAAAGGCCTATTCCATTAACCATGTGTCCACCAAGCACCCTGCTCTGTCCATCACCTGTCTCTGCCAGCACACGTTTCTTATTACTTTACCAAGTCCCAGTATACATGCCAGCCACTTTCTGCTCTGCCAGACCATCAAGTTGCCTGCCATTGATCCTGAGTAGACAAGACTAGTCGATTGTATCTGTCTCCTGAGACTGCTTTCTGAGTGTGTGAAAAAATTAAATGCAAGAAAGTTGGTTAAACTTAGTTTCCTGTGGTAGGCACATATACATGTATATATATATATATATATATATATATATATATATATATATATATATATATATATATATATATGTAAGAGCTAGCACCATACCTTATTCAGTATACAGCCCAATAGCTCTAATAAGCCAATAGTGCCATCTAGTGCAATATGTAATCTAGTAAATTAAATGTATTTCTGTTGCATAAACTAAAACATCCTGTTGTAAATGATGAGGTGATATTTGTGTCTGAAATATCAGCATAAAGTTAACACATTTTGTTTTTGGCACCTTATTTTAAAATTTGTGTTGGGTTGATTTTTCTTTTTGGGTTTGGGTTTGATTAGCCTATAAATAGATAGATAGATAGATAGATAGATAGATAGATAGATAGATAGATAGATAGATAGATATGCTTACACATATAGATTCTCGTTATATAGGCCTAATGTATTTTTTATTTTTTTTTATGTGCCCACGTTGGGGCCCTTCCTTTACTATTGCTCTGTCGTAATAGTTAGTTTAGGGTAGGCTACCGTTTGTTTTACGCATTGTGTTTGACTGTGTATGGTATTTGTATCTGGATAATCTGTCAAATAATGAAATACATAATCATAGTTTTATAAATGCGATTTTGTTGTTTTGAAGTTTGTAAATTTTGTGAAATAAAGTTACCGTAAAAAAAACACCGAAGCCTGTCACGCCCTTCTATATACTGTCTATGGTCACGCCCGTAAGCGATATTACATGTACAGGTCCTATCCCCTGACCAATCCCCTAACCCTAACCTTAACCACTCGAGGTGAAATGCCTAACCGCAACCAATCGAGCAGCTTCGTAGGGCGGGTCTTGGCGTGGCCATAGTGGGATTCGTAATCTTGCCGCCCGTAAGCCTCTAAATCTGTCGATGTCTCATGGGAGTTGTAGTCCATGTGTGGCGTACTTGATGAAAGCTAACAAAATAATCGTCTTTTTATATTTTAAATGACAAAGCTAACAATGTTCACGATAACGTATAGTAGTATATACCAATTTGGCTAAGAATATGTGCAGAATACCCCACTGTACTGTTTCCGCTTTTCAGAAAGTTTGATAAAAGAATTTCTCGGTACAAAAATATAGCTCAACAGTGGAGCCCGGAAGTAGGGCTGGACCTCGGCTCTTTATAAACATGGCCGTTAAGTTCTTTACAGCATCAGGTTCTGCGTTTGGCTGAATTAGTTAGACATTCGGGAAGTCACTGAGGGAAACTAATACAGTAACAGGTGGAAAGAAAATGTAGACACACAACGGGCGCCTCTACATTATTTTTCATTGTTTTATCTTTGCGTGGAAACGGCATTTATAAACTTAATGTAGTACTTTATGCTAGCTAGCTAACCAAGCTAACGCAGACATCTCAACGTTAACTTCTGTCAACTTTTTTTTATCCAGCTAGCGTAATCTGCTACTTGACTGTTTATCGAAGTGGAGGAGTACCGTCGCTCGCAGGCTGCCTCGATGAATATTTTAACGTTACACACGGAAGTGTCGGATATACTCAGCTAAGGGCTGACCTAAACTTTATTGACGGTTGTTTTTCCCCCACTGGCAACAGCCAAGCGCCCTGGAAGGGAGAACATAAACAATGTTTTCTGTCAAACCCATGAAACCAACCTTCAAGTGTTATCTTCCCCCTGTACAGGTATGTAATGTTATTTTATTGCGACTGATAACAGCAAATGTAACTTTTCACGGTGGATGGTGCAGATACGATACCAGTGTCCAATAATTTGAATTAATTTAGGCTGAAGTTGTCGTTACTCGTGATTGGTGTGGAGGAAGGAAAGTTGATATTTGAACTGTGGTCAAGATTAAAAAAAGATATAGACCGAAAAAGAAGCACAGTCTGTATGCAGCCCTACTGACTTGCTGCTGTGGTGGTCGGAATAATTAAACTCTAAAATCAAGTTTTAATATTTAGAGTTTGAAACGGTGCACCGCCGCAAAGAAAATGCAGAAACTGAAACAGATTGGAAATGTTACTGGTGTTGTAAAATGGTGCTGCGGCTCCTTTAAGAGAGCTCCGTGCATGTGTAAACAAAAGAGGGGGGCAGAGAAAAAAAAGGAAGGAAGAAAGCAGACGGGGGAATGCGACCGGAGCAGAGTTGGTTAAATAAGTTAAGTTTTGTACACAGTGTATGAGTTCAAAATAAAACTCCAGACTAAAAGCCAAGCTCATTCTTTCGCTCACCAGTAACGGGATTTTAACCCCGACGTTATTTACCTTGTAACGTCGGCCCTGGAGGTAACGAGTCTCCCCTGGTTTTCCTGACTACGGTCGGGAAAAGAAGCAATCAGGAAAGGTTAACACTGGCGACCACGAAGGGACCGACAAAAGTACAACAAGAGCAGCAGTGGTGAGCATACACTGAAAATAACCGGTGAGATAAACCGGAGGAGTTAGCATAACCGTGCCTGCTTCTCTTACACTGATGAGAAGATAGCCAAGATGGCAGGCTCCAGTCAGCGTCTTGCGGCTGAAAGTAAACACATGTTCAGGGAAATGACCAGCTACTCCAACCCTTCCATGTCACTGACTGCCGTGGATGAAGTGGAAATAAAAACCGAATATTCGACCAAAAAAAGAAGACAAAATAACCCATTCTTTCTTGAGGAAGAGACTGATACATTAACACAGAATGCAAGTGAAATAAGCTATATCCCCATTCAACCATTGAAGTTATCAGACACTAATCCATTCAAAAATGATGTGTTAAGAGACTGTGGGACAGACGTGCGCTGCAGAGACCCATGCTCACACGTGCATACGGATGAAGTTTGTAGGCAGCCGGCAGTGCCATTAGCAGCAACTGTTGCAATGCCCAGTACAAACCCCTTTGGCCCTGCTCACCCAGGGAGTTTCATTCATAGCACTCCTGTCTCCTGTCATCCCCCATGCCTTTCAGGCTCACAGTGGCACACACCTGGCTGTAATGCACTCAAAGACAATGACCCTGGTGATACATTGCAGCAAAATGATAATCCAGGAATACAGATTGAGCCCCTCTCCCCAAGTGTGAACAGCGTAAATCACGTGTTTGCTGGCCCAATCCTACACGTCAGCCTTCATCTGAGAGTGAGGATGACTACGATTACAGAGAAAGAGTCCCCACTCTACGTCCCGGCCAGTATGATGGCACCACACCGTGGAAGGAGTTCCTACACCGATTTGAGAGCTGTGCCAAGGCAAATAACTGGACTGAAAAGACTAGGGCTGTCCAATTAAAGTTTTGCCTAGTTGGTGCAGCAGGGGCAATCGTCCACAGGAATCCACGGTCACATCAGTGGGACTACAGCCGCCTGGTGGAGGAAGTCGAAACTGCTTATGGCCCCTCTTCAGAGCATGCTGCTGCAGTGGCTATTGAACTGAGACAGCGCGTTCGCATGCCAGACGAGGCTCTCCATGAGTTACGAGATGACATATACGGCAAAGTGTCAGTGGCTTACAGCGACAGGACCGAGAAAGAGCAGGATGCCATCGGTGTTGAAATCTTCACTCATGCAATAGGGGATAGAGAGATTGTGCAGAAGTTGTTGGAAAAGCGGCCCCACACACTAGCTCAAGCTTACGACATTGCCCGTCGCTATGAGACCACTAGGCGAGCAGCATCACATGTCACCAGCCTCATGCATTCAGGGCTACACAGCCTGGTAGAGCAGAAACCACGCACTGCTATGGTCAGGGAAGGAGCTGAGCGTGGGGTGACAGGTGCCGTTGTGACTAACAACAACGCACACTGTGGATTTCAACGCACACCAGCCCCAGCGTAAAAACTATAAGGACATTAAATGGGAAGAAATTCACTGTCACAACTGCTCAGGCATCGGTCACATCAAGAGGAATTGCCCTTCACCAAGGAAGACCACCAGAGGTCAGCCCCAACAGTTTCCCATGAGAGCTCAGAGCCCACTGTGCTCCACGTTAAAGCGCATAGTCAGGAAATGAGCATTCATCTGACAATTCAGGAACTGGAGATCTGTGCTGTTCTGGATAGTGGGCGGAGGAGCGTTTTGCCCCTGCACCATTATAACGCCATCCACTCAAATGCTCGACCATCACTTCAGCCATCGACTGTAAAGACACTGCTGGGGTTGGGCCTGGTGATGTTCCTGTCATTGGGGAGGCGTACATTCCCGTCCAGATCAACAACCGACAGGTGGCGTGCTTTTCCTGGTGGCGGACATTGCTGGTGAAGAGGCCCTCCTCGCCATCCATTCCTCGTTCAGGCCCAAGCACGCCTTGATTTTGGAAATAACCCGCATCGTACTGTTTGGGGAAGAGGTGCCATATTTCCACGCCATGAGCAGACCAAGGATGCCGCACGCGGTGAGAGTCGCCCGGACTGTGGTGGTCGAGGCTGGATTGGAGTATGTTATAAGAGGTAACACCCATATTAAAGAACACCTACAAGGGGAAGTGATGCTGAGCCCCACCAAAGGCTTTGTAGAGAAACACAAAGTGCTAGTCGCCCGGTGCTGGTGGAAGCTCAACCTTTTAAGAGCGTGCCTCTCCGCATCTTCAATCCTGGGAATACAGCTGTAACCATAAAGCGGGAGTTATTGTGGGTTTCCTTCAACCTGCAGAAGCCATTCAGCCGGCCAACATTACAGCCAAGGCCAGGCAGTCAGAGCACCCTACTGTTCCCCAGCACCTGCACGAGCTCTACAACCAGAGTGCAGCAGAGCTCGACCGAGAGGAGCGGCTCCAGCTAGCCCAGCTGCTGTGCACCTACGGCGGTGTATTCTCGACTGGACCTAGCGATCTTGGCCGCACGAGCCTGGTGCAGCATGACATCATGACACGGCCAGGAGCTGCTGTCAAGCAGCCACCACGTCGAATGGCATGGGAAAAGCAGCAGGATGCTGACCAACAAGTGGAGCAGAGCCTGGAAGCTGGGAGGGTCCGTTGTAGCAACAGCAGCTGGGCTTCACCCATCGTGATGGTGCGTAAAAGGATGGAACGCATACCGTCTCTGTGTGGACTACAGAGCACTTAACGACTGCACAATAAAGGATGCTTATCCGCTGCCCCGTATCCAGGACACATTGGACACCCTCTCCACTGCCAAATGGTTCAGTACGCTGGACCTTGCTTCTGGATACTGGCAAGTTGAGCTGACCCCCCGAGCCCGCCGAGCAGCTGCTTTCTGCACCAGGAACGGGCTGTTTGAATGGAATGTCATGCCGTTTGGATTATGTAACGCCCAGCTACATTCCAACGGCTGATGGACCGTGGTGTTGGCTGGCCTGCAGTGGGAGACGTGCCTTGTGTACTTGGACGACATAATTGTACTGGGTCGGGATGTGTCGGAGATGCTTCAGCGTCTTGACCAAGTTTTTGAAAGGTTGCAGCAAGCCAACCTGAAGTTGAAGCCGGCAAAATGCTGCCTCTTCCGCCGTGAAGTGGCCTATCTGGGTCACATAGTTTCAGAACAGGGGTGGTCACGGACCCCACCAAAGTACAGAAGGTTCAGGAGTGGCCTACACCCACATCAGTCCAGGAGGTCCGTCAATTCATCGGCCTGGCATCATACTACCGACGATTCGTGAGGGATTTTGCCACGGTAGCTGAGCCCCTCCACGCCCTGACCAAGAAATATGCTCGGTTCCAGTGGACGACGGAGTGTCAAGAGGCATTTGACAGACTCAAGCATCTGCTAACCACCGCGCCAGTTCTGGGCTACCCTTTAGACCAGGGACACATGATACTGGACACTGATGCAAGTGACGTTGGCATTGGTGCTGTCCTGTCTCAAGCTCAGCAGGGCAGGGGCGTGTGCTGGCGACGGGAGCCGCAAATTGTCCAAAACTGAACAGAACTACTGTACCACAAAGGCGCGAACTGTTAGCCGTAGTGGAGTTCACATCACATTTTCGACAGTACCTCCTGGGGCGTCCTTTTAGGGTGCGTACGGACCATAGCAGTCTCCGTTGGCTGACAAAGATGAAGGAGCCGGAAGGTCAGCTTGCCAGATGGTTGGAGAAACTGGGTGAATACGACTTTGAGATCATCCATCATCCAGGCCGCTTGCACAACAATGCCGACAGCCTCTCCAGGCAGCCGTGTCGCCAATCCTGCCCATGTAAGCTTCCAGGACCCCCTTTATCCAAAAAGACCGTCTGCCACCAAGCGGTGCAATGTGAGTTGGACTCTGTCATCAGCCAGGCGAGTCAGAGTCCAGTGGGGGTAGAGGGCTCGTTAGCCCCGACAATGGAGAGTCCAGTGGGGTAGAGGGCTCGTTAGCCCCGACAATGGAGAGTCCAGTGGGGGTAAATTTCAAACCCCAAGAGAAGATTAATGTGGCTAAGACCAGTGAGGCTGCATTTTTCTGTGGTTGGTCCCCGGAGGAGCTGCAGCAGGCACAGGAAGCTGATATTGACATTGCACCTATCAGGGCTTGGATGGAGGCTGGTGGAGAGCGGCCCACATGGGTTGCAGTCTCACCATGCAGTCCAGCCACAAAGACATATTGGAGCCAGTGGAGGCGGCTCTACATCCGAAATGGAATCCTTGTCAGGCGGTTCTATTGTCTGGATGACACCCAGTTTTATCCACAAATTGTGCTACCACGTGTCCTCCAACCTGATGTCATGAGGCAGATGCATGATGGACCAATTGGTGGACATTTTGGTGTTGAGCGTGCCGTATACGGCTTCAAACTCGATTCTACTGGTACCGGATGAGGGAGGATGTCACTCTCTGGTGTCGGACCTGCACCAGCTGTGCGTCTAAAGCCAGACCCCGCAAGACACCGCAGGCCCCTATGGGGACCATCAGGGTAGGGAGCCCCCATGGAGCGGGTCGCTTTGGACATTATGGGGCCACTGAATGAGACAGAGCGTCACAACGGCTATGTGCTTGTGATACAGGATTACTTCACAAAATGGGTAGAGGCGTTTCCCCTGCCAAATGATAAGGCCGAAAGTGTAGCTGGAGTGCTTGCCTCGGAGTGGGTGTGCCGTTATGGAGCACCGCAGGCGTTGCACAGCGACCAAGGTCGGAATTTGAATCCCAAGTATTCCAGAAAATGTGCACACTGTTTGGCATTGAAAAAACACACACTACACCGTTCCGACCACAGTCTGATGGCCAGGTGGAGCGGTTCAATTCCACCTTGCAGAAGATCTTAGCCACAACAGCTGAGCGCTGTCACTGGGACTGGGATCTCATGATTCCTTATGCAGTCATGGCCTACAGAGCAACAAGGCACAGTGCTACTGGTTTCAGCCCAAACTACATGATGTTCGCAGGGAAGTCAGCGAACCGGTGGACCTGGTAACCGGCCTGCCCCTGACTCTGACACTGTCCCCACGGCCCCAGTATGTCCAGCACCTGCGTGAACGGTTGGAGCTGGCACATCAGATCGCCAGGGATGCGCTCGGCGTAGTCTGCGGGCGTGCAAAGAGACAGTATGACAAGAACTGTTGCCGCACGCAATATCAAGTTGGAGATACTGTGTGGTATCTCATCAAGGGTACAAGGAAAGTAAAAAATAAAGTCAGGAAGTTCCTCCCATCATATGAGGGGCCATTCTTCATCCTAGGGCAGCTGGATGACCTAGTCTATCGCATTCAAAAAGGGCCAAAGACCAAAGCGAAAGTGGTTCATCATGACCAGTTGAAACCTTATCGCAGCCGTGACTCACTGGACAACTCTTGGGCCAAGGAGCTTGCTCAAGGCTGGACACCTGTGGAGGTGTCACCCCCAGCCTTGGACACAGATACTGCAGACCCAGACCTCGTCGGACTGTTCTCCAAGACGAAGCGTGGAGGAGACTTCTTGTGGCATCCTGAACCAAGCAGGGGACACACCGGCTGGTAACCCCACTGTCCCCCACCCGTCATTCCGCTGAGGACCCTCAGGATAGTGGGGTGGCGGACTGGAACCATCTCAACAGGTTTCGTTCTCAAAGGCCAGGTCGTCAACAAAGACCCCCAGCCAGGTTTGGAGAGTGGGTGTCTCACTAAGTTCATTGGACTCATGGACAATTTAAAAAAATAAGGATAACTTTTCAGTTAAAAAAAAGTTATGAGGGTGAATTTTTATATTGCTTGTAGCTAACAGTTGTTTTTTTTACATGTGTTCATGCTAAAAAAAAAACTTAGGAGTTATTGGGTCCATCCAGTTATTTCTTTTTATCATTTAGATGCTTGATCGCCTATATTATTTAGGTTACCTTGTGACTTGTGTAATATGCATGCCCTACCACAACATGTTTACGCCGCTAGAAGGATTGCCTCTGTCCATTGAGAAACGCCACCAGTGACTATTGCCCGTAGTAATGGACTGTGAAATACTGATTAGGCCTATACTGACCCACTGAGGTGGACTTATTGCAAACGAGGGCTGTATACCTGTTACAGAAAGGTGTTATTTTACTGGAGTGGAATTAAGTTGTAATATCCATCCAGAGTGGGGGGGGTAGTGTTGTAAAATGGTGCTGCGGCTCCTTTAAGAGAGCTCCGTGCATGTGTAAACAAAAGAGGGGGCAGAGAAAAAAAAAGGAAGGAAGAAAGCAGACGGGGAATGCGACCGGAGCAGAGTTGGTTAAATAAGTTAAGTTTTGTACACAGTGTATGAGTTCAAAATAAAACTCCAGACTAAAAGCCAAGCTCATTCTTTCGCTCACCAGTAACGGGATTTTAACCCCGACGTTATTTACCTTGTAACGTCGGCCCTGGAGGTAACGAGTCTCCCCTGGTTTTCCTGACTACGGTCGGGAAAAGAAGCAATCAGGAAAGGTTAACACTGGTTAGAATTTCCAAATCAAATTTGGAGAAGTGAGACTTGTATGGAGAATCTTATTTCGTTTTTAAAAGGAGAATAAGTAGGCTTGCCAGTATGTACTTCTCGAGACCGCAAATCAAAGCGTTTGCCTAAAGACGCTAGTGCAACAACCCAAACATGACTATGATATTACTACTGTGTTTGTACTGGCAAAGTCAAGACTAGTGTTGGGAAGTGTTTTGTATTAAGATAAAAAAAAAATTCTATTGCCATTTTTATTTAAAAGCAATAATGCGTCAATGTATGTATTCGAGTTTAACATCATTATATAGTCGTGGGCATGCTCCGGTCTTGGTAATAACCACATACAAATTGCAAACTAAAATATACTAAAAATATACTAATTGCCTATATAGGTAAAAGCTTCAAATCGAGGATTAAATGCACTGAAAATATTGCACATTAATCAGAGAATATTAATGCTGCACTAAATGCTGATTCAGTTTTCATGAATGGCCTTTACACTCTGAGGGGATGCATTTTATGTCGAAATGTTATCGGTATCGCCTCCGATACTGTCTAAAACGCTGGTATCGGTAAGTACTGGAGTTTATGCACCGATTCGATACCACGTAATAAAGCCCTAAAGGAAATTACGTTAAAGTAGTTTATTTATGTTCTTTTTCCGTTATAACTGACTGTCAAACTGGATAATAAAAGAAACTTCTGTGGCATTCATTGTTTGTTTGTTCATGTTTCAGAGCCAGACAGACAACAAAGATATTAATCATATCACATCCATACAGGGATAGTAGTATACAGTTGTTAAAACATAATAAAATATATGACCCACTGGTATTGGATTGGTACGCAAGTTCAGGTATCAGAATCGGAAGCAAAAAATTGTATCGGACCATCTCTAATTTTATGTTGGGAAGTTCCAGCACTTGGCTTATTTAACAAAATATGCTCTGACCATTTCAATATGTTTTTTCATGAACAATGCAGTCCTAGTATTTGGGTTTGTTTTAGCTGTGTACTCCAACACATTGGATTTTAAATAAAGCAATACCTTTGCGGTTTAAGTGCTAACTTTTAGTTTTAATTTAAAAATATTTACACAAACATCTAATGAACTAGATTCAAAACTGTCGCCCTTTTATACATAACCTAAAGTGTAAAAAATGCTGTGATTCTGTACTCTTTCACCCCATACACTCTTATAGCTGAAAGTCAGCACTTTAACCTCCTAGTCATTCATTTATTGGAAATACGCGTTCTGGAGTAGAGGGAACAATGAAAAACACATGAATGTCCAAACACTTATAGGCTGTCACTGTATCTGCAAGTGTGCGCAGTATTTGAGGATTTATAGCATTATTATTATTATTATTATTATTATTATTATTATTATTATATACCATCATCAAGTTTGCTGATCAGGGCCTGACCTGCTGGTTTCAGGACAACAACATAGTACTCATGAATGTCAGCAAGACCAAAGAGGTGATAATAGACTTTGGTAAGAAGCAGGGAAGGAACTACGCCCCCCTTAATATCAAAAGGTCTTTGGTGGAGAGGGTGGACAGTTTAAAGTACATCACGAGGGTCTTGGAGCATAGAGTGGTTTGTTTTGCTGAACACACAATAGGCGGTGCCCTACCCTGCCTAAAGGATATTTACACCAGGCATTGCAAGAAAAAGGAAGATCCAAACCACCTGGGTAACAGCTTTTTCTCTCTGTACGATTTAATGTGTCAAATTAAATTGATTGATAGTTGACTGCTGTGTATCTTTGGTTCTTCTAGTTCTATAAACAGATTGCACCAGTTGCTTACTACATGTTGTAACTGTTTTTGTAACATGAATTCAAAAAAACAAATCATAACAGCTCTCAGGATGTTCAACATGGTCTATGGCGACCATGAATTTTAAGAGTGTTTGGAATTTGCAAGCCATATTACAAGTCTCCTTTTTAAAAAAAAAAAAAAAATCAGTTCTACACTTAATGCTTTAGTGCGTAACTTTTTGATATTAATGAACGTCCGTTACATTCAAGCCAGTGCCAAATGAGTTGCTACAAAGCTAATTAAGACTATCAGCTCCACACAACTCTCTCTGTATTTCTCAGTATGGCTATGTTCAGAAGATTGTCGTCCGGTGACTTTCCCGAGCAGAAACTCAAGTGAAGATAATTACCGCTTCTGAAGAGTTCATCATACTAGCAACTGCGTGGAGGAGGGGACGCGCTGATCATGTGGCCGCGCAGACAGTTTTGTTGTCATTACTTAGAATTCTTCATGGGGGCGGCAGAAACTACGCACTATATAGCTTTAAAGGCAATTATTATTTCAAATTGTGTTTACAACCCACCTTGAAATGACACATTTTTGCCATTATTCATTAACCATTCGACAAGCTAGCGTTTAACTAGTCTATATTGACAACGTTTCATTTACGGGATTGTTCAGGTGCTGTTTTAGTTGGCACAACTAAAACAACTTTTGAACGTACACATGTTCCACCAAAACAAGTTGGAGGAACAGAGGCACCATTGCTCCGTCCGGCGATTAGCACCGCCCAAGACGATTAGCACCGCCCAAGACGATTGTGATTGGTTTAAAAGAAATGCCAATAAACCAGAGCATGTTTTTCTCTTATCCCGCAATGTTGTGTGGACTAGCTAGACCTTCCAGCCCTGTGGAGGGAAGGTCTGACAATGCCACACTAGTGTTTAACTAACTCTAATGTGACATCTGCTTTTTCTCTAGACTGATGTGAAGAAAACTATTGAACCGCCTATTAAAAAGTTGGAGCCCAAGTTAATTCAAGGTAAGTCTATCTTCTGCATTATCCTGAGAATATTTGTATTCACAAAAAATGTTTACTTATTGCTTGATACATAATCAGATGCTTGTTCAGTTTCTGTCATTATCACTTTTAGATATCTTAGACATCTCACTTGTTTGCTTAGTGCGTAACTTTTTGATATTAATAAACGTCTGTTACATTCAAGCCATTGCCAAATGAGTTGCTACAAAGCTAATTAAGACTATCAACTCCACAAAACTCTGTATTTCTCAGTATGGCTAGGTTCAAAAGATTGTTGTTAGGTGACTTTCCCACGCGGAAACTCGAGTGAAGATAATTACCTCTTCTGAAGAGTCCATCGTGTTTTTTTAATCATCCGTGTCCATCCTTTGCTACTAGTAACTGCGTGGCGGAGGAGGCGGGGCAGTGCACGGTCACGTGAGGCTTGTATCATGTGACGCGCCAACAGTTTTGTTATTACTTAGAATTCCTCATGGGGGACGCAGAAACTACGCACTATAGCTTTAAAAGTGGCTGTACTTGAAATACTAAAAATAAATAGTTTCCCCACACGGCTCTCGCAGACTGTTCACAAATATGTGACATATTTTTGTCACGGCCACATGCACGAAAATGCATGCGTGGCCAGACTGGCTATCAATAAAAAGAACAGACAAGCTCGAATTTACACCACACGCTGAGGGAGTGTGACTTAATTATCGGCTCAGGGCGCCATTACCCCACTATATCTTTACATCGTTTCCACCTCTCAGTTGTGGAAAGTTTTTTTTACCAGAAACAATTGCTTTATAACTCTTAAAATTGGTTTTAAGTATGGAGTTCCTAATTCTCTCAAGCTGTGCCAATCCGTGTAGTGAGATAAAAAACTGGAGCAGCAGGAAAGCCTTCATTTCAATGTTTTACTCTGATTCTGGTCTGAGCAGTTGATTTGGGAGCCTCATGGGAGTGGCTCAACACACCCTTTGTATTGTGTTACATTGTGTGTTATTTGGAGTAAAAACAGTCTAAAAGAGAGAGAAGTCTCATTAGTTGTTTGTCAATTATCAATATCTTTTTAAAGGTCCTTGAAGTACTCTTAAAAAAGAATCTACATTTGCAAACCTGCTGTACTTTTGCTAAGGTTGAGGTTGACATGAGAATTTTTATTGAGTACCTGCTAAAGGGCTGGTAAAACAAACAAACTTGACATCCATTCCAAAGCAGCATTTACCACTTAGGGGTTGTCGTTGCTTTCCCATCTTGATTTTGGAGCGGGACATAAAAACAGGTTTCATGTTGGTTTCAGCCTACTTGTTTTTAACATACTGTGCATTTGCTACATGCTGCTCTGAGGCAGTCCTTTGATCTGAATGCGTCTGTACGACTCCACCGCTGCCCCGGCTGTCATCTTTTCAATATCCCTGGGGCAACTTTTTATAGCAACATTAATGATTTGTAGTCATGTTAAGCGATAAGGGTCATGTTACTCATAAGAGATATGAAAATATGCCTTGTGCTTGCATGTGGCACTTTGTGCAGGGCATTTTGGCTTTGGGTATAGTAGCTTTAGCTTTTTAAAATAATTTAGCTTTTGTTTTTGAAAAATAGCCTTTAACAACCATGCTACTCTTATAGAAAAGCACTGGCGACAGATGAGATATTTGTAAGTGACCTCACAATCCTGCTTGATTGTCCGAGTCCGGCCCGTGTCCAACAGAGCAGTAACCGAACCCGACGTGGGCCCGACAGGCATTAAGATATTTATGTCCGAGCCTGACCAGAGCCCGACACAGTTAAAATCTTTTTTTTTTTTCTCATACTAATGACACCTGTACGTTTGTTTATGTGGACAGCCCGCTTTTATTAAGCAACTGTAGGAAGGCATTTGGAAATGTCAATAGATGAGCGCATCAGCGCACACGGGGAAACAAGCGCACGTTAACACAGGTGCACAGTTGGCTTCCTACATAATAAGCTGTTTTAAATTTAAAATGTTCAATGCCTTATCGCGCTGATGTGACCAAGCCCTACCCGAACCCGAACATCATTTCTAAATATGTGTCCGAAGCCGGGCCGGGTATCCGTCCTCTAGTGTACATGGTTAAATGTTTCAATTCAATTTTATTGTCATTGACACAATGTGCAGCAGGCACATATGTAACAAAATGTAGGTCATTGCTTTCCAACAAACAGTGCACATACACAGTAGATTAAAAAAACAACACATTATCAACATTATTTACAGACTCAGAATTATTGTCAATTTCATTATATTATAAATGTGCAAATTTTTGTAAATGTACGAAGGAACAACAGAAAAGGTGAGGGTAGAAAGAGGTGGATGGAGGACAATTACTGTAAGAAAGCAATGTAAAAAACGTAAGATAACTTTGTGGTCACTGTTATAACGGCAAAAAAGAAATTATAGGTACTTTTACTATTACACATTTCTTTCTCTGAAAATATTAGATATTTTATTACAATTTATACAAATTAGTAATGATTGGATAAAATTTCATTATTTTGATAACAAACTAATAAATAGCTTTAATGAGCTTTATTTCTTGTTTGAGTCTGAGGAATTTAGTAAAGGATTGCACATAGCTTAGTAGAATGTCAACTACTGGTATGTTCAGAAACTCAAAGCTAAGCCAATTAATCTTAATCTTATTTACTTTGTAATTTTCACTTTATGTATTCTTCCTTAAACTGTAGTGGTAGACTGTAGGTTTTACACTCACATCTTTTTCTCTCATTTGTTTGTCTCCAGGGGAGATAGTAGTTAATGAGGTGAATTTTGTGAGGAAATGCATCAGCGCTGAAAGCAGCCAGGATGACCTTTGGGGGAAGTTGATATGCACCAACTTTAAGGTCTCCTTCATCCCTCAAGATGCCCCTTCTAAACAGGTATTTGTGTAGTCTGACTTTAAATCAGTCAAAATGTGCTGTTTTGGATATTTAGTCATTCTTAAAAGTAAAACATATAAGGCTGTTGGTCTGATGCCATGACAGACTGTCAAAATCAATGTTTTGTAACTTCCTCATGCACTTCTTTAAAGTGTCGGTTTTATCAGGCTTCATACTAAGAATGGCCTCCTATGGATACGGTTTTATCTTTTATATTTGGGAAATCTATTGGTGGAACCAGCATACTGCTGTATAGCTTCAATACTTGTATTTCTATAGCCATGTTTGTATGTGCAGTGCAGTGCAGCTGGCAAGGAGGAAGGAAAACGTGTGTACTTTCCTGCACTACATTGTTGGTGATATCGCACAAGAAGTAAAAGAACAGACGTCATTTCCAGCTATGCGGAATGTGTTCCCATAATAAACAGAACTTGATCATTACTCAGTCTGAGCGGATAAGCTCTGTCTACCCACCAGTATTTTAGATAATATTTCAGTGAGTTATGGGTGTAAAATAATGTCTACATAATGTCACACATACTTTTTGTTGTTTGCCTTTACCACAGAAGTCCCAGTTGTCCCACCTTCTGCTTGGAGAACACGACATCCCCCTCACCTGTCTGGAGCAAGTAGTAACCGGTACATTTGGTGTTACATAACATTCATGGCAAAACCTTAACTTTTTTTTTCTGCAGGTTTGCTATTGTCATGTTTGACATTCACCTACTGATTTCCATGTGCATTTCTTGTTACCAGAACCCAAATTTTATTTCAAAATGTATCATTTTGTCTAATCAGTAGCCAGAATACCCCAACTATAACTTTCCTAATGGTATTAAGAAGCAAGCTAATGTTAGCATTTTGCTTAGTCTCTTACTAAATCGCCTGTTTCAGAACAAACATTTAGCATCCTTCCTACTGTCATTTTACAAAAGTGAGCTACAATCAGAGTTAAAGTTAGATGGGCCCCCCAATTAATCTTTGACAGCTTGGGTGACTGGTCTCATTTGTTGGTCTTTCCTGGTCAGCAATGTGATAACAAGTGATGGAACAGCTAAGGCAGTGTTTAGTGGCAGTGCAGCCTGGCCGGGATTAGCCGTGTTTATAGATCTCATTGCTGTCGATTGCTGACCCTGCATGGCCAACTGCCCAGAGCAAGGTCTGTTGTGTTACAGTGATGAAGCATGAGGCTTTGTTTTATCAAGCTTGTTTTTGACCTGTCTGGGTTACTGAAGACAACATTCTCATTATTATTAATACTAATAAATCTTAATAATTAGGGCCAAAAATTGATTTTCCAATTCAAATTGATCTTCATTTGAATGATCCGATAATGATTCATAAAATACAGAGATTGATCTTTTAACCCTAAGAGAAGCGCGGGACCGCCGGCAATCTTGGCCAATGTTATGGTCTTTAACAAGCTGTAGCTCCATTTTAAAGGTCCCATGGCATGAAAACATTACATGTTTTTAACATTAATAGGTGTTCCCCCAGCCTGCCTATGGTCCCCCAGTGGTTAGAAATGGTGATAGGTGTAAACCAAGCCCTGGGTATCCTGCTCTGCCTTTTGAGAAAATGAAAGCTCAGATGGGCCGATCTGGAATCTTGCTCCTTATGAGGTCATAAGGAGCAAGGTTACCTCCCCTTTCTCTGCTTTGCCCGCCCAGAGAATTTGGCTCACCCATGAGAGAGAGACATCATGGCTTTCAAACGAGCAAAGAGGCAGTTGGTCAAGGCCACACCCCCACCCTCCACCTTGCTCCTCCCTCTCTCCTCCTTAATAGCTACAGACACATAAATGGCACATACTAAGAAAAGCTCATCGTGGGACTGGCTCTAATGGCTGTAATTCTGCACCAAGGCTGAATTTCGGGAAAGAGACTTCAGATACAGTATTAGGGGACCACTAAGGTCTATATAAAAGCATCCAAAGAACACCATGTGATGGGACCTTTTAAAGCTAGACTGAAGATCTTGATAATATATGAAGATTACATCTCAAGACATCCATTGGTAGCAACCATGTCATGCTAGCCAAGCTTAGCATTCACATCTGCAGGAAGTTCTAGTCATATTTTTTTGTTTGTTCCTCTCAGCAAATGATACAAAGGGGAAGAAGAAAGTATTGGGGTCAAACCAGAAGCTGAAGTTCAACCCGACAGAGCTCATCCTCTATTGCAAAGACTTGCGCATCATTAGGTTCTGCTTTGATGAGGCTGGGCCTGAGAGTGCCAAAAAGGTGAGTGATACTGAAATGAGTTTTATATAAAATCCAGTAATGTTATGCTGGTCTTTTTAAAGTATCAGAATAATCCTTGTCAGACTCGTATCGACTTTAGGTCTAGGTGGGTCTTGAGCTGACTAAATGAAAATGGCCAAATACTGTATATGAAATGCCAAAAACAACCTGTCTGTAACCTTCAAATGAATAATTGGTTAGTATTAACCATTTATTCCCTTTTTTCTCAGTTCCCCCTGTCCATTTCACTGTTACTTGTTGCTGACCAACTTTTCCTTTCCTGACTGTGTAAGCCTACTACATATACACAATCAGTTTCAGTGCTATGACCACTTCCTCAGCAACAAGGATATGTATACCATACCAACTTTGATGTGTCACTTTCACACCCTCCATCTGACTAGAACAACTAACTACTTAAAAGGCATTTTCAGTGTGGCCATTAGCCAAACTGTGAATAAGACACAATGAGAACAATGCTTATTCAAGGCAAAGAAACTAAGAATGATCCTGATTGTAGGATCAGCTGGCAGCGTGACTCTGACTCCTCTCCTGCACAGAGAGATTAGATGGACAGATGTTTCATTCTTCAGATTAGAGTGTAGTTGAGGGACCTGTAAATCAGCAACATATTAGTAGCCATTCAACTAACAAATTATTCTCAATACCAGTGTAGATTGATTAAACTCCCTTTTTAGGAAGAAACCTCGGACATACCCAGGCTCTTGGTAGGCTTTCATTTTAAATCCAGCTAAAATAATTTAATAAGAACAGAAATTGTGGCCAACTGTCATGCAGCCTTAAAGGCCAGGTTGTCAGTTGTGTAGTGGGTTGAACTGTTGTGGTAACTAGCAGCAACTCCGGCTTTGACTGAATTTACGAAGACTTAAAAGCCCCTTTTTTTTTTAAGGCAAAAATCAAACCTGGAAGTTGTCACCTTCGACAGAACTTGCCCTGGGAACATGTGATTGCTTGATAGTTATACTTAACCAACTGAAAACACAGCCAACAGTAACAAAACAAACATTCAGCACTCTCACGCTCTCTAAGCACAGATGTGGAATTAAAATCATTGTGGTATCTGAAGTTGTAGAAGGCCTGGAAATAGACATGTATTTGTGAATTATGTGCACAAAGGTCTTCAGGAGCACTTGGCTCCCTGCAGCCTCTCTACATGACCCACAAGAGTAAGGCAGCTGTATATCTCTAATCTCTACAGTGTGCCAATGAAATGGACATAAATGTGAATGTACATAGTTGCACGTCTGATCTCCCATGTCATCTGGGAGCGGTTGTGAGTAGGTTTTGGAGGACTTGCAGCTCCATAGCACATGCATTTGGATTAAACCGCATTAAAGTATGGCACTGCATTGGACAGTCTCATGACCACGACCAGTGTTAAGTCTCAATTTAATTTTTTTCAAAATGCACTATTCCCCTTATTTTATGTATTCTAGTACTTACAACAGAATATGGAAGAATGATTATGTACTGTATAGAGCACTCAAACTAGAAATGATTCTTCCCTCCCTCACTCCTGCATGTAATTACAGTGTGAACCTAAAACGAGGCGCAGTTCTTTTTTTCTTTGTGACATATGGAATTAACCCAACCGATAATAGGTTATTTTGCCATAGGAAATTACAGAGTTGGGAGCAGACACACGCACGCACGCGCCTTTTCTGTGTCCTCATGTTATTCACAGCTTTACTACTGAATGGACTGCTTTGTGTGACTCTAGTGGAGCCACAGGAAGATTCAGTCCTGTAAAACCAGAGCAGTAGGATTTCTTTTAAATATTTGCTTTCCCAGGTTTCACCTATTCTTGTGATTGTATGGTTAAAGAATGTACCTCATTTTAGCACTATGAGTGTACCAGAGTTTGAAAGCTGAATGGTTGTGATGAAACCTAATCTGCCTTGATCATTTTTAATTGATTCCTCAATTCAGCTGAACATCTAATGTATTGTACTGTATGTCCCATAAAAGTAATGTTCTGCTATTCTAGGTTTGCCTTGCTATTGCCCACTATTCACATCCAGCTGATCTTCAACTGCTGTTTGGCTTTGAGTATCAAGGGCGGCGATACCATGCATCTAAAGGTATGTATATATCAATTTCAAATTTGACTATCCATGTTTAATTTCTCCACGTTATGCACCAGAAGTAATCTCAGTGTATCTATTTCCAGAAAAGCACGTCAATGGTTCCGCCCCTCGAGGAGGATTAAGGACCCCCATTTTTGACCTTCCATCAGACTGGGATCGCGAGATCAAGAGAACTGGGGCATCAGAGTGGAGGGTGTGCTCCATCAACGAGAGTTATGTCATCTCACAAAGGTTTTCATCTCTTGTTTGTTTTATGATAGTTGTCGTAGGCGGAGTATGTCTGTAGCACCTTCACTTGGCCTTAGTTGTTACAGACCCATGAAGCAACACACTTATTCATATGAAAAAGATGGGCATAGATAAGTGATACAATATACTATATAGCCTAAATGTTAATTTTCTACATTAGGATGTCCTTTATTTTCTGACTAAGATTGGAGGTTGTGGGAAACATGAAAATACTTTTTCTTAGATATATTTTCCTGTTTTCTGTTTCGTTTTATTTTAGTGGTGTCCTGTTTTTGATTTCTGTGTAACACCAGTCTTTCACTCATTCTTCTTTTTAGTCTTCCAGAGTACATTGTGGTCCCAGTTTCTCTGGCAGATCAGGATCTAAAGCAGTACTCCATATTCTTCACTGATCAGCGCATCCCGGTGAGTTTTCTGATATCTCCATTTAACAGTGTGCTGGTTGTCTAGCTTTGCTTAGGAATACTTCCTTTATTCCTTTCCGTTATTTATTATTAGGCCTATAATGTAATTTTATTAGCACATACGAGGGTCACCAATAGAGTTATTTGTAATCATTATCTGTCAGTTCCAAGTACCTTCCAGTTTGATTGATCAGAGCACTGATTTTATGTCCATTCTACCTTGTAGCTCTGGTGCTGGAATCACCCAAATGGAAGTGCTCTTGTCCGCATGGCCAACATAAGTGATCCATTGCAACAAAAGAAGATCGATCAAAAGTATACTAAACTCCTCTACTTTATTCAGATTCAGAACATGGAATAAATGTGTTGTTTCTACTCTGTTTCACACTGTAATTCAATAACCACCAACAGATGTTCAACTACAGCAGAGGAATAATAAAATATTGAGATTTGATACAATTCAGTATACAGTTTTTTGGTAATAAACGGGTTATGCTAATGTTCTGAATATACAAATGATGTATTGGTAAGATGTTGCTTCAGCTGTTTTTAAGACCTCCTTAACCCAGTCATCGATGTTTTGTGTTGTGGTAGGGTCTTCACTGCCATCACAAAAAGCCACCCACAGCGCAGTGAAGTCATCCGGTATGATCTAGACAAGTTGCTGCCTAACATCCAGGACATCCAGAGTGCCTTTGTTAAAGTCAGGCAGATCTGTGTCATAGGTGAGCCTCAATGCCACTTTCAATAGTAACTGTTGATAACCTCTGCAATTATCCATACACCTTTTGTGTGAAATATATCTCAATGCACATTTATTTTAAGTGAAAATGGAAAGGATTTCTTGACATGCTTTGTATAATTTTATAGGCGTACAAGGTTTTTAACTATTTTTTTTTTTTTTCTTCTCTAAAGATTATTTTTTTGGGCTTTTCCATCTTTAATTTTTGACAGGACAGCTAGGTGAGAAATGGTAGAGAGGGGGATGACTTGCAGGAAATTGTCACAGGTCGGATTAAAACCCTGGACCTCTGCGTCGAGGCATAAACCTCTCAGTATATGTGCGCCTGCTGTACCACTGACCCAACCCGGCCACTGTTTAACTTTTTTGATTTCGTGCAGATCCTTTTGAGGAGTCAGAAGAGCGGTGGCTCTCATCAATTGAAAACTCACGATGGCTGGAGTACGTCAGGTATGTAAACAACCTAAAGCTGTATGATGGCTCTTTATAAACTATATTGTTATAAACAGTGTAGTTTATGTGGTGAAAATTAAGTGCCAAAATTAAAAGGTTTTGCTGGCCTTCACGACATTTCTGTTACCCTTGTAGAACAAAACATACCTGCATAAACATCTTTTTATTTTTTTTGTATTGTCGTATGAGATGCATTTACACTCATTACATTCATTACACATCCAATAATGTATCTATGGAAGTACATTGTATGTATATTTCTATGCTGTTTTGTATAAATTTACACTCATGAGATTAGTTGCAGCATGATTATTCTGCCTCAAAATCAATGTTCTGCTTGCCTGGGCCATTAGTAGCACAAGCACAAAATATGACTTGAAACTTATGAAGTTTATATCTTGCCAAGACACTGATGTTTTTCTTTGGTACACCGTACAAAGCTGGTAACTTAGAAAATAGTACTACATGTTTTTCAAAATCTGTTTTAAAACACTTATGCTCCGTTTGTGACTCAAGGGCTTTCCTGAAACATTCAGCTGATATAGTGTACAACTTGGATGGAAAAAATGCTTCAGTCATTCTTCAAGGTAACACTCTTTCTTTTGTAATATTAGTCCCCATGTTATTTTGAGTGCAAGCCTCACAGTTTCAAGCCAGGGTTTTACACAGCTACAGCATTTCTTTATTCTTTACTTTACTGCATTGTACATGACGGTGAACTTAACTTTTGATTTTCTTATACCATTATTTGTGATAGTGTACCAATGCTTGACTTCAAACACATGCACACCAGCCAAAGTACATTTAAAATATTGTGGTCAAATTCCAATCATTACCATATTATAGCCATCAGTGTCCTCGGAAGTGCTTTCCTTGCAAACCGCTTGTTTAAGATTTTTGTTTCTCTTTTGATCTACTTGTACAGAGGAGGAAGACCGAGACCTGAACTGTGTAGTGTCCTCCTTGGTGCAGCTCATGTTGGACCCTCATTATCGCAGCCTCATTGGCTTTCAGAGTTTGGTGCAGAAGGAGTGGGTGATGGCTGGCCATCGCTTCTTGGACAGATGCAACCACTTAAAGAAGAATGAAAAAGAGGAGGTATTTGACTGACAGTAAATAACCCACTCCTAGATCTAATAGAAATGCTAAGACTTTAGTGCTTCTTGTTGTTTTTCTCTGTTCTCTCGGTCTAGTCCCCACTGTTCCTGCTGTTCCTGGACTGCGTGTGGCAAATGATGAACCAGTACCCAGCAGCATTCGAGTTCACAGAGGCCTATCTGACAGTACTGAGTGACAGCATGTGGATCCCACTCTTCAGTACTTTTCTCTTCAATTCTCCCCAACAACGAGCTCAGCACTTGATAGTGAGATAAACACACACACGATTGCATATTAATTTATTTAGTTGAGTTTAATAAATATATTTATACATGGAAATACCACAGTGAACAATGCTGTGCACCAAATGCAACATATTCCACCATAATCCTTAATATGTTTAAATCAATTAAATGAGAACATTTTGTTGTTTTAAAGCTATAGTACATAGTTTTCTGTTGCCTCCATGAGGAATTCTAAGTAATGAAGACAAAACTGTCGGTGTGTCCACATGATACAAACCTTGCGTGATCACGCAACACCCCCAACCCTCCACGCAGTTACTAGTAGCCAAGGAGGACACAGAGGATAAAAAAATAAAACATTATAGATAGATATAAGTTTATTTGATATAGCACCTTTTTACAGACAAAGTCCCAAAGTGCTTCACATGATAAACATTTGTAAAAATACAGAACAATCCAACAGAAAATAAACAAGGGAAAAAAGAAAATAATTATTGAAAGACCAATGAAAATCATTTCAACAATTAAAACCTAAAACCCAAAGTTTACAAACAAGAGTCAAAAGCGAATTTAAACAAATGTCTTCAGCTGCTTTTTAAAATCTTCAACAGAGACGGCAGAACATAAGACAGCAGGAAGGGCGTTCCACAGGTTTGGAGCCACTGCTTCTAAGGAACGGTCACCTTTTAGTTTTTAAACGAGTGCGTGGGACCACCAGTAATCCTTGGTTAGAAGACCTGAGGGACGTTAGTAGTGTACAGATGCAGCAGGTCTGAGATATAAACAGGTGCCAGACCATGCAAAGCATTATAAGCCAGAACAAGAACTTTAAATTGGATCCGCAACTTGATCGGAAGCCAATGTAATGAGTATAAAATTGGAGTGATGTGCGACATCCTGCTGGACCTGGTCAACAGCCTAGCAGCAGAGTTCTGGACTAGTTGTAGGCGATCCTGGGACGACTTGCTAAGACAAGTGAAAATGGAGTTGCAGTAATCAAGCCGGGATGATATAAATCCATGATGGACTCTTCAGAAGAGGTAATTATCTTCACTTGAGTGCGTGTGTGCGAAAGTCGCCGGACGACACATTTTCTGAACCGTCGTACTGAGAAATACAGAGAGAGTTGTGTAGGGCTTTGTAGCAACTCATTTGGGAATGGCTTGAATGTAACAAATCAAAAAGTTATGCACTACAGCTTTAAATTACAACAAACCCAAATCTTTACACAACAAAAAAAACAACTCATGATTTGATTTGTGCTTGCTTAAAAGTCAGAATGTGTTCATATGTGAAAATGCCATGTCTGTGTCAGTAGTCCAAGAAGAATAAAAAAACGCATGTTATAATTCCAGGTGATGGTGTGTAAAAAAAGCAATATGTTTTTGTGGTATCCTCTCATGTCAAAGACTATAATTTCCTTCTGTGTGTGTCAGATAACTGACAGGAAACAGTGCTACGTAATGCACACAGACGAGCACACATTTAGCTGTGGTCTGGAAAGTAACTAAATGAATTGACAAAAGCAAATTATGGCAGTTGTGTTTTTTGTTTACGTACATGGATTGTTCTCTCAAGTCTGTACACAGTATTATACCGAAAACATTATTATACACACTGAAAATCTTCCAAAGTATAAATAACCTTGTGTTTACTCTACAGGACTTTGCCAAGAATAAAGCCATCCCTCAAGGAGAAGAGCAGGCTGTGTATTTCCCTCCTGTTTGGGACTGGTCGCAGCAGTTCTCCACCAAAGACCAGACCCTCTTTAACAACCCCATGTACGTAGGCAAAGGAGCGGCCTGTGTTCAGAATGGAGAAGTGAAAACCTTCAGACGCACAAAGGTATATAACACACTGAGCTCTACATGTTTCTAGGGGTAGTAGCTGGTAGCAGCAGCAGTAGTAGTTGTATGCTAACTTCTTTTACTACCCTGGATATATGACAAACGCTGGAATTTCAGAGTAGACTTTCAACCTTTAGTTTAATGGTTTTCCCGTTTACAGTCATGTAGCCTATTTTTGGTGCTAGTTACACGGCTGCACCCAAAACCATCAATATACCAAGTATTACACTCTTGTCCTTGTACTTTCTTTTCGTATTGGTTAATGCACAAGTACTTCTTACCGCAGTTTAATTTCCTTTTTTTTCCTCAGGAATAGAAGAAATAAGAAGAAATATGTAGTATTTTTTGAAGTTGGTTATTAGAGGTTGTCCTTTCCTTTTTGTTTTGCAAGGTCGATATCATAGAGTGTAAATACAGTGTAGCTTCCTCTGTGACTGTGATTTCTAAGTAGTTTAAAGGTGCTCGCCGCACAATAGCCTTTGTATTTTCAAGATCAGACTAGGATCTATAATGATGTGTAGGTATTTTCGAAATGGGTCACCTCAATCCTCTGACCTCCTTACAGTTACCTCAAGGTGGTAGGTGTTACTATTTTCATACTGTATGAATTTTGCTGAAATGCACAAAGTTTCTGATGGGCGTAAATGTTTAACTTGACTAATCCATCCAGTCAGCAGTTTTAATTATTGCTGCTGAGATTTTATGGGCACAGTTTTGTTTTCGTGTCATCAGCAACTTCTGAAAACGCACAGAACGTGAATTATTACACACCGTTTTTAAAAGTATTGTTTTAGCACCGGTATAGGAAAAAACCCAAATGATGCCCAACCCTAGTCATGCACGCAGGTGGAGATGTACTAATTGAGTGAGCTTTGGTTAGAATTCATTCTCACTAAGCATGTGTGTCCTTCCTTCAGCAGAAAACCTACAGTTCCACATTGCGAGGAACGCCTGCATCTCTGCGCAATGGACTGAAGATTGGAGAGGATTCATTGACCCGACGGGGCTCTCTGGTGTCGGAGCTGAAGCCTGATTTTTCACCGGTGAAAGACGAAAGCCCGTCGGAGCGCTTCTTCCGAGACTGGTTCTCTCGAGCTGCTGACCAGCAGGGCCTCCTGATTCCCCTGCTCTTGCCCTCACACATGGCTCTCTGGAAGCTTTACTTTCTACGCTGGGTTCCTGAAGCCTGCATTCCCAAAGGAGGCCCCATCACTGCCTACCACAAGCTTTCCCAACTGGTCGATGAAATTGAGATACTGCAGAGCAAGCTCAGGCAGTATAAGGGACCCAGTGGCAGCATGCCACTCCCCAACCCAAGTAGGCCCTTGTCAGACCAAAGGAGGATGTATTTTAAGGCCACTTCCCCTACACCTCCAGACTTTCTTACCTCCTCCTTTCCTTTCACCCCAATGGGAAACCTATGTCGCCGCAGTTTTCAAGGGACCCCCATTAGCAAATTTCTAAACGGGGCGAAGATTTGGCTCTCTACAGAGACTCTTGCTAATGACTCTCTCTGAACACACAGTGCTTTAGGGCTCACCTTTCTGTGCTCAGTACAGGTTTGTGTAACAATTATCATCTTATTTTCTATTACCTCTTTCTTAAAAAGGAAAATGAGAAATGGAAAAAACTAACTTTGGACTTCTGATTTGTAATAATTTATAAGCTAGAATTTGCACCGTTGATGCTGCATTGAATTCTGAGGTAATTTCTAAACTGAAGTGTCTCTCTCTTTAGGACTGAATCATTATTGTCCAGTTATTGTTACAGTTGAGGAATTCAGATTAACCAAAGCACATCCTCCTCATTGGCCAGTGAGTTGTTACTGTGAGGTCTCTTCTGACTGTGAAAGCTCATCATACTCAATGCATTTGTATAATAGATGTGTCTACTTCAGCTTAGGTCTTCCTCAAGATTTAAGAAAAGAAAAGTGCTCTGTTTTTTGCTTAGTGTACCCACACAAGAAGACTTTTGGATATTTAATTTTTCAAGTTGAGAGCTTCCTCTCCAAGATTTACTTGTGATTTAATGCACATTTTAAAGTAATAATTAAACTTGAACTAAGAATGTGTGTGTAGCAATGCCATCAGTTTAGTTGTCCTTTTGTTGAATTCTCGTTTGTCAGTAAGACTTCCCCACTGTAATGGACTTGGATAAATGTAATCTAAAAAGTAATGCTTGAAATTAGAAAATGCCCGTGTTTTCTGCAGCAGCAATGATGCATTTCACTGAACATGGATTTATACTAAAGAGGATTAGGGCCACATGTGAAAATGTTATTCAAGTTCTGAGTTTAAAGTTAGTTTTCTTTTTAAGTTAAAAAATAAATAAAAAAATGTCAGATTTCTGACTTTAAACTTGGAACTCAAATTAATTTTCTCACATGTGGCTCTAATCCTCTTTTGTGGATTTCAACGTACTCAATTTGTTTATACCTTCCAGGAAAAGTAATTATAATATTTTACCTAGATTTTATTATATTTTTCAGAAAGAGGAACAGAAAATAACACTGCTAAGTATTTTACTATGTGGTAAAAACAAAGATCTGGCCTGGTTGAATGTAATGAGGCGTTTCTTTTCTTCCTTTTTTTTTTTTCTTTGCACAAACTGCTATGTGATCCAAGTGCCCATATTTTATTTAATGGCTGTGTTGGCGTTTCACTGTAAGCTACAAATAGTGCAAGTTCAGGGTCTTACTTTGTAGATTTACTCTATTTTTAAAGCAGAGAAAAGGGCCTATATTTTTAGTCGAGCTGTGAGGACTTCAATCTGTGGTAGATATTTCCTCTTCTCTTTTTTTGAAGGGGTTTTATTAAACTTTTATAGAGGCCTTCTGGTAAGGCACTGAGGAGAAACTATTCATATTAACTGTAGCTGAATGGATAAATATTTGAAAGCAAAGGGACAGACAAGGAAAATATCAGCAATAAATCATCTGGATAGCAAGTGTCATAAATACACTGTGTGTGTCTAATTTTGACATTTTAGAATAAAAAATGACATAGTTGGCAACTATAACGACAGTCCATACAGGCTGTTTAAAGAAAAGCCTGATATTTGTACATAGGGAAAAGTTAAACCTACTGTACCAATAACAATACTTTGTAATACATTTTGTAAAAAACATGTGTTCCTGTTTCCAGCTAATGCTACTCTGCTTAGAGGAATAATATAATAGGAAACAGTGAAGCGATAAGGTTACTGTACTTCCAGTCAGGATTGCGATGGTGAGATTAATGCATTAAGATTAACAGGATTTTATCGTGCAATCAGAGAATTTTCTGGCAAGCTAAACTTCCAATGCGCTGCAAAGACTTTATTTGGAGACTCTTAAAAATGTCTGCCTGGGAAGTTTACCACCTGCTGAACTAGAGAGTGGTTTGAGACACATCAGGGGGAAATGGATCTGTCATCCAGTGTCTATTTAAAACTGGCGAGGAACTAGCACTGTGTAATATCCTAATGTCCTAAAATAACAGTATAAGCATTTAATATCCAAGCCCTTTTGTAATTTTAAATATACGACCACTGGACAGACTCAACATCTGTCCTATCACACAGAAGCATCGATCTTGGATGCTAGAATTACCAGTTTCCAATGATATTCAGATTAACTCTTTGGCAATAACTAGTTCAGGTGTCTTTTGATATAGATGTGTATAGTGTGAGTGCAGAACCTGCTCTCCCAAATGCTATTAATTGCACATGTTACTCAACATATAGGATAGTTTGGTTTAATGTGGTTGTTGAATATAATTTTTGCAAATATAAATACTGTATATGCTTGAAATCTTGTAATTCATAGTTTTGATTAATGGTACTTAATAACTCTTATCATTGTTTTAGTCTTAATATTTTCTGGAGAGATATTTATATGCTGTGTTCTTCCACTAATTCACAATGTTGCACTCTGCTGTAATTGCATGATGACCGTGCTTCCACTGTGGCACAGTTTGATATTGATGAGCAGCAGATGTATTTATTCAGTTATGCAAATGTTCCTTAAGAGGGATGCAAGTGCTACTGTACATCCCCTGTGCCTTTTTGGGAAGATTGACCATTTTTGTAACTATATTCTATATCTGTTGACTTATTTTAGTTTTCAATTCTTTAAATCTAGTTAAATACAGTAGTACTGCACTGAAGCTGTTTTTCCTAACAGAAAATAAGGCTCAAAGGTGTACCAGTAACAAACCATTACATTATTTTTCAAATGAGTTTGTGTACTGGCTTTTATTTCAATGTGTTTTTGCTTTTGTGTTTTTTTTGTCTATTAACGTCAGACAGTGTAAACCCCCCTCCCATTTATCACAAACTACATGAACAATGTGCCAAAAGGACTTTCAATAATGGTTGTACGATTAGAGAGGATGGGTAACATTTCATTACTGCGAAGTTAAGAAAACACAACTGTTGGTTCCCAGCCCAGCCCAGCTCATAACATAAACGTATTCACAAAAATTCCTGCTGACGATTATACTCAACGATATATATAAATCCTATGTGCCAAGAGTTTGTCCTAGCAATTTACAGTATTTTTTTTCATTTAAATTTTATTCATTTTAAACATTAACTTTATACAAAAATACGGATGATACAGATGTGATATAATGGGATTCAGTCAATTAAGAGGGAAAAAAAACACCCAACCTAAAAGGCAGCTACAAGGAACCACCCCAGCACCCCAATAATTCTTAAATATAGATGAGCCTACATGCTTATACACATATAATATGCAGAGAGAGATGTAGTAAAGAGGCACCATAAAGTGCATATTCATTTTTGGCCCTAGTCTTTCACAGTATTATAAAAGAGCAACAGGTTTGCTACCGTGTTAGACTGACTTCTACAAGAACATGCTAGTTAACGTAAACACTAGTTAGCCCATATATGTTACTGAAAAGTAGAACACTTATTAAAAATCAAATTAAAAAATTAGGAAAAGAAATTATCCACTCTCTCTGACATAACCTTGCCTTTCGTTGTGTAAACTGGATGCAGTGTTTTTCTGTTGCATTTGTTTTCGGGTTTTGTGTACTTTTCATTTTGCATCGTTCATTTCTATGTTTGCAGCGCGTTTATGTATTTGGTTGTGTTGTGTGTATTTGCAGCACGTTTTGCTAAATGTTTTGTCAAATTAATGAATGTGTTCTCTTAAGTTGCAGGGCGTTTTCCCCTGTCGCCCACCGTACACCTATTGGTGGTGTTTTCAGCTACTTACAAGAAGTCTCTGAGTTAGCTCACTTTTTTTAGGGGTCTTTGTGACCGATCACTCATTTCAAACACCGATCAAAACTGTAAAGAATTCACTTGAGTGACGCCTAATCTAATGACACCTAATGCCGTTTTTTTTCACAGCGTCATACTTCATGTATATATACTTACTATTGAAAGTCTGCACCTTCCAAGCCAGCTACACGTGTATTGTTTTGAATTTAAAACCTTTAATTTCTGAGGACCTCCCCAGTGTTGGCTGAACCATGGATGGAACACAACTTCACATCATGGCAATCAGGCTCAACAAGCTTGCTTATACACTCTACTACACGCTACTGACCCAATTTTAAGTGAAATTGATGTGAAGTGTTTTCTGTTGGTTTGTAAGTGATTTCAAGTCTAACTATGCAAGGTGAATCATTATCTCACTTGAATGAAGAAGACACCTACAGTTGTACAGTACAATGTAGTTTAGAGAAAGTCCCGCACACTGACCATTACGCAAGCAATTGACTGTCTCTAAGCTTCTGATCTGCTATTTTTGATCATATCCTACGCACCTGCCCGACAAAATAGGTGTGCAAAAAAGCTTTCCTACACAGTACAATGTAGTGAAATGTCTCTGCATTTAACCCACCCTAAGCATTAGGAGCAGTGGACAGCCACATAGCAGCACCGGGGAAACTTGTGGTTCAGTGTCTTGCTCAAGGACACTTGAGACATGTGGCCAGAGGAGCCGGGGATCGAACCGCTAATCTTGTGGTTGAAGGACGATCCCATTACCTGAGTGTTTAACACAGGTGCCGAGGGTAAGTATAACATTTAGTTCCTTCTTGTGGTATAAGAACTTCATCCGTAAAATATAGCATTATTGTAGGATGTTAATGTAACCAAATCTTATTTAATAAAACATTAAGTAAAACAAGACCTTAACCTAAATTTAACTTCATAGGCACCGATTTCTGATAAGATTAGGGAGCACCTAAATGTGATGCAAACATAATGTAATGAATTACGTGTGCTTTTCCTGCTATGACACATGAAAAGGGCCTACTGTTCTGCTTAGGGCCCCCAAAGGCCTTGAACCGACCCTGACCTTTTCCAGGTGTTTTTAGTTACTGTATCAACACCTTCCCTTTTGATATTTTTTTTAGTTTTTTTTCCCTTTATTTAGAACAGCTGGAGAGAGACAGGAAATGGGAGAAAGAGAGGGGGGGGAACGACACGCAGTAAAGGGCCCCGAGCCAGACCCGAACCTGGGCCGCTGGCGAGGACTAAGCCTACATGGGGCGCGAGAGTCCGCCCCAACACCTGCCCTTTTAACCATATGGTCAGAAGCTTTTTGTTTGTCAAAGATCTCACCATGTGACTGCATGTCAATTGTTCTTGGCAATTTGATTAATTTTCTCCACTCAAGTACAAGCAAAATCTACTTTTAAGACTTTATTATTTTAGCTTATGTTGTACTCACATGGTGCACATTCCTAAAGAAAGTTTGTTTGATCACACTACCACAGAGAAATCGACACGCTTGAAGCCAGGTAATGTTAATTCAGCATTGGAATGCTGTAGCCTATAGAAATTGTGGTCAATATGTGGGCTAATAGCAGCAAAAGTCCCCCTAGTGAAGCTGTGGTTCACATAACTGACACATTACACCTAGAGAGAATTAGAGTTATCTTGAAACTGAATTTATAATTTAAAAAAAATACACATGGCCCCGATTTATTTCTTTTCTTGAACACAAATTGAACATAAACCCAAAAGTAACAAAGTGGGTGGGTGAATGGGTTGTTTGACGTTACATATCCTCTTCTTTCTTCTTTTTTGGGAAATAAGCCTAGTGAAAAAATTGAAGCAGTTTCCTATTCTGTCAGTTTATTTTGCATTAATGCTTCTAATAAAAATATTTGAAACAGAAATTGGGGTCGATATGGGCTCCCTACGTTAATCCAGCCAAAGTTTTGTGTGTCTAAAGTGACCTGTCATGTCTGTAGTCAGCTTTTTACTGCAACTAAAGATGTCAGAACGAATTAAATGGTTATGTACAAAAAGGCTACAAACATGAAATGCTAAGTCAATCTGCAGGGGATACGATTTTATCGTAATTAAAAAGATAACACCAGGAGGTTTTCAGAAATATTTTTTTTTGTGTGTGTTTTTTCAAGCAAATTTACAGAAGAAGGCTAAATATGCAGCTGTATGAACCACGTCATATAATCCCTTTAGTGCACACGGCTCCAGCTTCCCCTACTGTACAACATTTCAGAATGTACATTTTATGCATTTAAACAAACTCCATGTTTTTTTTTTTTCTAATTTTGTTTTACTGTTATTTTTATAGGCTACTATCTTTCTGCCAGAAATGTCCTGAGAGTTTCTGTTAAAAATGGCATCGAGAGTGTGATATCCGATCAATGCTGCGATGATGTGTTGATAAGAAATCCGTATTATTTGTGTTTAGTTGAATGTAGGTTGGACAAAAAAGTAAAGCGTAACCGTATTTTGCTGATATACATCTTGGTGTACGTGCCGTTCTTATTATACATCCATGGTACGTGCAAGGATGTATTAAGAGAACGGATCCGTGGGGGACATTTGTGCATCATGCATGAAAAAAACAAACAGGAAATTGAATAAACGTCGTGACGTCATTGGTGAGCGCCTCTGCTGGCCTTCGAAATGGGCTCGACTCCTTAGCCTTGATTTCTTCAATTGTCCCTCCGCATATCAACTTTTTTTTAATTAAGAAACGCCTGTTCGCGATGACATTTGGAGGTAAGTCCACAAAGCAGAGCTATCTTTGATAGACGCATTTCTGCGCATTTCCAAGTTGTTTGTAAGCAGATGTGAGACGAGCAGGACTTGAGTCAGTACATGTAGCTAGCTAACTGTGTTAGCCGTTTGGCTAACTAGCCGGAACCTCTGGGCTGGTGCCCAGTGATAAATTATAGTGATAATTAAATTGCCGCATAAACCATTATCTCTCATTTGAATTCCCCATCTACGTTTAGTGTTAATATGTGAAGTGTCATGCTGTCACTTTCCTGTGTTTACGGGAAAATGATCACTCCAAGTTGCGAGCTAACTTTAGCCAAGTCAGCCACTAAGCTATCTAGCTAGCTAACGGTAAACACTTTTTTTAAACACATTTTACAGTATATGGGTTACTCTGAAGTGAAGTGTAGTGTCAACTGGAAGAAAACTCTGACTTATAACTACATTTATAAAGCAGAGAGTTCATACCTAGTACTATTCAGGGGGTTGTTTCAGGAAGCAGCTTTACTGACTTTTCTGGACAACCGTGCTTAGTGAAACCAGGAACCCACTCGAGTCGGTATCATGGACTGAGAGGCACATTTCAACAACAGGGTAGTTTTTAAAGTGATTTAGATAAAAACATGAAATGGCAATTAAAAAAAAAAACATAGAAAATAAAAACAAGCTAAATAAAATAGGACAGGTATAAAATACAAGAGCCAAGTTACAGTGCAGTGTAAGAAATGAAGAAAAAAAATGGCTGCGTCAAATAAGTCCTCAGTCTGGATTTAAA
Organism: Perca flavescens; assembly: GCF_004354835.1. Classification (NCBI taxonomy): domain Eukaryota; kingdom Metazoa; phylum Chordata; class Actinopteri; order Perciformes; family Percidae; genus Perca; species Perca flavescens. The sequence goes on along the minus strand of NC_041331.1, from coordinate 25,090,666 downwards.
GGAACTGAGTTGCAGCGGACCTGCAGTTTTCTGGGAGTTTTTTTCAGATATGTGGTGCATGAAAACCAGATGACCTGAGAGGTCTGGATGGTTCATAATCTAGCAGAAGATCAAAAATACATTTTGGCCCTAAGCCATTCAGTGCTTTATAAACCAAAGAGAGATACTAGATACTTTAATTGTGACTGTACTGTACAATGATATGTTGTTTGGAGCAAGCCTGTAGATGTCTAATTAAGGATAAAAACGGTCAAAATAGAAAATATAACAAAATAAAAGCTGTGCCGACACAGAATAAAATGTCCAGTACTGGAAGCAACTGGAGCCAGTAATGCAGCATGTTTTGATTTGATTTTGATTGTTCCAAGTTTAATTTATGATAAATAAGCAAACCTGCTTCTTGAAACGTGTCCAATAAATTACCTTAAGATTAATCTATGTTTCTATTTACTTCTGTTGGATGAAGTGGCACCACAACCTTAACTCTTTGTCGTTGAAAAAAGAAAGGTTGACAGGACTTAGTAGATCAGTCGCAGTTGTACTGCATCATGTTTTTTCATTTTTATTAAAATTAATGTTATGCAAAACCAAGAAGTAATGGTGTCAGTGGTCAGACATGATTTTGCTAGATGGTTGTAGGGTGCTATTGCAGTGGATGTGTGGATCTACATACTCTGTGTGAGTTCAGTGTAACTAATATGCAGTTTACTTGTACCTACTACTTTCTTGGGTGTACATTTTTTACTAGAATTTCATGATTAACCACATCTTAGCTTTTTACATTGCATAAGGAAAAGCAGACATGCACATTGGGGTCTTATGAAGCATGCTGCCCATGGTGTTTAAACCTCCGGTGGGCATGTCATTTAAACTCATGCTCTCCAATTTAAGACTTTCAAGTTAAAACTCCAGAAATTAAATTAAATCTTAGTTAAGACTTTAAAGTTTTCGAATACACCAAATAGGCCTATGTCTGAATTTTAAATTTGATAGAATAGAAAAATAAGAGTTGGTCAAACTCCTAAATAATGATACTGTCAGTGTGAAATAAGGTTTTTCCAACCTCCCAAATAAAAAGAAACTACTGGATTTAAAGGAGTCAAGGTATGTGAATGATGGGTAGGAATCACAGGTCTGATGGCTGACTCATATGATACTATGACAAAATGTTGCCCTTGATTACAATTGAATCACTGCACAGGGAATTCTGCAATATGTGTTATATTGCAAGAATTTTTCCACAATATATATTATTCAGTGTAACTATAGGGAAAACAAAGCAATAAATCACACATTGTCATAACGGTTTAATGGCGTTCTTTCAGTTTGAGAGGCGGCTGTAATGACATGGTGTGTGCTAAAGTGCATGTAGTCAGAGTTTTCACACTTGGCAACATAAACTTCTTGCTGCCTTGAACCTCTCTCAGGGAACCATCAGTCAAATGTCGAACGGCCAAAAAGCAGAACATTTCAGTGTTCAAGTATGTTCTGTAAAGGGACACGGACTAACAAGACAAAATGAGGATCGTTCGAAGTATCTTATATCTCGGGCAGGTGAGGTTTGTATTAGGGCCTGTCTAATGGTTTATTTTCAAAAAAACCTGTAACAACATTCTCCATCAATTTCTGTCTTTACAGTGACAGATAAGTGTAGCGGCACCATTAAAGCTATAGTGCGTAGTTTCTGTCGCCCCCATGAACAATTCTAAGTAATGACAACAACACTGTCGGTGCTTCCACATGATGCAAGCCTTCGGTGATCGTGCACCACCTCCAGGCAGTTGCTAGTTGCGTTTATCTCGTCAAATCAAGGAGGACACGGAGGATAAAAAAAACAAAACATGGATTCTTCAGAAGAGGTAATTAGCTTGTAATTTTTATGTCCTCTTCGTCTCCAAAGCTGAACGCTGTTGTCCTTTCTCAGTGGGGACTTAAAACGCATCACTCAAGCTGCTGTGCGCGAATGTCGCCGGACTGTACCATTTTGTAAACATAGCCATACTGAGAAATACAGAAAGTATTATAGTAGTAGTATTATTGTATCAACTCATTTGGCAATGGCTTGAATGTAACAGACATTTATAACTATGAAATAGTCACGCACTATAGCTTTAATGCTTTCCATCCTGAAACTATTGATCGTATCATTTTATTGTTTTCATCTATCTCGACATATGTATTAATAATTTTGTGATGGGAAAATATGCAACCTAGGGATACAAAATTGAATTGCGCTTAATGATCCTTTGATTTTTGTTCTTTGTTCCAGGAGAATTGGCAGACAAGGTCAGCCAGGTGATTTTACAACTGGTTCCTGTGCGGGCCGACTGGCTCGTAAGTTTCAGTTCCTGTGCAGTACAGTAAAGCCACTCGCTTGGTCAGAGGATTGCAATGAAACAAGCTCAGGAGCGGAACCAGGAGTGCCTGCCTCCTAAGAAGAGGGACCTCCTAGTTAGTAACAGCAGTGGAGCTGGAGGGACGGTAGGAGTTGGAGGAGGTGGTGGTAGTAGTAGTAGTGGTGGTGGTGGCAGTAGTGCTGGTGGTGGTATTGGAGAAGATGAAGTGGTGTCCATCCAGAACTCTGCGGCCAACAGTGACACTCAGGGAGGGACCCCATCTGGAGAGTGGCTGCGCGCTCAGCCAGGGCTTCATTATGGAGTGGATAATTCTGATGGCATACCAGCAGTGCCAGTTGACCAGTACGGTATGCTCTACAAAGTGGCTCTTCCATCTGTTACCTACTCGCCTACTAGTCTTCACCCAGTGTTAAGCCACATCTCTCCAGCCTACACTGTACACTCTCCTCTCCTGCAGCATCCAGGCCTTCCCTATCCTCCTCTTGGGTATGCCCAGATCCCTCATTCCTCTCTCCAGTTTGTTAGTTCCCCTTATGCAGCGGTACCTTACGCTCTAACCCCTGGCTTTGTCCCGGGATCATTAATCTCTCCCTCAGGCACCATTCCTCAGCCCCATGCTGTGTCCCACCTTGTTCCCTATCCATCGGTCATACAGGAAGGTGTTGTTTCCCCACCTCCCCAGGCCCAGGTAGCTGCTCATACCTTTGCCAAAGTTGCAGTATCCAGCGGTGTCCCGCTGATGCTGCCTTCAGAGCAAGCTGCCCAGCAGCACCTTGGTACACTAGGAGTCATGTCCACAACAGAGCTCAGCTCTCGAGGGTTGTCTGTCTTCTATCACCCTCAGGGTGCCAGGGCTGCCTCCAGAGACCCACACAGTGCCCAGCAGGAGAATGAACCAGAGATGAATGGAGGCGATAAAGAGCAGGGAGCTAGGGAGGTTGTACTTGATTCAGCCTACACTGCCAGAAATACACGTCTGCTGCAGGTAGCATCCAACTGTGCAGCCCAGGAATATAGCCAAGACAGAGGCCTGCTGAACCGAAGACTGGAAGAGAGGAGCTCACCTGGCCAGCGCAGCACCCCAGACAGCGACCTGGAGGTAAGGCACACTGATGGCCTCCTAATTTGACTTTTGACTCCTGGTATCTCTATTCCCAAATTCTCATTTTTAGCCGTAAACGGGTGATAGAAACCTATAAATGCAAAACCCTTTTTCTTGGTAAGGGATTAAAAACAACCCAATTAACACAACCAATACACAAGGGGCAGGTAATATATACAATTTGCCTTCACTCTGCTCCTTTTCAATCATGGAATGTTTATAATATTGTTACATATTGCAGCTCATGTTTTGTGAACAATTTTGAAATTTGAGATGGAGAAACCAGATTACTTGTTCATTTATACCCTAACCCCGGATTTCCACTAGATATGTAACTGCTGCGCAACGGCGGCGGAGTCATTAGGTTTCCATTAAAGTCAATGTGTGTATGTCCACTGGCTGCATAACGGCTGCGTTCCGACTCCAGCACAGCTCCGGCGGTCCGCAGACCTCTGGAGCAGATACGCAGAGCTTCTATTTTTGCCGGACGCTGGAGAGCTCCGCAGCAATTCGGCACACGGCAAATGCGGGACAGGAAGTCGAGCAAAGAAGCAAAATAAACATCCGGTTAATTTTCAAAATAAAATGCACCGTGCTCACGGCGGATCATATTTTCCTGCACCTACACCTTGAAAACACAGCACAGAGTAGTTTCCCCTCTACTCCTCTGGATGGAAACTAACTGTTGTTGGTTTTGTGGTTCTATTCTACCTGAATTCTACCTCGTGACTACAGCTGTCAGTCATGGCCGCAGCCGTGCCGCAACAAATCTGGACCTAGTGGGTATTGACGGACGGCAGAGCACGCAGCAGACACTCAGCAGAGCCGGTCCGCAACCGTTACGCATCTAGTGGAAATCCGGAGTTAGTTTATTTTCTTAAACATTTTTCGAGTGTGCACATGTAAATGGAAATACCCCAGATAAGGGAATAAGTATCAATAGATACAAAGAAAATCATCATCATTCAACAATGCAAGCAGCAGCATCACTAAAGGGCAAGTTTTGCAATCCTCATGTTGATTAAGGAATAAAATATCTTTATAGCATTTATAGAGATAGAAATGCTTCAACACAATGAAAAATAAATAAGTAACTATTATCAAATGCATTGTATTAGTGTTTTAATAATCTGAGTTTGTTTTTATAAATTTCAGTGTCTGTGGCAGTATTTGTAAGACTACATTTTACTTGTTAATTTTAGATTTAGCTTCCTTCCTTTGTGTGCTGTGGGTCTGTAGGTAATTGGGCATCACTCATAGCCACAATCACAGCCACAATTGCCACTTAGTGCCAAAGCTATTATCTGTGGTTGCACGGAGAAGCTCATTGAAGCCATCAGTACTTCTTTTGTGATGGTGTGAAGGGAAATGAAGAATCTTGATTCCGAAATAAGTCAAATTGTTTTGTGCTGGCTGGCATGATTAACGGCAAAGTACTTATTTCAATCAACCAAATAGGGAGAAATGCTAACAATACCAAAGCTGATGAGAAGAGTGATGTTAAGGCATATCACGCATCATTAGAAATTGTCCGTTGGAGGCTCAAAGGATGAGATGGTTCAAATGTATTTATTTACTGAGCTACACAGATATTTCATACTTGCGTGCTGTAATTCAGGCTGCTGCTGTGGGAAAACATTGTCTGGTTGGAACGTGTCACATGCCATTTATACATTTTGTGTGTTTCAGCAAAATTCAAAGTTTAACACTTAATTCCTTTAATCAACTTCCAGGTGCAGCATGTGGTTGGTCGTTTTGCTTCCTCTAGCCAAGGTGGAGTGCGGAAAGAGGTGTCCTTTGCTCCCTTGAACCTCTCTCAGGGGGCCCAGAGAACCAGAGATGTCCATGGAGAGTCCGACCGGACTGCATACACGGCCCAGACCGTGAGTTACAATGATCCCAGAGTGTCCAGTCTCCAGCAGCAAACAGGACAACCAGGCCATGCTGTCATGCTTGCCAACGGACAACCAGTTCTTATTCCCTTTGAGTATCACCTGCAGCATCAGCCCCAACCGCCACAGCAACACTACCCAGGACAGGCTAATGATGCCTCAGCCAGCCATGCCTCTACCACCATGGCCTCCCCTAACCCAAGCTTTAAAGCCTCTGACTCTTCAGCCAGAGTGTGCCTCCTTGAAAGGGCGGAGTTGACCACAGCTCAGCAGCAGCTCCCTCAGCAGCCTCCTCACCAGCCTACAGCAGATGTGACTCAGGCATTAGCTTCAAGCCTCGCTCCTGCCTCGACTCCCTCCAACCCGTCACACTTCATGAAGGGAGCCATTATCCAGCTGGCCACTGGGGAACTGAAGCGTGTGGAGGATCTGCAAACTCAGGACTTTGTGCGGAGCGCTGAGGTGAGTGGGGGGCTCAAGATTGACTCCAGCATGGTGGTGGACATCCGTGCCAGCCAGCAAAGACCAGGCCTTGTGTCGCTTCACTTCACTGTGGGGGAGCAGCAGAGCAAAGTGACCATCGATGTGCCCCCGGAGCACCCCTTTTTTGTGTTCGGGCAGGGCTGGTCGTCCTGCAGCCCTGAGCGCACAGCCCAGCTCTACGGCTTGGCCTGCCATCATCTGCAAGTAGGAGACGTGTGTGTGTCCATCACCCTGCAGCAGCAACAGCAGCTTCAGCCACAGCAGCAGAAACAACCACAGCACCATCATTCACAGCAGCAGCAACAACAACAGCAGCAGAACCTGTCCAGGACTTTAAGCAAAACCAACGCTACACCAGGACCTGGTCACCAGCTCATGGGGCCCCCTGCCCCTCAGCAGTCACGGCCTCCGTCTCATTTCAGGCTAGACCGCATCCACAGAGAGAGACAAAGGGATGGGGAAAAAGATGCAGTCGATAAGGAGGAAGCCACACATTTTGGGGTTGCTGGCCACCCTGAGATGCCCATCAGACCAAGTAGGACCTCAGCAGAGCATCCAAGGAGCCAGAGCAGTTACCACTTGCACACAGAGGGCTCTGCTTTTGCAGGGGCAGGGACGGGAGCAATGCAGGCTGCGCTAAGTGCTTCTCAGAGGCGCTGGTCCTCACCTGGCCTCCAAAGATACAGTATGAAGGGAGACGAAGGGCCACGCCCTCAATTAAGCACCTCCGGCCACACAAGGCCCTCTTTCATCCCCCAGGAGGTCAAACTGTCCATTGAGGGGCGCTCTAATGCAGGGAAGTAGCATCACATTTGGTAGCAACTATAGAATAGACTGCCACGAGTAAGAATGAGTCTGACAAGGAGAGAAAGAGGAGAAAAAAAAGAGTGCGAATGTAGCCTCAGAATGTATGAGATTTTGCACACCTAAAATAAACAAAAATACAAGATCTTTGTCTATCTGGTGAGAAGGTTTGGTTTGGTTGTCACTCAGCCAAAGAATACAAGCCTGTGGATTCACAGCCAGCTGAGGTCTGACAGGGACAGCTGAATAGAAAGTATGTAGCGGATGAAATGCCTACTATAGTCCTTGCACACTGCATTTCTCTTCCTCCCTCCCTCCTTTGTCGCCACTTCCTCATACCTATGCTTGGAGGTTACCATCACATTCAGAACACTCTTGCTTCCTTTTTGACCAAACCATCTCTTTGAAAGACCAAGGACTGAAGAAGAATGTGTTTGTAGCACAGTGAAGCTACCACCTCTGCAGGTTCTGATGTATTTAAAAGATCCCAGCCAGTGGTCTTTTATCTCCCCCATTCCTAAGATCCTGTTTCCTTCAAAAGCATTTGCCCAAAAAAGAGTGAAGTCGCTGACATCAGCGGCTCCTGTGGTGATGTTGGCACTTTTGGCGCTAACTGTCGGTGTATTTTACATTATGCTTCTCTGGCAGGAGTCTTCTGCTGTCAGCAGGGATACTCTCTCCCCTCATTCCTTTTCAGGAGGCCGGTCTGCAAAGAATGGAATCCTCTCTCAGGCCAGGTGTGGCACGTCCCACTTGTCTTCAACAATCAAAATAGTGATAAATCAATCAGTGTGTCTGTTCAGCAATTAGTTTCCACAGAAAAAAAATATCTGCTCATGCCCTTTGGTTTAGGCTGAGGGCCCTAACGTGTGTGAGTGTGTTTGCATACATGATTGGAATAATGCTTTGTTCTCTATAACTAGAGATTTCTTGCATTCTAGTATCATCAGTGGGAATATCCATTGCTTTCTGTTTAATTTTTTTGTCCTTTAGAGAATCACTTCATCCTGAGCGACACCCTCCCTCTTCCTCACTATACCTCAGAGCTTTCCTGACCAGACTGGCGACTTTTAATGCAATTTTAAACGATTTAATTAACAGGACGCACTGGCTGGTCATCATAAAAGCTACCTGTGGGAATGAGACATTACCCTCTCACATCAGCGGATGCAGGGCAATTTAGCCTAAAGGCTCTGACACACCAACCTGACGGCTGACCGTCGGCAGAAAAGGCAGTCGGACCAATCAGTCGGCTCCTGTCTCTCAAAAAAGTGCCTCGGAACACTCCAAAGCGACGCCGACTTGAGCGTATGTTCTGCACGTGCGCGAGACATAATACGTCTCCACAATAGCAGGCGGCGCTAATCTGTATTGTCGCCCCAAAAAATTAAAACCGGAAATGACGGAACATCTCTCTAGACCTAGTAAAAACGGAGCCCGCTGTCGTCAGTCATTGTTTTCATCATGTTGATAGTAGTCAAGAAGGATCGTTGTTTTCATTACTCGCTGAACGGAAGAAAATACAATGGCTAGTAATAAGAAGATACTGCCGTTGTCAGCTCTCGGGCTTCTTCTTGTGGAAGAAGCACTGATTCGCTAGTCTAAGGGCTAGCACTCCACCAATCTGATTGGTCATTGAGTCCGACTGCCCACTGGCCGATTCAGCAAGTCAAATTTGCCAAAATGGATGCCGGCGGCTCCTCCGACTGCCGACGGCACGGAACACACCGAACAGACTCGAGTCACTGACCTCGCCAGACTGTCCGATGAGCCGATAATCGGGTTGGTGTGTCAGAGCCTTAAAGCCCCAGAGGAGTGGAATGGCCTTGTTGTTTGCCTTGTAGAGAGAAACCCTGCGTGTGAGCGAGTCAGTGACCAGGTGTTCTCTTTGTCCTTGTTACTTTCTGCTCCGTTACCAAATTAAAGCAATAGTTCTTTTCACAGCATGCGGCTGTACTGCTCTCCCCCAGGAGTCTCTCGTCGTCGGCTGTTTTATATCTCCGAGGTGTGAGATCTTGACCCTCTTTTGACCCTGACCTTTAAAGGTGATGCACTATTTGGGTGTTTATTTCATTGATTCTTCAGTATTTCTACACAAGCGACGCATGATAAATTTCTCAAGAAATCATTGTAGATGTAACCGCGTCTCTTTGATTCTCCATCTCACTGATATTATTTCATCTTTTACTCAAGTGCATCTCCAAGAAAGGCTTGACTCTAATTACGTTATCAAGTCACCTTCTGTTCTTTCTTTTGTTTGACCATGTACGGTCCTTTGCTTTTGTACTAGGATATACTTTATCCAGTGGATCTTTTAATTGTCTTGCACATAGAAAATGTCATTGATTTCACACTGACTGAATCACAGTACAGTAGATGTTGTTTTTTTCTTTTATATGAAGGGAATATGTTTGAAGTGTTATTGTTGTTTTGTGATAAGAGAGAAAAAAATTCGACTTGCATTTTTAACTCTGTTTACAAATTAGCCAAGATGAATGCTGCAGTTTTGTCCTAACAGATTTTCATCCTGGTTACTCAAAATAAAACATCAAAAGGGTGAAATTGAAAATAAGTGCAATTAGACCACACATAAAATCATTCAGAGGTTTCTAATCAGACAACATTCCTTAAGCAGACATTCCCATTGAAACATGTAAATCACACAGCACCAGTTAAAAAAAAAAAAAAAGAAAAATCTTTGGACAAAACATTTGATCACTTTTGAATATTTCATGCATTACCTGTTATATTTTCTTGCGCTCAGACAGGATGATCAGTTTTTCAATTGTTGTGTCCGACTAATGTGCTGGTGCTGTCCCTCAGCCCCAGACACCGTTGTGTGTCTATTTGTCCTTTTCAACTCTCTTAACTTTTCTAGTTCACGGAGTCTACAGCCTGACCCTCTGTCACAGAGTCACCTGAACTGGGCCCAGTAGACTCTCATCCTCTGGTACTGTCATTATGAGCAGCTTTAAAGGATGGTTTAACATTTTTTTTTCAAGTCTGTCTTAAAACAATTCTCACGTGCCCATAAACGGTTATTGGTCGCTGTAATCATTCCTCTTGTCCATCCTGGTCGTATAAAGATTCCCTCCTGATGCTATTCCAGTGTCAAACATTTTGTTCCCCATCCCGTCACATAACTGTAATCACATTAAAAAGGGATCTCTTAACGGCCAGTATGGACAAAAGGACTGCCCTATCTTACAATGTTAATGAAAGTTAAAAAAAAAAAATTCATAATCTATTCCGCTACAAAATGTAATGTGTTCTTCCTTGGCCCATGCTACACCCTTCCACCAAGTTTCATGAAAATCAGGCCAGTAGTTTTTTTTTGCAATTCTGCTGACAAACCGAAATGAGAACATTACCTCCTTGGTGGAGTTTAACTTTTTCAGTGTACATATGGAATTAGTATTGTATTAAGATACTTGAAAAAATGTGAACCTGTCCTTTTAAAATACTTTGCAATCAGAGTTTCAGAAGATAATACTTCTTACCATCAGAAGCTCACCACATGGAGTCTTTTTCACGCTGTAAGCAATATACATAATAACTGAAAACATTTCATGTAGTCTTGGCATTTTCTATGCAGTAAACTCAGTATTGTACTCTTTGTAGTCTTAAGTGCAGCTCTCCGAAGCAGTAGGCGCAGGTTGGGTTGATGCAGTTATTTTCCGCTGATGTCTGGTTCTAGGATCTTTGTCCCCATCTCCCTGTGTATAGCACGCTGCTGACTCACAGATCGGTTAACTTTTATTGTCTTCTCACGATGCCACACGGTCGGAGCCTAATCAGCTGAGATTACTGTCACTCAAATCTCAAAGCGTTTGCCTAGCATTATTTTGGCGCAATTACCAAGCCACTTTGACATTGTATTTTGGGTCACATTGCATTTGATGGGATTTAAATGGTGCAAGCAGTGCCGCCTGTGACTTTACCTCCGGTCGATTCTCACAGCAAGACCATCCTTCGCTGCCCATGAGCCTTTTTGTTTTCCCCCCTCTGCTTTGAGCAGCGCGTTAAGCAGGAGAAGCTCTACTTCTTTTACCAAAATGTCCGATGAATCTCTCACATCACTGGTAGTCTGTTGCTGTAAGTAATTGCACTAAATGCCCTTTTACAATGTTTTGAACTTAAAACTGTTGGTAAATTGAAGAGTTTCAAAATGTAAAGCACACAAAATCACAGGTTGTGTGTTTCTGTAGATAGATGTTTTTTTTTGTGTGTGTAGATAGCTTTGATGGTGCTTGTCAATAATGCCTTAAATTCTGCTTTGTACAATGTGTGAAATTTAAAAAATGGAATAATGAATAATTCTGGTATACTTGGTGTTACCTTTTCAGGCTGTACAAGAGCAAATCAGAAATGTCAAAGCTTTGACACTCTTGTCGTGCTTATGAGCAGAAATTCATATTTCTCAAAGGGTGACAGTCTATTCTCTTTCAGACGGTTCAACCATGAAATCTGCACGTTTGTGTGGTGTTTTTTGTTTTAGTTTTTTTGGTTCATTTTACCGGTTACATTTTTAATACACTCTTTACGCTCATACCTACCTTTTTTGTTTTCCTGTTTTTTTAAATGTGTGGAAGGGAAGTAAATGGAAACTCTTCTTTGCGCACACACATGCACACATCTGTAGTTTTTATTGTTGCACAAGATCAGTAAGTTTTATTTAATTTTTTTTTTTTAAATCCCTAGCATTAATGGATTGTGTTTGGTGTCTTGTGCTGTGCCACAGTTTCTGGTCAACAGAATCTCTGTTTGAATAAATGGAGACAGACGGGCTGCATTAATCAGATAGCTTTCCATTGGTGGTAATGTAATGGTTTATCATGTTTTGTGATGTTGGCAGCGGGGATTTTTACTCCCTATGTGAACTACTTCCTTTTTGGTCCCATATTGAACTGCAAAGGTGAATTTAGGATGATTTTAGTGTTGCTGATGTCCAATTTAATCAGGAGAAACAAGAACGGTTAAAAAGTTTTAAAGAAGTCTGTATTTTCAGATTTGATATTGTACTTTTTCGGCACAAGGTGACTGCTTTTTATGTGACGTGCAACTATCAAAAAACACAAAAACAGCATCTTTTTTCTTTTCTTTTTTTAAATGCCTAAATCTGCAAAATATATGCAATGATGTAAATGTAACATTCAATCCTCAAGTATAATCCAGGTTGTATGAACTTTGTATAGTGAGTTTTAATATCTTATGGCCGTACCAATATGTATTGATCTTTATCAGAAGCCTTACAGTTGTTGACCGAAAGTGCTCCCTTAGATTACCCTACACCTACCTGACTTTAACAAAGCATTAATATCTCTATTTTGTTGCATTTTTATTTGTACCGTTTTTGAATAAAATAAATTTGTACTGTATATTTGTACCTCTCTGTGAACTACTTAGGGCGTTTTTTGTTTTGCGGTTTTAATTCTATGTACTTTAAGGACACAAAGATATTGTATTTTTATTGTTACAGCTAACTTGGAGACTTTGCATTTATCATGTTTGTTAAGTAAACACAATATATATATATATATATAAATATAAACTATTATCCAACTTGTGTAACGTGTTTCTTTAGTTGAATTGATGTATATATTTGTTTTCTTCTCTTTTGTGGCATTTAGAGAGTAAGTGGTGAAAGAAGTTTTGAGATCTTTTACTAAAGTGAAAGTAACAATACCTCAGAGTAAAACACCTTAATTACCAACCCATAATTGGTTTATTATCACTGACTCATTACTAAACAACTTTATGACAAATTTAACTATGGTTTGATAGTTTATGTAATGTATTACTGTATCTTATTTTACAAGTCAATCACAGGTTTTAAATGTCAAATCTTGATCTTTACAGATCTTTTAAAGTACAGCTGGCAAATGCAGTAAATCTATGGAAGCCAATGATAGACATAATTTGAGTCTTCCAAGCAACTGAATATGATGTGAAGTATATAGCAATGAAATATGAATCATCTATATTTAAAGTGATGGGATTTCAAAAACTTGATTTTTGGCTGGAGCCCTTGAAACTGTCTACAAGTAATATCTCTTAAGATAATTATACTATGAGGAACTGCTATACTGTACATTCAGTGGTATTTACATTTCAACTATGTATTTGGTAGTGACTTAATTTCACATTAAGGTATTAAGTCATGTTTCAAACTTGTATTGCTATTATTTGCTTCCCTAAAACCTGCAGTATTGCTATTATTTGCTTCCCTAAAACCTGCAATATTTCTGTATTTATTTTAAATGTAGTTGAGTAGAAGTAAAAAGCTGAAATATCCCATTACAAGTACAAAGGATAACACACCACACTGCCTCTGCATACCTCCAACAAACACAAAGGCCATAGTTCTTAAATATTTTATGTTAAAACTCCAACTACACTTTATTTCATTTTAAGAGATCTGTCACTGTTAAAGAAAGGCATGTGACACAAATGTGTTATTTGTGTGTCTAAAACAAAGGAGGAGAGATGTGAAACTAGACACTACCATTCTAGTAAAGTCAACGTTTATTTCCACATTCTTTACCAGGTTTCAGCATGGTCTGTACATCTGTTAATCCTGTAACAGAGGACGGCATCCTCAAAGTGCCGTCCCATCAGAATGCATTGATATCGCAGCAAGCATGAATGTTCTCATTAGCCATTAAGCTCATTCATTTGGCCTTGTTCAGAGAGATTTGTTTTGTAAACATGGACATTGAGAGAAAATCCTGATAGAATTAATATAGAAAGGCCAACTTTTCTTTTTTTTTTTTTACTTTTTTTTCATTTGATTAAATTATAAAAAAACAGGCAGGCATAAACTAACAGAACACAAGCTCATATAGAACCATTCTAGGACAAGTGCAGTTTCACAACATGCAGTGCTTATCTAATCCATACTGAAAGTGCTGCTCGTTAAAGACCAGCATCACTTCAGAGTTCAGAGTACTTCCTTTGCAATAGTATGTCAGACCACAGACGCCACGGTTTTCTATCACACTGGTCTGCTGTAGGCCAAAGGGGATCACAGCAATTTCAAAAAGCAACCTCTGAGAATACCCAGTATTCATAGTCTGAGAGAAGAGAGAAATAAATGACACCTGAAGCCTCTGTTGAGAACACTGATCTGCCCTCAGTACAGTAGGTCATGAATAGGATGGCAGTGAGACCCTGTTGCTTTCATGTGCTGAACTAGCAAAACACATCTCTGAAGACAAAGTGTCTCTAGAAAAGCCACACAACTGCCCAAGACTGTTGCTATCACATTTAATGATAGATCTATAAATGATTATAATGGACCAGGGTGATGTCTCTAGGCTTTGAGCCCTCTCACTGAGTTAAATTGCCTGAGAAGCTAAACTCTTTACATTGAAGTCCGTTTAAATTAAAGTCGCATTCTGCATAGTTTCAGTGAAAAGTGAATTAATTTCCCTTGGAATAAAGAACACATCTGTTGCATAGAGGTTTGATGCACTCCTAGAAAGCCTCCGAGGATTTCATTTGTTAAATTTGCTGTAAAAAAACAGCCAGGTAGATTGACTTTCATCTAGGAGTGACTCAAACTGAACCAGTACTTGTCCGTGTCTCTGATATTCTTTGAAGAATATTTCAGAAACTGCTTATTGACACTGTAAAATGTTTGCATCTGGAGGAGTGAAGACAAGAAAAACTGGAGGTAACCTTAAAAGCAGGAAATTAAACAAGGGATATCCAGACATGGCCTCTAATTTAAACATTACAACAATTTTATACCACTGACGGTAACAAAATAACCCAAAACATGTTCACAAGAAAAATATATTCACATCATATTGCATAAATATGTGCTGGAATGAGGTTAATGAATATAGATTAATAAAATCTCTCTCCCAGTATGGGCTGTATGTTTCATGAAATGAGCCCCAGTGCTCAGTAACGGATGGGGATAAAAAAATAAAATAAAGACAGGTACATGAGTTTAAAATCAGTTCCTCTGTCATATGAATCAATAAATATCTTTCATTAATTCTGCTAACAATGGATTTAAATTAACCCCAATTTCAGGGTGCTGTACTCGATATTCAGACCGTTCCCCCCCAACTCGTGAAATACTGACGTTTTCTCACGACCCACACACACACACACACACACACACACACACACACACACACATACACATACATATATACACATACACATACACATACACATACACACACACACACACACACACACACACACACACACACACACACACACACACACACACACACACACACACACACACACACACACACACACACACACACACACACACACACACACACACACACACACACACACACACACACACACACACACACACACACACACACACACACACACACACACACACACACACACACACACACACACACACACACACACACACACACACCACACACACACACACACACACACACACACACACACACACACACACACACACACACACACACACACACCTCTGCTCAGGATGACATCACTCCACTACATCTTAACATAGAAAATAGTTGATTGCAGCTATATTATTAATATTCTGAATATTGAGTACAGCCCCTTTAAATGGTACAGGTCACGCATACTGCAGCTTTACAAAGCATGTGAATGCTACACAAATTGGATGCAGAGGATGTATTATCTATGTATGATCCTCTTAATAATAATAATAATAATATTAATAATAACACTTTCATGTCGTAATTTACTCATGAGTAAAACAAATGTGTCTTTGCAGCAGAATTCAAGTAAAGTATCATATTAGGAACTGTTTCATTGTGACCACTAAATGGAACATTTTAGCACAATATCCCTTAATGTGATGAGCCCAAATATATACGAGGTAACTAATGTATTGTACAGTACAGTAACAGCAGCACAGACAGCTCTGTAACAAAAAGTAAAATAAAAAAAAAATATGTACATTGGCAAAATATTTGTGTGTAACGATGTAGGGAAAAGAAATATTGGCAAAGAGGAAGTAAAGAGGTGAATGCATGAAGTTGTACAACTCAGAAGGTGAATGCTGCTCAACACTGGCCGTGTTCAATAGGACAAAACGTTCAGAGTTTATCCGTTAGGAAACATTATAATCAAAGTGGAACTGGTGGGTTTGTAAATCAGTTGCTCCTGTGAATGTTTGTGCCCTATTAAAAGTGCCTGAGTGATAAATGCAAACACAAATTGTGGGAAACCACCCGCATCCTCTGTAGCAGTGTACAGTACATGTAGAGCTTTGGAAGCTTGGAGTTGGAACGCAGTTAGCCACGAGACAAGAGTGTGCGACCATGGCGCCAGCTGAGGTAGTAGAGTTTGACTTGAATATGAACTTCCCAGGGACCCATGGTGGCAGCTTGAAGAGAGAGGTGTAGCTACCGGTAAACCCGAGTCACTGGGGTGGCAGAGTGGACCAGAAGGGAGAGATGGGGGTGGAGGGGGGGGTTGGGGGGGCTACAAAGTCCCCGCTCCTGTCACTGAAGGTCCATGTGCAAAAAATATGTTCGTTTCCCCTCAAAGGAAGTATAACTGCTCCTACTAGAACAAACTGTTAAATCTGCTAGCACACAGACGAACAGATAAATCTCTTTACAACATGCTTTTATGTCATCATCCATACAATATGAAACATTCTCCACCCTGTTCCCAAGGTTTTCTAAACTGTAATAAATTACAAATTGAAGTAGTTTTTGCTGTATTTAACAAAGCCGTTTGTCTTTGAAGCTGTTCCACATGGGAGGAGAAGCTGGAGGTAAAGCAGCTAGGAATGGTTCACTGTGACCATGGCAGCCTGATGGCAGAGTGCAGAGGTTAATGGTGCCAGTTGCCCCCCCCCCCCACCCCAGTGGCCTGGCCCCTTTAGGGCAGCTTCATGTACAGACCATTATCAATGGAAGGGACAGGCATAGGGCAGGGGAACTGAAAGAGGCTCATGTCTGCTGTGAGGGCAGCCATGGCAGCAGGATCGTGCTCTATCTGTGTCCTCAGAGCAGGGTCGATCTTCTCCAGCCGTCGCTTGATCCTCTTCGCCTCCCTCTCGCGGATCAGCCTGGCCTGCCTCTTCTCTGGCGTCTCGTTGGCCCTCTTCATACGCATGGCCTCCCTGTCCCTCTGCAGCCTGCGTGCCCGCTGCTCCTCGGATTCCTGCATCCTCTGCATGCGCTTGGCCTCGCGGTCCCGCAGCCTCCTCAGTTCCCTCTCATCTTCCGTCTCACACGCTCGCTTGTTCTTCTTTGCGGTGCGCTCGCGCTCTAGACGCTGCATGCGGGCCTCCAAGGGTTCGTTCTTTCTACGCAGGGCCCATTTTCGCAGCGGCGACTGGGCCTCCACTAACTGCTGATAGGCCATGCAGCTGTTGCACACCAGCAGCACTCCGGCAGGATACACCGTCATAGGGCTCAAGATGTCAGGGATGGGAGGAAAGCCTGAGGAGGAGGAGTTAAGAGCATCGGGGATAGATGCCAATGATGGCCCTTCGGAGAGAAGGCTGTCGGGCAATGAGGGAAAGGAGGGTCCTTGGTCAGAGACTGCGCATGGTCCTGGGCCGTGACATGGTCTGGGGCCTTGACACTGGCTCAGGACGTGGCCTGGTCCCTGGCAGGTACGATGGGCCTGATGTAGATTGGGGTTGGGGTCAGGTGCTTGACAGGGGTGAGGGCCCTGACATGAACTGGGGCCTGGTCCGTGGCAGGAGCAAGTGCTGTGGCCCGGGCTGGTCATGGGGCTGCTAGAGAGGGACATGGAACAGGTGTCACTTCCATCGGGGACATCCATCATGGTTGTGTCGAGGACATCTTTAAGCTTCTCCCTAAGAAAAGACAATATTAAATAGCTGGTCAAAGAAATACATCCCCTTATTCACGTCTGGAGTCTTAATTAGCAGCATTATTCCCCTGATAGACCTCCTGATCTCCACATCCCTTTGTGTATGTGCGATTCTCTTCACTGGCCTTAGTAAGACACAATTCTAAAACTGCTTAAAAAGGTGAATGTTATTGCTTATTTTAACTTTATTTTCATGCTTAAATTTTCTTTGTTTAGATTTATGTTTAGCTCTCAGGACACACATCTGGGCACAACCAGTCATCTCCTGCATTCTTTGATCAATTAAAATCTTACAGGTCCACACTTAATGAAGGAGTTGCACATCGTGTCCTAGCTACAATCACCAGTCTGCATCAAAGGCTAATAATTACATCAATTTGTTGTATGACGGCTAGCATAATAATGACAGTGAAGGGTACACCGCAGACATATGCATGACAATCGCTCAATGGTGTTTTTTTGCCCCCAACTGCTCCTTCCAGGCAGCGCTGCGACCGCTGCCTTCAAGGCACCGAACCCTAACCCTAACCCTAACCCTAACAATAACCAGTGCCTCCCAACAGTGCCTTCCAGGCAGCGCTGCCTGGAGGGCACCGTTGGGGGCAAAAAACACCGATAAACGTGGCAATTAACACTTCCAGTTGCCTTGTATTTGCCACTAGCCAACAGCTTGTAGCTTCTAACCACAACCCATTCCGTATGGTGACAATTTACAATTTACAATTTAACTTTAATGCTGACTTCATCTATCAAGATCCTATGATTGACGATTGACAGTGGGGGAAATGGTGACTCATTTGATCTTACTCATTTCCTCAGCTATGTTGTGTCAGAGATAAGCAGGACACTGTGTGAGAGGAGTTTAGCACACTCTTAACATTTCAAGCGAAGGTGACAGGATAACACTTTTGGAACAATACATCTGTATGCCAGGTGCTTTAAAAGTTACTTTATTCACAGTTAATTAGGGTTAAGGTTATCACACACAACTAAGATGCAGCTTTTGTACATCTGTGCTCAGTTTACACATACTTACTGTATGCTGTTTTACTAATAGAACCACCTGACTAATTATTATAACTCGTGATTTTTTTTCTCTACTTTTACATAAATGTTTCTCACTATATTTGTCCTTCTACTATGTGTCCTGACCTTGCCAGTGCTTGCAGTGTTTATATCTGAAACGTAATGGTAGTTGCTAGGCAACATGCACGTTTATTTCCATTAAATCTGTCATTGCAGTACTAATTTTATTCATCGCTCATGTTCTGCATTATCTCATACTTTGAGAACCACTGCTCCATAGTGTTCCAGTGTGCTGTATTAAAGACATATTTTCACAATTCATTTTCCAGAATGTACTTTTCATAGATTTGACTACCTTGTTCTAACAAGGTGTACAAATAAAAAAAACAGTCAATCTAAATATGTCTTTTGACATTATTTTTTAATTCATTCACTGCACTATTTACAATTGTTTCTCCTGCTGAATCAGTGATGTCTGCTGCCTTTGTCATATGCTGATAAAGGGATCTGTTGAAGGGTCACTGAACCCTTAGCTCTTGTTTGAAATGTTTAAAGATTAATTTAAAAAAAACAGCAGCAGCTAAATAGTAAAACACTGTGAGGTAAACAATGTATTTTATATTATTAATTTATTATGATTTATTTGTCTCATCTACTTGAAAACATTTTTTGACATAATTCAACTGCTTAATTATAGATATGCTATTCTTTTGAAGTAAAACAGAGAAACTTTGGGGTTACAATTACGCATCTACATCTATAACATTGCATCCAAAATATATGTACACTTATTCCTTTAAAAAGATGAAAGCAATATGCATTAAAGACCCGAGACAAGAGCTACAGTAGAGCGAACCTGTTAAAGTTGTTGGTGTCTGTGAAGCGTGCGCCACAGACAGCGCAGTTGGACAGGCGGTCCTCAGAGTGGATGAGAAGATGCCGTCCAAGCGAGCCAGGCGAACTCAGGGCTCGCCCACACACTGGGCACACGTAGCTCTTGCTATTGCTCATCATAGTCGTGTGCTGTTAAAGACAAAAAGTAAAACAGGTTTAGAACAAGAAACTGGATAAAAAGGACACTTCTTTTTTATTTATTTTTTCCATTCTTTTTTGGGCATTTTAGGCCTTCATTTGACAGGACAGCTGAAGACATGAAAGGGGGGGAGAGAGAGGTGGAACGACATGCAGCAAAGGGCCGCAGGTCGGAGTCGAACCCAGGCCCGCTGTGTCGAGGAGTAAACCTCTATGTATGGGCGCACGCTCTACCAACCGAGCTATCTGGGCATCCAAAAAGGACACATTTAAAGTACACCACAAACATTTAAAATATATATCAATGAACTCATACATCATACCCAGCTGACGATTTTCAAATATTCAAAATAATCAAATATTGAAAAACGTTTGGTTATTTGTACTAGTACAGTGCCCGTTCAAAATGTGCCTGTTTGGAAGGGGCCGATTGCTTGGCCTGTGGTATTGCTGCTTGTAGCATTCTCCAGAACCAAATACTACCCCAAAATTACTTAAAATAACTCCAAGTTAGGCTAACCCTAATTTAAAACAGTTTAGACATGAAGTGGAATCTTTAATCAGGTATATGCTGATGGGGAGGTTGGCTGTAAGCTAAATCACATTTCCTCTAGCCACAGCTGCCACTGTAGTACTGTTTAGTTGTTCTGTCTGCTGGAAATACAAGCCCATCATGTTTTGTTATTTTTAATGTGGCCTCTCCTCGCGTGGAATCGAACCCTCATCTAACGCGCCACGAGACAGAGGGAAAAAAGCTGCATTACCATTTTCAGCCACAGCAAGGGGTCAATGGGCAGTTGGCGCTCTTTCAACATTTAGGCTGCTGACAAGGAAGACAGTAAAGCCCTTATGTTTAGAAAAAGTGTTTAACTGTGTGAATTAATCCACTTTAGAATGACAGATGAACGGGGGATTTGATGGGGTTTGTCATCAAATCATTTCAATAAGGTTTCTTGAACTACTCCTAAAGGAATTTTACTTTATTATCAGGAGCAATATATTTTAAAGTGCTCATATTATGCTTTTTGGCTTTTCCCCTTTCCTTTATTGTGTTATATATCTTTTTGTGCACATTATAGGTTTACAAAGTGAAAAAGCCCAAAGTCCACCCAAAGGGACTTACCATCTTCCAGAGAAAACACTGTTCACAAACTGCTCCAAACAGCTCTATTGTAGTCCGGCCTTTACTTCTGTGACGAACGTGCGTCACTTTGTAACACACGTTATAATGATCGCCTAGCTGCTAGCGTGGCACGCCCTCATACTCTGCTTCTGACTGGCTAGCAGTGCTTACTGCGCATGTGCGACTCAACCTTCTTCAACACAACAGTTGCAATGTTCCTGTCAGCTACCTGCTCGTGCTCCAGGGAAGTGAAGAAAAGTTAGCTTGGTAGCCTATATCCAGCAATCATGTAACGTTGGAAGCAGCAAAAAGTGACCGGTGAGTCAATGCCGGAGAGCCCCCCACCCCCACGCCCGCTGCTGTACGGAGCATGTCAACGGCCGCGCAGCATGCTGTTGACACGCTGTGTCAGCAGGTTTCATTTTATTTATTTTTTTAAAGTCAATTTTTCCCTCAACCTTTATTGTTCTGCCGTTTAGTTTTATTCACAGTTTTTAATATCCAATACTGTCCAAATTACTCCAAATTCCAACCCCCCGATCATTGGGTACCCAGGAAACCAAGTGTGATGTAGATTGGATGAATGGTTCATGAGATATTTCAAAGACAGACCACACACACACACACACACACACACACACACACACACACACACACACACACACACACACACACACACACACACACACACACACACACACACACACACACACACACACACACACACACACACACACACACACACACACACACACACACACACACACACACACACACACATCTAATTTAATGATGGCTAAAAAATAAAAATCATAATTGATGGTGTGGACGTAATGCACAGTACTGAACATACATGTCAAGTTAGTTAATAATAATAAAAATAATAATCATTTTATCATGTTATAGAAAAAGCAGGTGGTGTTCACAATATGCTTCCTTATTTAATGCTCTAAATGTTTTGAAAATAAAGTCTATAAGTACAAATAAAAAAAAAATACAGGACATTTCACATATTTACAAATAATTTGAGCAGCATTCAAATGTGGTCCTAAGTGCCGAGAACTAGTCTAAGAATGAATTACTACTGTAACAGTGGCAATTGCCACTGTCCATACGTTCCACACCAGTTAACGGGCAGACACTGTTGTAATTGCTCAACATTATAGTAACAGAATGCACACTCATCTTTCAACAACTTTAAGTGTAACAAGCACAAACTGCCTGACATTTGCAAAAACAAAAAAAACATGTACAGTGTTGATTGTGCAAATGCTGAAGTATAAATCAGCTCCTGAATGTGAAGTGAAGCCTCACAGCCATTGGTGAACACATACAATGAGAGTGAAAGTGTGGATTACTGTAATATGATAGATACAGAACCTGGCAGAAGAGGTGAACCTGCAACTGCAAAATTCTTAAGAGCCATCAGCAAATATATAATAATTGTCAAGATATGTGGCACACCTTCTCCCTCTTAACCAGCATTTCACTAAAGTACTGATGATGAAAGCTACTTAAGGGCGTTAAAGGTGATGACCCACCTCTAGCTTATTGGAAACCAACTGCAATAAAAGGATCTAAAGCTGCTTTGTTTTCATGGTTCTGGTCTAGATTAGGACAGGCGAGACAATGTTGTTCTCACCTGGTAGACATGGGAGATGAGCTTCTCAGGGCTGCTGAAATCCAGCGTGCAGAGAGGACAAACAAAGTTGATGCCGTGGTCTGCCCCTTCCTCGCTCTCCTGAGGAAACCAAGCACCATTAAAATCCCTTTCAGAAGCAAAACCAGTGCTGTATGCAAAGCAAGACATAGCAATGTGCTTGGATTTCATGTCCATTTTGACAACAATTCTAAAAGTAAACATAGACAAACATATCTATTTATTTAGAAGATTTCATGTAAAGAATAACACTTGACACTGTAACTATATTTTTTTTATTTCTTGCTGGGCCTTTGTGGAGTCACTACTCACTTCACATTTCCAGCTGGAACATTTCTGCAAGTGGTATCTGGTGATGTGTTGAGTGTGCAACTCATTAACAGTGACATGATGCTGTGTGCTGTCACAGATGTGACTCACACACAAGCTGAAATACTGAATATTTTCAAACAGAATGTCCTGGCACAAAACATATTGGCTGATACCAGGGGTGTTCTGTTGAAGTCCATTCAATTTAAGTGCTTGTCTTTTTTTCTTAATTGCGTAGGGGTATATTTTGGTTAACATCCCACAGAAGTGCTCAGTGATTATACGACATTCTAAGATATTTTTGCCGCAAAGTGAAAATCACTTTTATCTACCAATTTTACTGATTTGACATAAATCTCAAGATAGTAAAATCTTCAAAATAGATTTTTAAGAAGTTTAACGAATACAAATTTGAATCTAGACAAACAAAAAAGGTGACCATATAAATGTTAGATATATACTGTATGTGCACTGCAATACAACTAGTTATCATGAAAAGAAAACACTGTGAACATATCAGATATAACATATATCAGTACTTCCTGTTGAACCCTCACAGTAATTCAGTCTAAATGATCTGCTATTTCTCGCATGTGCAACTCATTAACTGTGAATTCACAGTAAGTACAATACAGTAACTGAGGTTAAACCTGTTAAAACTGCAGCATATACTGTACTACAGTGGCATAGGTTCCTATACAGAGTGGACATCTACATCCAAATTAATATTCACATCAACTGCTGTTTCACGCACAACTGGTGGATGAGAGTTGAAGAAAAAAAAACTCTGGCTATTACGTTTATCATTTTTACTGCCTAAGTCTTGCCACATGTGATGTACCACATATCTCAAACTGAAACTGGGCACCTACACAATGACGCAGGGCAGATCCATGTCAATAATTCATGTCTTGTTTGTTTGTTCATGCCCCACCACCAACTTCACAGTACAGTGGCCTATATCATATAGGCAGTACTTCAACTTATTAAAGATGAGGCAAAATATTGTCAAAGAAATAAACAATACCACTATGAACAAAAGGTGGCACAATCTCTCACCTCTTTGACTCCCGCTCCTTGTAGGCGGCACTGCGTTCTCTTGGTGCTCATGTGGTCGCCGGCGGAGGCGTTGGAGGACGAGTCCTCACCGTGGTTGTTAAGGTCACTATCACTGTCTTCTATGGAGGCAAACACAGCCCTATCAATACAGACAGACAACAGAACACAGAGCAGGGCTTACTCTCATTAACACCCCTCAGTCCGAGGACGTCCCACAGAGCCCATCCCGTCCTCCCCTGTCCAGTCCCTCCATCCTGTACCTGAGATGCTATCCTGCTCTTGTACTTCCTGGGAGTTGTTGCTGCAGCATTCACTGTCTTCGGTGAATTCGTCCCTGCCATCCATGTTAATAGTGTGCTGAAGTCCTGTAATGCCTAAAGTGTGGAAAGGCCCTGGAGATAGAAAGACAGTAGCAGTCAATATGAGTGTTTCCAGTGAGCACAATTTTTTTTTTTTTTTTTTTTTTTTTTTTTTTTAAATTTATCCTTTATTTTACCAGGTGATGTCCCATTGAGATAATCAAATCTCAAAACAATAATCAAAACAATGACCTGCTCTGACTGGAGTGGGTGGGTAATATGATGATATACAGTGTAAATTTGCCTAACATCAAAGATTTTGTCATTATGTGGTATCTATCATTTAACATCTCTGGGTATATTAGACCAATTATGGCAATGCTAGCTGGATTTACCAAAAACAGACATTCCTATCTGTTTTATCCATTAACAATCCATTTGATTTTCCGGAAAATATATTACGTCTATATGGCACCCTTATTTATTACTCAAATCATATGATGACGATATAGTAGAGTTCTATGGTTCAAATCCTTTGTATCATTGTTTAAGAAAATCCCTAGTATTGGTTGTTGATATTACAATAAATGAATTAATCTATTAATCAATGTACAATTTTAAGAACTACAAGTGAAGTTTGCAAATAATCCAGGAATTTTATGTTTGCAGTTGCATAAAAAGGTGTGGGGCACAATTTCTTTCATACCATGAACCATTCAGGAAGAAGATAAGTGTGTCTACAGACAGACAGCAATATGGCCTTGCACCATTGTGGCAGGACCTCCCGTTGAGGGATTGATTTTTACAAATGACATGGTTTTTTTGTTTTTGTTTTAAATATGTTGATTCATAATTTGTAAACAGGTCAATCAATTAAGTCTGTTTTAATACAGAAGCCACTTTTTACCAATATATTGTATCCAGCATATGAGTGCTTTATCTCCATAGCAACATAAAACCAGCATCTACTGTCAAAGCATACCAAGAGAAGGTATGAATATTTCAACACGGTGCATTAGTTTATAGCTTAGAGTTCTGTTTTATCCACACACATAAAATATGTGAAAAAAAGTTAAACCTATTATCAGAACAGCAGTCCACTGAAAAAAAGAAAACAGTCCCAGATAGTAAATTATTTATATAATTCTTCATTTGGCTGTTCGAATTTGACTGGGCTCCACTCTAGATGTGGACCACAAGAACACCTTTGGTGGTTAGGCTGCACATTCAGACAATAAATACTAGGTGCTGGACATAAGAACATGTAAAAAAAACAAAAAAAAAACGGAAAAATAGAATACAGACACTAGATAATGCTGGTATGAACATATATTTAATTACAATCAAATGGCGTTTCGAGCGTCAAGCTTGACGCTTAAACGTCACTTGGTGTTAATTAAATATATGTTCATGGGAGTGTGCAGACTATAGCTTTCCATGCTTTTATTTGAACCATCCGACACTGAAACATAATGAATGCTAAGCCAGCAAGGCAAACGTACACGCGCACACACACACACACAAACTTAATTTGCATCCCAACCCCCACTTTTTCACACACATATACACTAACAGATACATGCTAGCTCTGTCGACAGCCATGCTGCAGTCCCACGGGGGATACAGCCTGCACTCTTTTCCTCTAGCTAACTGCCTTGCTACTCAGTGTGTTTCTCTCTCTCTCAGTACCACCCACACGCTGAACAGCCTGGCTCGCCCTCTGTCCTCCCGGCTTGTATGTAGCTCTGACTACTTCCATTTCTATACCATCAGCTCTGAGGGGGAGGATAAAGCTTCATACCATGACAGCCAATATGTGGCTCATTTAACGCCTTGTGATGCCACTCTTTGTTTTATTGCTTGGTTGCAGGATTCTGCAAAATCCCTTCACTTTTCTTATTATCACCACACTTGAGCCTGCAAACCTGTATTTAACTGCCAACACTGCTTCACTGGAGACAGTTTTGTTGAAAACTTGTCTTGCATTCACACACAAGAACATCCCACTTCAGATCACTAAAATGAATGATAGCTTAAAATCCAATTTTCTTCCATTGTGGGCTCTCTCTTCATTAACACAGATCACAGATGGGAGAGAGATCCTGACTTCAGTTACCTGAGACTGACAGAAGTAATTACAGCCCTTGTCACAATCCTGAGGTATTGCGCGCGGGTGCACACACACACACACACACACACACACACACCTCTCTGAGTGTCTGAGGTTTGTCATTCTACTGTTTAGCTACTGTCAAGAAGTTAGTATGTGAACGCAGTTTGGGCACTTTTCCCATAGAAATCAAAGCATTCATTAACACTGGTAGAGTGGGTCGGAGTATTGAACTATGAACTACTACAACAAGCTGGCTTCACGGCACATAGCCAATGATTGATGTGTGAGAGATACCCATCCCCCCACTTCTAGGGCTGTGTCTGTACATCTGTCTCTCCTAGCTCCCTCCCTCCCCCATCCTCCCTCCCTCAGTCTCTGCCACTGTGATGTTATCTCTGAGTCTGTGTGTCTGTAGGCAGGAGGTGACGCAGTGTCTGACTGAATCCAGACAAAGAGACAAACTCATCAGCCAACAGACACATAGAAGAGGGAGAGGGAGGGGGGGCAGGGGGGTGGGGGGGTAGCATGCAAAACAAAACAGACAAAAGATTGAATGCCAAAACTCTACTCAAACACCAAGCAATGGGGGTCCTGTTGAATTCAAAGCCCCCTCCTTCTCAGCCGTCATCCCCTCAAAAAACACACACAGACACACAACACCATCTGAATCTGCAGGAAGTTATGGCCCCCTGACACACACACACACACACACACACACACACACACACACACACACACACACACACACACACACACACACACACACACACACACACACACACACACACACACACACACACACACACACACACACACACACACACACACACACACACACACACACAGTGGGCCAAACATCTGATCAATACTCACTCTGACCTAATATTGCAAAGAAGGTTATGACCTAAGACTTTCTCTGGTTAATTTGGCACCTGAAATTAACCTGCTCCTCATTGATAATTTCAACAGATAATCAAGAAACATTTGTGCTGAGCTAATTTGGGAGAACATTCGGAGAAAACATCTTAATTATAGCTCTTTCAAAACAAAGTTCCAATGCGTGACAGAAACAGAAGTAAGCACGTTTCATATTAGATGAAATGTAAGTCCAATTAACAAAAATAGTAGCTTCTGTACTAGCACATATGTACACTTACTCAAATATTTATAAGTTCTGAAATAACCTGCAAAGTATTTATTATAGCCGACTCTCCAAGAAATGATTTTTTTACAGTAACACCTCCAACTCTAGATCACTTTTATATAATGCTGTTCTTCTTGCTGTTGTTGTGCATTAAACTCAAGGAGGAACACAAAGCTAGACAGACTGCACTTTTGTGTTATTGTCTGGAATTCCCTCTGTGTGTGTGTGTGTGTGTGTGTGTGTGTGTGTGTGTGTGTGTGTGTGTGTGTGTGTGTGTGTGTGCCTGCCTGCCTGCCTGCCTGCCTGCCTGCCTGCCTGCCTGCCTGCCTGCCTGCCTGTCAGACTGTCTCCCTGTCTGTCTGGTCGGTCAGTCTGTCTGTCTGGTCTGACCCTCTCAGGAGGGACAGCTCTGTGTTTGGAATTTATACCTCACAAGAAAAGACAAGTAAAACGATCAAGGCACCGCAGAGGAAAATCAAAAGGTACAAAACACAGTGCCTGAACTCACACTCCAGTGACACTGCGGGAGGTATGGCTTGTCAAGTCTAAAAAATGTCTTGGCATTTGTCCCAGCATGAAGTGCACCAACGCATGCCAACATTACATTGTCTCAGGCCCACCTGAGGGTTTTTAGCTCCCACTAGCTTGGACTCTTGTAGAAGTGTTACAGAGCAACAAATGAGCTCATTAGTTCGCAGGGATTATTGCAGTCTCAAGTGCAAGATGCATTTCAACAGCAGTTTAAACAAACTATGTTTAGAAAGGCGGGCTGCAGCATGCATAACTTCAGCAGATTACAGTGGGCAATCCCCTTCTGTGGACTGAACCATGTTTAAGGAGGTCAACCACCACAAAGGAGATCCTAGGGGGGGGAAGAAGGCCAAAAGCCAAAGCACACAGAAGGACATCAATAGTAAATTTACACCATGGGTCTCCCCAGTATTCCTTAGTTTCAATAAAGTTAATTTTGTATACCAATATTTCATTAGAATATTAAATCAATATGGGATGCTACAATTCACAATAGTGTAGTGCCATTGATGATACATAGGAAAGCCATGCATACACAAAAGGATGCTTGAGGACAATATTCCACTCAGAAAACCCTCAATATGAGAAAATGTGTATGAATACTTATTTTAGCAAGTAATAGTTATAGTTATCTCATGCTAAAAAAAGGGAGAAAAAGAGACAACAGAAACATTCAACAACAACGGTCAGATGACAATATTTTGAAGAACTGAGGCTTTACTTTGTTTTTGCCGATTATGTGCTCTGTGGGGCTGACTAGATAATTATCAAAATAGTTGCGCATTTCTTTTCTGTCAATCCACTAATCGATTCATTAACTGAATGTTTCAACTCTTCTGCTCTATACCGCTTTCTTGTTATTATCTTTTACTGGAACTGATGGGTCAGTGCAAACTATGGCCTGCACAGTGTGTAAAAGAAAGGCTTGTCCCCTTTGAGCACCGTTTAACAATATGCTACTGTTGTGATGAGACTCTCGGTCTGATTCCTTCTTAACACCTGAGATGTTTCTGCTAAATTAATCGACAGAAATGACACTTTAAAACGTAACCCATAAACCACAAACATGGTTAACCAAATGCCCTGTCATATAGGCTTACTACAAGAAGATACTATCACAAGGCTTCTTGTGAATCAGTCTAAACCACACAAATAGTGATATAAATTCCTGGTCAACCCAACATGCAACTAAAAGTTTGCACACATTATCAATTCCAAAGGAAAGAGGTTTACATACATATGTCGAGGTGATGAGGAACATTACACATGATCAATAAAGTAATTTCAGTTTGTCAAAATGACAGCTACTTTTAAGTAACTATTGAATATTTACCAGAGATGTGCTCATTTGCATGTTTGTTGCACTTACTTTATTCAGTCTGAATTCAGTTTTCGTACATGTAATTATGTCAATACAACTACTTAAGGGGCCATTGTGGGGGGGATCATCAATCAGCCAATAAAGTCTTATGCTGTATCCTCATACAAACTACAAACTAAAATGAAAGTGAGATATCCATTATCACTCTGACAGGAAAACGGTTTTTGTATTAAAACTCAAACAGAAAATTCTACTATATTGAAATGTCAGCTGCTGACATAATACTCCGGATATATAATATAGTATGTGATGGTATGTCATGACAAAATCCTGTCTTTGGTTTAACACATCTACATGAATCTATTACAAGCTACAGCGGGCACCAAGGAAAGCAACCGACACGCCGTTAATACAGGTCGCTACAGAAACAACAATAATTCAACACACTCTTGTCAAACAGACAAAGTATCCACGTATAATGGACGTGACAAGGATAAATACTGCATGAAATAGCATAAGACGATACCTGGAATACCTACAGTTAACTTTGAAGGGGTTGGTCTGTTTTCGCCTGGACATATTATTGCCCACTCCCGGTA
This sequence comes from Perca flavescens, assembly GCF_004354835.1. Classification (NCBI taxonomy): domain Eukaryota; kingdom Metazoa; phylum Chordata; class Actinopteri; order Perciformes; family Percidae; genus Perca; species Perca flavescens. Next base: position 25,060,973 of record NC_041331.1, on the reverse strand, counting down.
AAAACCTGGACTCTCCTCCAAACCCCGCACGGTTACCCTGAGACCAGTCCAGGTGTTTTCCGCACTGAGGGCACAGATGGTGAACGAAAGAATAATAATAATTAAAAAAATGTGATCAAATCGTCTACTCGATCAGTAGAGTCGGGACCATAAAAAAAAAAAAAAAAAAAAAACGGATACATAAAAGAGTCACATTCTTGCAGCGGTTAATAAAAAAAAAAAAACATTCTCCAGTCGATCCGGGGGTGTAAAATGATGTCCAAGCCCGACCAGAGAGACACCGAGCGGCCCCGAGCTGCTCCGATCCCGAGCCGCTGGCATCCGTGCACTCACTGCAGCGACGCACGAGCTCAGCTGATCTCTCTAACGTAAAAGCCAAAGCAGCGAAGCTACACCGAACAGGATTGTGGGATATGCAGGGCCGTTGGGGAGTTCTGTCTATGGTTGATGCTAAACATACCATGGTGCGTTCACGTCGTGTGGGAGTAAAAGCGACGGTGTAAAAAAATAAATAAATAAAATCACATTTCCACATCCTACAGTAGGCCTACCTTTTTTTTTTTTTTTTTTTTTCTTTAAGAGATAAGGCAAATCTAAAAGCGGTATAAATTCAAAATATATCTAAATGTTGCTTTGCCATACTTGCATATGTATGATATTTGTGAGAGGAACAACATTTGATGTTAATTAATTTTTTGTCCAAAATAATCAGAATAAATTAATGCCAATTAAGATGTCTGTTTTGGTATATTTTCAAATATATTACATTAAGTAGAAGTAGATGGGTAACTAATAGTAAATGGATAATAGTAATAGTAAGTGCACCGTTTTGTTAAACTACATTTTTCAAGGTGGTTGAAAGTGCTAAAACCTAAAACCAGTGCTTAACTCAAAGACTTCTGATAATGATCTCTTAACTTATCTTGGTCTATTCATTAATTGTGACCAAGTTATGAGCAGGGCATTTTACACTCGTCAGTGCTCTCTGGTGGACAAACAGCGCAATGGTGACACTTTTTCTAAATGACCACAATCACAACTATTGTCATTTCTGTCGTTGAATTTATTTTGTCACTTATCGGCTACAGCGCTATGGAGATAGGTCTGTCATTGCAAGACTACTTATCGGCCAAAACCTAGACAGATACTGTCTGATTTACTGTATCTGTGATAAACTAATATCAGCAGATAAAATGAGGGCTCTAGTGTCTTCAATTCAATGAAAACTGTTGATAGCATAGATTAGCCACAGTAACCAGAACATTGTTTCACCTTGCTGGTGAACATTTTAAGTGATTTCTTTTTAATATTCAAAGCAACAAAAATCTCAGATATCTCAAAACCTGGACACATTAATCCAACACCATCAGCATGGGTATACTGTATACCACAACAGATAACGGATAAAATATTATATGTAATTTGGTCGAACCAACCCTTTAAACAATGTTCTAGATTTGACACAGCAAAGGCACAGGGCAACTGCGTATTCCTGCTGTGTGATACAGGCCTCTACAGTGGATGAATGGTGATAGGAGTGTTGTTTGTCCACCCAGATGATAACCCTCTGGGCTGGCAGGTCAAAAATATGAAAAGGTGACTGATGGGTGTGCACTTGTATAAACACTGGCAAAGTGTTGATTCATTCACTCTGAAGTCTACAGTAAGACTGCCAGTGCTGCATACAATTCATAAAATGTCTTGAGGCTAGACAAAAGGAATGGCCACATTAAATTAATTAATTAATTTGTTAAGTTAAGTAGCACTGTGATGAACTAGTGACCTGATCAAGGTGTCTATCTTTCACCTGGTGTATGCTGGGATAGCTCCCTGCCCTCCTTGAGCCTGAATAGGAATAAGTATTATCAATGTATGAATTAATTTCTACAATGTCTTCAAGTAGCAAATCACAGAAACCGAGGCCCCAACCCCAAGTTTCTGAATATTTATCTGAAAACTAAGATTAATGACATCTAACATTTTTCACTGCAAACCATACATTTAACACGTCCGACAATCCTTATTTCATAGCAATACTTTGTGCTGTAATTGGGTAAATAGGCTTTAAAAATCACTTTTTACTAGAGAAGCTTCGAGAATTCTAAAAACTACAAGTTTGTATCTTCAAGCAAATTGGAAAAAGGCAGATCGAATGACTAGAAATGTCATTTGATTAATACACAAATGTTTTTTTATGAGATGTGAAAACTATTGGAAGTATAGGCTTATAATAAGCTTATTTCCACCTCTGATTCCCCATTCAGCATATTCTCTGTTTACTCAGACAGTTTTATAATAATTGAACACAGGTTGCGAACACATGGACAACAGGCTCAACCTGTCTTCACATGATATTACAATCACTGCAATTAATCTCATAAATAAATAGGATCATAAAAATGACCTTCTAAATCATTTTTTAACCAGTGCTTTTGGTCACACCCATTTGATTGTTTCTGTTGTTACTTTATCAGTGATGACAGCTAACTGGTATGCTACTTCTATCTGACTTGGGGGTGGCAGTATCTCAGTCCGTATAGGGACTTGGCTTGGGAACTGGAGGGTCGCCGGTTCAAGTGACTCCCCGTGCGGACCAAGTACGGAGTGTGGACTGGGAGCTGGAGAGGTGCCAGTTCACCTCCTGGGCACCTCCAATGTGCCCTTGTGCAAGGCATAAATCCCCAACTGCTTGGGCAGTTAATGGGCAGCCCCCTCACTCTGACATGGCATCTCTCCATTAGTGCATGTTTAGGTCCTGGGTGTGTAATAACTAGCAACAGAGTGTAAAAAAAATGTAATTTCACAATTTGAATCACTTAATGTTAATCTTGTGTTTGATCACAATGAACTCTAAAACTAACCAACTTGACCTTATTTTACCCTATAATACGTTTAAATACAATCTGTATCAATGAAAACGACCCTTAAGACCAAACCTCAGGCCAGACATTATAACGTTTATTAAACTATTAATCAATTAATAAAGCCCTTTCTGATTCTGATTGGGATTCTGATCAAGCCCAACCTACCTACAGAATAATTTCTTGGATAGCACAGTAACAACACTAGGTGGCACTCCAAACCACTGAACTGCTAATGTCACAACATTTCATGTAGTCGTCATCACTGACTGCCACGAGTAAACGGACCGCAGCACGACATTGACGGGGTAAAAAGGTATTCTTCCGCAGGGTTAAGAGAAAATATGCCATCTCAAAAAAATAATCTCGTGTCATGAAATTTAGGGCGTTTGTATACCAAGTGAGATATGCCATAATGCTCAAACTGTAATCTACGTTACACAAAATTACTTGGAGTCAGTCAGTTTATGAGATCAATGAAATAACGTTAGCTAGCTGGCTTAAGATAACAAACCGAACCCCTTTATAGTCAATGCGAGAACGATGGACGAGAAGAAGCTTACTAGCTAGACAGCAACCATACATCTCTCATCATCATGAAGACATAATTTAACGATTACCCATGGTGTCCAGTGAGCACTGGCATATCAGGTGGGAGTCTCTGGCAGAGGCACAGACTGTGAAGAAGTCCTCTACTAGAAGCTAGAAGCTAACGTTACTGAACGGTGATGATAAACTTCGGCTCTGTGCGCCGCCGGGAGCCAGTCCGCGCTTCTTTCACAAACCTCTGGGATATGTCAGTGTAACCCTCCGCCTGCGGTAGATGTGCTGAGGCTGGAATAGCCACCATTTTGCATGTCTAGTGTGTTCCTCCCTCCATTGCTAATAGAGACGATTCCAGTTATTTTCTGGCATCATTACGGCTAGTAAGTATATTCTAAGAATAATATGTCGGCAGAAATATATGTAAATGTCTTTACGTGTGAGTAATCGTCAGTGGTTTGGTTGACAACTCTCACTGTGGCGCTGCATGGGAAGTTGCAGCCCTCAGTGCACCGGGGTTGTGCCTGTCAGCAGCTAAGATAGCTAGCATGGTTAGTATAGCCTTATAGCTGCAGCCTTGCTAACTACCTGCTGGGCTAGGGATGTGAAGCTCAATAGCCATTTATTTGGAGTGGTTGTCCACAAATCATCGTGACAACACGTAATGTCAACTTTATGTTTTATATCTTCCTAGCTACCTACTTATTGTTTGCCATTTAGTTCAGACAACGTAGTATTCGGACTAGGTACTAGAGAAGCAAATAAGTGGTCAGGTGAATTAGCTAGCTAACGCCATAGAGGACTCAAGGATCCAAATGCTTCAAGAAGGCCTTAACTGCATCATGTCCTGATCAATCGGCGATCAGATTCAGGTGTCATGCCCAGCCTGTAGTGGCCTATCGTCTCAGTTCGACAATATTCTCTAATGCTGTTGATATAAACCTCCGTTTAACGAATAATGTCAGCCAAGGTGAAGCTACTGCTGTAGTGTCAACCTAATACGTTGCCTTTCACTGAAATACTCGTGTTAGCTTGTTGTTAGCTTGTTAACATTACGCATTTGACGTTTGCCTCAAAGCTTTGTAATGGAATCAGACTTTCCTAACCTTTTTAAGTAGACAATAAGTCAACGTTGCATTTACATATCCAGGAAGCTAACAATAGCTAGTTTAGCTAGCATGGACGTGGACTCCTTTTATGCTCTAGTTTCATAAGTTTGTTACTGGGTGTTGACAACGACTTTAAATAAGAAGGTAACATTAATATACACCCTTTTTTAATAATGCCTATACATCGTCTGAGGAAGACCAGTTTTCATAAAAATAACGTGCGGGTTCACGTTAAGGAAGTCAGCTGTAAGTAGGAAGTGATCAAATGAGTATGACGTGCAGTTTGGGTGATTCCTGTACATTTTTGTCACATCCCTTTCTGATAGCTTTGAAAGACTTATGAAGTGCTATTCCAAAAAACACTGACGGGATACAGTTTAATATTAACCAATGGTGAAATAATATCCAGGATTCAACAGAATCCAAAGTTGTCCGTTTGATGTTAAATAATTCAGTGTAATAACAGAATGACTGCTGCTTGAAACAGGACAGATATGACCTTAATTAAAACCACCTACCTTTTGTTTTTTTGCCTTTGTGACTAACTTTGGTGGCATACTACCTACTTGAGCATGTGCAATAAGTATAGTTTTATTTTACTGTAGCAGTTATTAATCAGACAATACAGCATCACATTCATACTTTGCATTGCCACTGTGCTTACAAATCAGTCTCACTGTGAATTGAATTAACTCCTAGGTTTGTCTGAAGGTTCTCAAAAAGACTGAAGTATGTTAACAACCAAAGAGTTCTTTGTATTATTTGATTTGTTTGAACTTATCTTTTTTAACTGCATTTCAATATTGTCAGTAGGCTAGATAGCAAATCATAGTATATCGTGAGCTTTGTCACTGTCTTGATAATACATTTGACTTGCACAATAGTTTATTGTTAATCTCACACATTTGTAATGTATTGTTTAGTCCCTCATAGTGCCAGCAGACCCACAAAGTCAGTGTTGGAGAAAATACTGTAGGAGATAGCATTAGTAGTTGTTTTTCAGCCCTAGTGTTTGTTGCTTTGCTTGATTTGCCAGCTGACTAGTGCAACCTAACAGCCAAATAAATAATATTTGTATAGGTTAACTGAGCCTACATCTTGGAAGTACAGAAATGATGGCTGGTGCTAAGGACACAAATCCTTTTTTGCACACAACTAGTTCTTCCTTCGAACTCCATGATGCATTCAGTTGTTGGTTTGAGATCTGTTGAGCAACTGCAGAGCCCATATCGGTCCAGCTAAAAAGTTAGTATTAAGCTCACTAATGGCTCTCGGCTGTCTCTAATGAGCACCAGGATTTGCACATATACTTCAAGTTAAATCACATAGGCCTACATTTAATAGTGTCTTCAACAGTCTGAGAATTTATGTGTCGACCTTCGTAGGAAGTGGAAGGTGGATTGTTGTATTCACAAGCTTACTACTTTATTTGGCGTGGACTACCCAAAAAAATGTGAAACATTGTTCATAATATTTTGACTATCAAATACGTGTTATTCTCTACAAAGGTACAGGACCCAACCTTTGACTGTGCATGTTGGAAGCAGGGTATAAAAACATGTTCAAACTTACACAATACAGATTTTTTTATTTCATTTTTATTTTTATTTCTTCCTTGTTGTGCATGTATGTGGAATTATCAGTCCTGTATTGCTCTGCAGTCTGCACAGCTGATAACATGGAGTTGGTAATTTAAGAAGGAATAGAGCGGTCCCTGTTGATGTTATTTCATTTCTAACATCTGAGTGCGCAGCTAAGAAACCGAGGGAGAGTAAAGAGACGAAGTGCAGGTAACAATAGCTTGGCAAATTGAGTAGGGAAAATGCTTCTCCCCAGTGTTGGCTCTGTATCTTTATCTTGCATCCGTCTGATGGTCTTTTTGTCTAGTTTAACTGCAACTCTTTTTTTCCCAAGGTAGTAGTGGATATTGAATCTGTGTTTTCACTTTCTAACAAATTCCTCATGGTGTTCAATATTCATATGTAAAACAATGTTGTATCTCTTAATGCTTCTAGTATGATGTCTCAGACTTCAGTTTGATTGCTCCCTATGATATAAAGGAGGCGTGGCATGCTTTTTGCTTTGTTGCTGGTTGTCAGGCCCTGTAAGCTAATCTGGGCTGGCTCTCCAACTCTCTAGAGTAAAAGCTTGTTATGAACTCTCATAATACATGCAAAGTACACCCATAGGAAAATTGTATAGGTAATATGGCTGTACAGCAGAGCACTTCACTTTTTGTCTCTGTAGTAAGGTTGAGTAAAGCTGACCTTGGTAAGTGAACCCGGGGTTGTTGCTGCCAATCTATTGAATAAGCTCAAGACTCCCCGTCCTGTGGTCTTTCTAATCCACGTGCAATGTGTTCAATCCCTCCTTTTTAAGTTTTGTCTTTTAAACTAAATATACTGTTCCACTTCCCAGAAATGGTAACGGCATTAAAAAGTAATGGCAATTATGGATTATAAGAAATATAATGTGTCTTGATTGTAGAAGAATGTGCCGTTGTACTGCAACTGCAAGAACTTAATTCAGTCAGCTCTTAACTAATGCTGGATTTACCTTCTTTAATGTACAGTACACATTTATTCATAAGCACAGCAAGAGAGAAGGAGTCGTGATTTATGGAGCCCAACACTAGGTCCACTCAGCTCAGGTAATTTAAATGGTATTAAAACAGACAGTAGATCTCTGCCTTTATTAAAGTGTGGTCTTGTCTGACCACCCTCCCCATTCCTCTTTGATCGCAGTAAATTCTTAGATTCGCTACAAACCACCACCTTATGCAACAAAGGATGCCCTCATTCGCTCCATGTCTGAATGCTTGTTTTTCTCAGTCAACTGGCATAGTTACAAAGAATTCCATTTGATCTTGATAGTGATAGTTAATGATAAGAAAAGGTATGGTGATTTTTCGCTTTTCCCACTCAGTTAAAAATATTGCAAATCCACAGTATACAGGTCTAAAAAGAGTCGGGGGACCCAGTATTACTAAGACAAAATTAAAAAAAAGTTTGTTTTGTTTTTTGTCACTTTAATCTATAAATGCTTAGGAAATTTTCGGAGTTGATGTCATGACTCATGTGGGAGCTGGAGTTGATTTTTCATGAGAGGCTCTTTGGCAGTTAGCCAGCTCAGGACCTAGTAAGATTTGTATAAGACTTCTGACTGGGCTCTAGTGAGAACAATAGCAGCATAATTTCTTGATAAGACAAATGCTTACGACACAGTTTTGATGTAGCTGTCTTTGGTGTTACGCTGCAGTTAAAAATCGTAGGTGGAAAATCAGCAGGCTAATAGAAAGCATCTTATCTCCCCTTTTGGAAGTGTTCGATGATGCTTAGCATGACAGCAAGTCAGCTGGAGGAATTACTTGCTCAACTACAAAACAAAAATATAAAAATACATTATTAAGGCAAAATCATGTACCTTGGAAGGGTTTATAAAGTAGCTACTTATCAATGCAGTCTCACATTTAAAATAATTACATTACGAGAGGTTGTATATCAGCATCATTTTGACATCATAAGATCTTTTCAGGGTAATTTAGGGTTTTAGGATATATGCTGTGCTCTATTCAATGCCTTTTATGTTTCTGTCCACTTCAGCACTAGTTAGATGGAGAAAATGGATTTGCTCGACAAGTAATTACCATAGTTTCTGTTGCTGTAGCAGCTTAATTATGTACTGCATGCTACCAGATAAAAGGCTTCATGAGATGGGAGACACAGTGTACTTTTTCCTAAGTAGTGGGGCCACCATTAATAACTTTCCAGTTGGATTAGAAGTGAAATTGAGATGTTGAGAACCTGCATGTCAACATCTTGGTACACAGGTAACAAATGACAGCGCTACAGAGGTTGTTCAACAAAACCAAAGAGGACCTAAATGAAGCTTCTTCCTGTTTGGCACAGGGAATTTATATGCATAGATTCCATTATATAAATCACATATTTATAAAGTGCTGTCTCATTGTTCCCCACAGTCCTGCCTTATTTCCTATATTCATACTAGCTTGGTAGGCTACTTAAGAGTTGCTGATACACTCCCTTATAGAAAAACGCCTCGCCTTGCTCCATTAGAGAGTTTATTTATTTTAAATTCTGTGAATAACAGGTTTCTTAAATATTACTTAAGAATACCTGTGTTGCCTGTTTAGAACAAGTAAGCATAGTGACTGTTTGGTAATGTATTTATATGTTTGTACATATACAGGACATGTAAAGTTGTAAACACAATTTGATCTCACAACTAAGCATGTGCTTATAAATATTTAAACTTCTCCCTGTGGCTTAAAGCCTGTGTGATCTCAGAAACTTCTCCGCGAGGGAATAGAATTTCACCCGCCGCTCTCCTTTCCTGCTGCACTTTTAATACTATTTGCAAACTCTAAAAGGAATAGTCATCTATTTGCCTCCTTAAAAACAAATATTAATCATATCTTTTGCCAGTGGTGTTTTTAGGAGTTGGGTTGTCTCCCAAAAATCACGTAATACTTTTTAGGTTTAATTTAAATTTTTTAGTTGAAGTACGTTTTACCTGCACATAAGAAAAAAGTTTATTTATCCTCAATGGGCAATTCCTTGTTAAGGCTAGAAACCAGAGAATGTGTTTACATGCACTGCAATGATTTTATAACTGTAACATTTACATTTAAGTGCAGCTTGTCAGCAAACACATTTCTTTTATACCTACTACCATATTCTTGAACCAAGGCTATTTTTTATTATATTTTCCTCATTAGAAGTGTAGCTTTTCGGTTTTCTGTTATGGTAGTCTAGTGCCATCCCTAAGGCAATGAGTGCCAATCTGTTTCTTTTTCTTAATGTTTTTCAGAGAATGCCAGCTCCGATCAGACTGCGGGAGCTGATCCGGACTATCCGGACAGCACGGACCCAGGCAGAGGAGCGCGAGATGATCCAGAAAGAGTGCGCTGCTATCCGCTCTTCCTTTAGAGAGGAAGACAATACATACCGTTGCAGAAATGTGGCAAAGCTACTTTATATGCACATGTTGGGCTACCCGGCCCACTTTGGGCAGGTATGTTTGGTGATGTTGGGAAGATGACTGGAAATGGGAAAAATTAATAGGAGAAGCTATTTGGATTTCCAGTGACATAATTATTACAAAGCTTACAGCCATGGACAGTTTTGTGACATGATGACTTGTTTTCCAGCTGGAGTGCCTGAAGCTGATTGCGTCCCAGAAGTTCACCGACAAACGAATAGGTTATTTGGGAGCCATGCTGCTGTTGGACGAGAGGCAGGACGTCCACCTACTAATGACAAATTGCATTAAGAAGTAAGTGGAGGCAAGATCCTCAGTGAATATATTTAACGTTTTGCTTTAAAGATGTTGCTTTTTTGCAATGCACAGCAATTTAATCTTGATGAAAATCCATGACCTGTGATTTAAGTTATGATGTGATGGCAATTTGGATCCCCAATATCTACCTTACCTGCTACTGTAACTGTCATCCAAAATGTTTCTTGTATCTATATTTCTGTGTTTCCATGGCTCATTTAACGCTTTTCTCCCGACACAGTGACTTGAATCACAGCACACAATACGTCCAGGGCCTGGCCTTGTGTACTTTGGGCTGCATGGGTTCCTCAGAAATGTGTCGTGACTTGGCTGGGGAGGTCGAGAAGCTGCTCAAAACATCCAACTCCTACTTGAGAAAAAAAAAGTAAGCCTCATTGTTGGCACGTTTACATGAATAAATGACTTGGAAGGCTTTTAAATATGTGGTGGACTATTCAAAATGTAGGCCCGTGTGCTGAACAGTTGTACTCAAAAGTAAACTATTGTGTTAAAGGTTGGCCCGTTTCCTCATTGAGTGTCTTATTTTTAAATATTTGTTGATAGGCGGCGTTGTGTGCAGTTCATGTCATCAGGAAGGTTCCAGAACTTATGGAAATGTTCCTTCCAGCAACAAAAAACCTGCTGAGCGAGAAAAACCATGGTAAGTCTAAACAGTTTGTCAGGATGCAGTTGTTGGCTCGTGGGGAAGTGTGCCTGTCCTACACAAATGCAGACTTTGTCCTATTTCCTGCCACTTAGAGTGCTTTGCTCAGAACAGCTGGGCAGCACATGTCCTTTTTTGTGATGTCCTTTGCAGAGGTGAGTGGAATTAATGAGTCTGTCATAAACTCTGGGTCTATGTGTACCCCACTTAGAAGAGACACAGTATGTCACAGAAAGAGATTTGTTTTTATTTTTGCTGAAATAACTTGATCTTCTCTGACATTGTGCAGCAATGCAGTAGTAAAAGCTTCAGATAAAACAATTTGAAAATGTTTGCTATTTTTGTAGATCATTATTGTCTGTCCTGCAATGTACACCATGGAATAATGTATATAGTAAATGGAAGATGGTGCAACATGGCCATAAGAAACACAAATATGCACCAAGCATTGTCCTGAATTGGTATCTGGACTTCAAACTGATAATAAAAAATCAAAAGAAATGTTCGATTAGTAATCATGTTATTGTAACTAGACCATGTACCCTGTTATGAATAATGTACATTCACTTTTATACAAACTCTTAAACGTAAAAAATTAATTACAGATTGATTACTTCAAAAGCCACTACGGATTTTAAAGATTATGTTAGAATATAACATATCTATGACTCTGTAGTGTGGCTTCGACGCTCGCCACCACTGCTGTCGCTCAAATGATGACGATTATTCGACCTTGTAAACATTCAGATCAGGTCACTCTGAAATGATTAGCCTATGTGATAATCTTCAGATTTATGATGCGGTCACCTGATGTCCCCTGTGGTTAATCATATGTATGCTAGTACATTATATTTTTGACATCTGACTTTGGCTTCTGTGCGATTGGTCAGCCTAGATATTGATGCATGTTTTTTAATGTGTGTGAAACACATTTTGATGCATGGCCGATTACCTCTTGTCTGTGATTTGGTATATGTAGTACATCGATGTTGTGGGTTTGTAAACTTGGAGCGTTTTCCCATTGGTTCGGTTTTGTTTCACACAGAGAAAAATCCAAGCTTACCAAAATGCATCACAACTAGCCCTTATGGGTCAGATGTGTTTGGGGCGGGAACAAGAAAGTAAATACAGGAAAAAGGTCCTGTGTTCTGTTGCATATTTCTTGCATCTCCATGGTCCAGCTCATTTCATTAAAATAATTTTTCAGACATTGTTTCACGAGCGACATTACTACGTCAGCTCTGCTCACCAAGACTTCGCTCTGCTCTGCCTGCGTCTGTCTCCAACTTTAGCCCCGGCTGGTTTGACCATGGAAATGCGAGTGACGGCAAGCTTGACCGCAGTCTATTTCTGTGTGAGAAACCTTGCAAGCTGCTACAGTTTGCATGTTCTGCCGCATCACAGATTGCAATGCACATCTGACTACAGGAGACATTTAGCTCAGACTTGTGGAGTACACATACAGTAGTTGGGGCAGTTGGTTTGAGGTCCCGTCACGTTCTCCCCGTAAACAAACCTCTCCAGAGTTGGTTTGAAAGTGCAGTGTTTCCTCTATGGTGATTTTATAGTGGCGGCCCACCATGGCAAAATTTCTGCCACCACGGTATCGGAAATAGGGCTGCACAAAAAATTTAGTCGCAGTTGCCTTTTAGTAGAACTATTCAGAGATTATTGGGCCCGTCCAGTTTAACTCCACATACTGTTCTGTTGATGTAGTTTATTGTCAAAACGTTCGCTTATATATATATATATATATATATATATATATATATATATAAATAAAAAAAAAAAATCACAACTGAAAATATGGCTTGTTTTGTGTGAATAGAGGTGAATAAATATATTAGTTTGTGTTGCAGCCAAGTGTCAGTTCCGTTTCATACGTAAAACATTTGGTGTGGGGGGGGGTTGTTGTTCAGACAGACCTGCCCCCACTGCTAAAAACAAATCCTAAAGGAAACACTGCAGTGTACCGAGACCACCTCTTCAAGAAGGTCACGGTGCATTCACACTTGCCCAAACGAACCGCACCAAGGGGAAAAAACGAACTGTAGTGCGATTCAATCGAACTACATGAGGCAGGTGTGAAAGCTCCCTAAAACAGTGGCACCCACCATCATAGTCCTTTTTTAGGTCTAAATGCCCAGTAACAATTGGGTGACGTAGAGAACAAAACTAGACAAACTCAAAAAAATATTCATTTAACCTTTACTTTGTCCCTTTCCCCCAGGTGTTCTCCATACATCAGTTGTCCTCCTCACTGAGATGTGTGAAAGAAGTCCTGACATGCTGGCACACTTCAGAAAGGTACAAACAGATTATCATACGGCTCATAAAGGCTCTTACAGTAGTTATTTATGCATTTGTCTTAAGCTCACGTCACACTTCATTCTCCTTTTGCGTACACATTTCCTTTTAGTATAGCTAAGCTTAGACAAACATGTTAAACTGGATTGCGCTACAGGTTTGCTTTACATTCAAAGTATGTCTCAATCTCTTATCTCCTACCACTGTCTTTTCCTCTTGTATTTCAACTGCTGCTGTACCTCTCCTTCTCTAGGTGTAAAACTGTGCCAGAAGCACCACCACTCATACTCATGATCTAAATATTATTTTAAGCTCTCTGAAAGTGAATGATTTCCAGTTTCCCCTCCCTAACATCTACCTCATATTTTTTCTGTCATTTGTCTTGGTTACAATTCCTGCATTGTGTTAGAATGAGAAGGTAAGAGTACATTCTGAATCTCATAGCTGGTGCATGCTGTAAATAGTAATCACTTCTTACACTCACCTCAGACGTAACCAAATTTGTGTTGAGTAATCTCATGTTGTGTTTTAATTTATACTTTTAATTTCCTTAACTTGTACAGTGATCATTACCAGTGTTTTGGATTTTACTGTATATAATAACCTTATGGTCCATTTGTCAGATACATTTCTTACTACTTTTGAGTGTCATTTTTGCTCAATATGCAGCTCATTCGATCACTATTTAAAAGCAGTTGGGTGGGTGTGTTTTCACATGATTGCCACAGGTGTTTTCACCAGGAACAGATGATTTCCACTGTATCTGTTTCACTGTTAGAGGGTAGCTTATTTGTTATGTTACTGTCTTAGGTCCCCACTCTGGTATTTTGGGTTGCTTGCTTGTTGTCATACCCACAGCAGAGAAGATTTATATTAATTGAATCTCTGCGCATCCTGTAAAGTAATCTGGTCTGAAACGTGTTCAGTCTGGTGTAACAGAAGTAAGCCTTCTAAGATCTGCTGCATCTGTAAGCTAGTGACCAACATAGAATTTTCCAGGACTGGGCTAGCAGTTTCTCTGCAGCAGTCTTTTTGTTATTTAGGCTTAATGCATCTTACACTTTTCTCTGTTCTGGAATGAAAACAATGCCCAATCTTCTAATTTAATGCTGGATAAGACATCAAACTGTTTCCCAAAGTGTTGAGTGTTTCTCTAAGGTTACATTTTGATTACCAGTTTTAGAAGAGAGATGAAAATTACACATGACTTTTTTTTTTTTTTTTTTTTTTTTTTTTTTTTTCTTGTGATGAGAGATGTTTCCTATCTTACTATAATTCCATTTTTGTTGGCATTGAATTAAACTTTAGTTTGAAATATACATCTGTTTATTTAGCAACGTTCAAAAGTTTGAATGCAGATTTTTTTTTTTCTCTGAAAGCCAAATGCCTTAACCTAATATTTTTTTGTACGATCAAGGATTTGATTTCACAACTTCAAAAATTTGGCAATTCAATCACCCAACTTTTAACCATATTACTCTACCTCAATAATCCCTACCTGGCCGGCTGCCACTGTAAATGAGAAAGTAATAAGTTTAAAAGTTAATGAAGAACAATGTTATATAAATGTTGAAGAGGAAAAGTAGAAAATGTGAGAGGTCTACACAAAGTACTGTGACACCTCTCCTTTTCTGTTCTGTTGTTGGTCTTTTTGTAGCTGGTTCCACAGTTGGTGAGAATCCTGAAGAACCTAATCATGTCTGGATACTCTCCTGAACATGATGTGTCTGGCATAAGTGACCCTTTCCTGCAGGTAAATCTCCTTCTTTTTTTGATGCAAGTACCCTCTATTGTAAGTGCAGATTTTGATTTGGCTTGATTTTTGTGCTGTACCGTACCAACCATGATTAGAACTTGTGATATTGGCACTGCATTTCATCAGAACAGAAATATCAAAAGAAATGAAAGGTATATTTAAAGCTGTTTTGTCATTAAAAAAAAGGGGAAGTTAACAGTCAGATTAACAAACAATTGAAGTATTAAATGGCACATCTACAGGTAAAACAGGCTGAAGTTGTGCCATTAAAAAAGGACCAAAATGACATCAGACTGGCAGCAAACAAAGAGTGCGGCAAGAGAAACCAGAATTGACCTGTGGGGGTCAATAAACTCCATCATACTTGTCAAGTCAACTGACTGGACTGTTTCTTTCCTTAGGTGCGGATTTTGAGACTACTGCGAATTTTAGGCAAGAGTGATGATGACTCCAGTGAAGCAATGAATGACATTCTTGCACAGGTTAGAATTAAACATAATCACTGTTTTTAGCTAAAAGCTTCTTTGCATGAGTGTAATTTTCAAACAAATGCATTGTATTTGTGCTTACAGGTTGCAACGAACACAGAGACGAGTAAAAATGTAGGCAATGCAATTCTCTACGAGACTGTGCTGACTATAATGGACATCAAGTCTGAAAGTGGACTGAGGGTGAGTTAATTTAATACAAAGAAAACATTTGGTCTGATTGATTTTCTTTTCTTTTTCTTGCCTAAATGCCTTTTTAACTTACAGGTCTTGGCCATTAACATACTCGGTCGCTTCCTTCTTAACAATGACAAAAATATAAGGTAATTATTTGCTTACAGTACTTGACCTTTTACACGTTGTCATCCAAAATCTTTCTTATTAATTCCTGATGGTAACATTAATTAAACTCACAACTCCAGATACGTGGCATTGACATCTCTACTAAAGACGGTACAGACAGACCACAATGCAGTGCAGAGGCATCGGAGCACCATTGTGGATTGTTTAAAAGACCTGGATGTGTCCATTAAGAGGTGAATCACAAGTGCACGCATTACTTAAACTACAATTTCAATTTCCTTACTATTTAGCCGTATTGTTTCTAACCTGTCCATGTCTACTTTTCATTGTTGTGTAGACGTGCAATGGAACTGAGCTTCGCCCTGGTGAATGGCAACAACATCAGAGGCATGATGAAAGAGCTGCTCTACTTCCTGGACTCCTGTGACCCAGAATTCAAAGCAGACTGTGCATCAGGAGTCTTTCTAGCTGCAGAGAAGTATGACACTGACACATACACTTCACTACACATTACACCTGTGCTCAGCTGCTTTGTAATCATTTGATACACATCCTGTGTGACCTTGTCGTGTGCAAGACTCTTAAATAGTCTTTCAGCTTTTCATATTTCTCTTAGCACAAACAAAGTTGCAAGAACCTGTTAAAAGTAACTATCTGCATGAATTATATACATGTAGACTTAATTTCAGCTTGTGAAGAGGGAATAAATCACCCTGTGGTGTTACAGAGAACAGTATACAACATACTCTGACATGCATCAAGCTAAAGGTTTATTTGTGGTACCACAGTGGACGGGATGGCGAACATTGAAATGCTGAATGATGATAAAATGAGTGATCCATCGTCTGACAGACCATGATGATACCATTTATTTTCTGACAGCTTTTGTCTCCCGGCTGTAAAGTGTTCAGATAACTTACCCTGATTTTCCACTGGACGCGTTCCGGCTGCGCCACGGTTTTGTTCCATCCTCCGCCACGCGCCATACCACACCTGGAGTGGCGCGTCTTGCCTGCCTGACTCGCAGATTGTATTTTCTCTACAAGGACTTGAAAGAACAATCGCATGTTTATTAGCTGGTATCTACCTTCCGTTCCAAGCACTCCATTACAATTAAGCTCAATGCTTTCTCTTTTCTCGCGTCATCCTCATAAAAAGGATTTGTGATGTCTACTGTGTGTTTCCTCCAAGATGAGTCTTTCGTTGCCCATGGTGTTGTAGAGGAGACATATACAATATTGGGGGGGGTGTCTGGATGCTCTCGCTGTTTCACTTCCTGTCCGGCTGTCCTAGCGCCCTGCGGCTCATGTGAAAATAGACCTGACGCGTATCTTTAATGGAGCGGAGAGCTGCTTCCATCACGCTTCTAGGCGTGCCGCGTCGTGGCTGGTGGAATATCAAGCATTGACTTAAATGGCCACGATTGCTCCCTGGGGTCCCGGTGGAATAGAGGGGTTAGCATGTTAATGATTCTTCTTCAGTCCACTGCTGGCACTAATCAATGTATCGTGTTACAGGTATGCCCCGTCGAAAAGATGGCACATAGACACCATTATGAGAGTCCTGACAACAGTACGTATATAACAGAAACACTCCAGTGCCTCTAATGCCTTTTGCTTGTAGGTTGGAATTAATTCTCAGTGTGAATAATAATAATAATAATAATAATAATAATAATAATAATAATAATAATAATAATAACAACAACAACAACAACAACATGTATTACCTTGAGAACCTCTGATCTGATCAAACCTGGTATTAAACCTTCGAAGCCAACACTGCTTTAGTTTTACTGGAAATGTACAAATAAATATTTGAGATTAATTAGCATTTCTCATCGACATCTCTGCTCATCCTTACAGGCAGGGAGCTATGTGCGAGACGATTCTGTTCCCAACCTCATCCAGCTCATCACCAACAGTGTGGACATGCATGCCTACACAGTACAGAGACTATACAAAGCACTCCTGGATGACATCTCGCAGGTCAGAGCAGTTCTGGTTTGGGTCATGACTAGATTTGGGACATCTCTGTCTTTGAAGCATACAGTCATACTAGCTTAAAAGTTGCTCACAGTGGACTTGTGTTTCTCTCTCTGTGTTCTGTAGCAACCTCTAGTGCAGGTGGCGTCCTGGTGCATAGGAGAGTACGGGGACCTGCTAGTATCCGGACAGTGTGAGGAGGAGGAGCCCATCCAGGTACACCTGGAAGAATCCCAGCCAAACACCATGGACACAAATTGAAGACCACACAATGCGCAAATCTCAATCCTGAGAGAAACACTAGGTCATTAATTTTCATTTCTTCTTTTTGATCTAAGGTGACTGAGGATGAAGTTCTGGACGTGCTGGAAGGCCTCCTGGTGTCCAACCTGTCCACACCTGTGACCCGGGGTTATTCCCTTACCGCCATCATGAAGCTGTCCACTCGGTTCAGCGGTGTTAAGTTAGTAATGGCCTTTTAGACCCATCCTATACGTTTAAAGCTTTGCAAACATTTGGCTGCTAAGGTGATAACGTTTACTAGCCATTACCAATGGTACTTTTTCCCCCTTTTCTAACCTGCAAATTTTGTTTTAGCCGAATCAAGAAGGTGGTTTCGATTTATGGCAGTAGCATCGATGTGGAGCTTCAGCAGAGAGCTGTGGAGTACAACGCACTTTTCAAGAAATACGACCACATGAGGTGAAACTGCATTACACTCTACTAAAAAATTACAATCACATTATTCAGATCACATTGTACCAGTTGGTAGATAAAAACGTTTCCTCCAGTGGCTGAGTTTGGGTCCTCTTTTGTCTCCCTCCTTATTCCTTGCTTGTTCCCGGACTTCAGGCCAGCTCTCCTAGAGCGAATGCCCATTATGGAGAAAAGTGCTTCTAATGGCCCCACAGAGATTGTACAGACAAATGGGGAGACAGAACCCTCTGTGGTGGAGCCAAAACATCTACCACCTGTCACCCAGCCAGTTAACCAGGTGAGGACAGTTTTACTTTATTGTGAAGAAATGAAAGACCATAGCAGAGATAGACGCTATTATTTTTAAGAACTGACCGTATGGGCCACAAAGCCCCTAATTTATGTGGCCAAGTACATTTTGGATGGCCCACATGTAATATAAAAACAATACAGAAAAGGCAACTTAACACAGCCTTCCTTAACTGTAACACTTCAATAAATGGAAAGACTAACAGAATAAAAATATATAATTATTAATTCAAATTGAATATATATTGTCTCAGAGTCTCTTACTTCAGTCTATCTTTTTCCACGTCCTCGTGCCTCTGCCTCATACAAGCTCTTACACTTTTCTTTGTCTTTTCTGTTTTGTTTTTTTTAACATTGAAATAACAATCATCTTTTAAGGTGATTTAAACTTTCACGAAAAGGGGTAAAAAAATGTCGTAAAGATTGAGTGATGCGCTAACCAGAGAAAGAGAAGCTCACAACACTCAAAACACACAAGTTTGTTTTGACGAGGTAAAAAGTTATATATTTGATCAGCAACTGTGTATATAAACTCAAAATTACTATTAAGTTTGCTTATGGCCAGTCAAAGCAGCCTTTATGTGTTTTGTTTTTTTATTTTTCTTCATAAAAACGGTGAGGGAAGCGGTGGCGTGTGTAAAATATTGGCACTAGCGTTTGTGTGTAAAATGCAAATAAAGTAGCGAATGCACAGGCAATACAGTTGTATATTATTATATGTATACATAGATATTGCAGGTATTTTATCATGTTTACATTTTTTCCTCGTTCCCCAGGCTAATGATTTGTTAGACCTACTGGGTGGTAATGATGTGGTACCAGTAATCCAGAACACGATGCCCACCAAGCCTGCCTCAGCTGGAGGAGAGCTGCTTGATCTGCTGGGCGACCTCTCACTAAGTGGTAGGATGCTCTCCTTAAAGCTCTCTATGGCCCCTTTTTAAAGCAAAGCAAGGACCTGGTATAAACGTGTTTGCCACCAGTGTGAATGTGATGTCCAACCTGTGCCTGCTCCTGTTCAGCAGTAATGTGGTGTTGGCATGAAAAAGTGAACAGAAACCCTTGTATGTCGCTGTCCCCTATTGCCAGGCGGCCCAGCCCCTGCTCCTGCTTCCTCTGTGCCCACTTCCCAACCCTCTTTCCTCATGGATGGCCTCTCCTCACAGCCCCTGTTTAATGACATTGCAGCTGCAGGTGAGAGTCTGTTGATCCCCCTGATCATCTGCTCCCAAATATATAGTAATTTGTGGTATTGTCCTAATGTATTAAAGCACTTGGTCATTGTGTTTTTCTCTTCTTTGATTACCATGACCCATCCTATGAAATGTTAGCTATCTTTAACTTTAACTCTCTTTATAGCTATTCCTCCCATGACGGCATACAACAAAAATGGTCTGAAAATAGACTTCACATTTGAGAGAGCTAATCCCAATCCGAACATTGCCGTCATCACTATCCATGCTTCCAACTCAACAGAGGCAGATATGACAGACTTTGTTTTTCAGGCTGCAGTACCAAAGGTAAGCAGGCACAATCTGACAATCAAATTAAGTGGCTGAATTTCACTATGTCCTAATCATGCATAATAGTGTTCATTACCAATACGTTTCCTGTGTTGTATTACAATGATAATGTCCTACAGTTTTGCACTGCAGATTTAATAACGTGCAGTGCCACTGATGTGTATATCCTGTCTGTTTCATGTCTTTGATATGCTAATTTCTACTGTCTACAGTAGCTTTAACTGTTTCTGTTAATTCTAATTTATTTTAGGAATGCTTTGACTTTTGGGAACAAAACCAATTCAAAGCTCTTGGTCCATTTTTATTTTATTTTTTTTGTTGCTGTTTTTAAATCTCCTGTGCAAGAGATGCTTTAAAGGCCACCCCTTTTCATCTCATGTTTGTTATACGTGTTATTCCGAAAGTTGGGCTCAACTACTCAAAAATAAAGTGTTTATCTATACTAATAGCTACAGATTTTAAAAGTAATATGCTATTTTACTGCTCACCGCAAGTCTACTCAGCCGTTCTTTCTGTAGTCTAGAATTTAATAACACGATTACAAAGAGAAGCAAAAACACACAGAGACAAAATTTATGGGGAAATTTCATTTTTTTATTTTTATTGAAAAACGTAACATTTTCTTGAAGGAGGACCCCAAAACCCCCCACCAGATACGCGCACCTAAATCTTCCACAAACCGAGGGAAAATATTGAGTACCATCAAATTTTCATCTAACATAGTGTCTCCTTTCTCTTTGTCAGACATTCCAGCTGCAGCTCCTCTCCCCTAGCAGTAATGTCGTCCCAGCACTCAACCAGGGAACTGTCACACAGGTCATCAGAGTCCTCAACCCACAGAAGGTGAGTTTGCCCTTTTGAGTTGGCCAAATAGTTTTGGATTTTTATTATTTTGTCCTTTTTGAAGCACACATATAATAGCCTACATTTAAGACCTGTGCAGTCTCAAATGATTTGCAAGAATTTCCTCTTTTTATAAACATGATCATCCTCACACAATTTTCAGCAACAGCTACGAATGAGGATCAAGCTGACGTACACCCTCAAAGGCTCGCCTGTGCAAGACCTGGCTGAGGTTAATAACTTCCCCCCTCAGTCCTGGCAGTGATGAGCTGCTTCTGTTGCTCTTAAAAGCCCCCCACCAAGGGAACTATGAAAACGATTTTCCTTTCACCTCCCTCCTTTCTTCCAACGGATCCCCCTGTGACGTCACTGCAGTCCGCTGCCCTCGAGTTGCATGGGAAGCAGCAGAGCATCTTAACACAGGAGAAAAATGCAGATGTTACGAAGACCCTATTGACTATTGACATCACCAGAATAATTGGGAAAACATATCAATCAATGAACTTTCTCTTTTCTTTCTTAATTGGTTTCCATGATGTCTTTTGTGTAGTAGTACTATTTTCCACATACACCCTCCACCCAGCACCATTACCACCCACAAAAGCACATAACTCACACCATTTACTGTGGCACACTTACCCTCTCAAGTCATTGTAGAGGAAAAAAAAGTGTTGCCCACTATGAGCACTGCAGTAACCATAGTTTTATTCTGATTTATAATTAAGCTAAAATGCAGTTGAAACACTTGCTCCATCAATATTTATGATTGGCTTTGCATTCAGTTTTTTTGATATGAACCTTTTGTTTGATGGCAGCAGAAAAAGCTTTGAAAGGTCTATTTAGTGCAGTCATAAACTTCTTGGATACCTCCTTTTTTGACTCTGCATAATGAGTGATATAACTTGTCAGAGAGTTGTATTCATTTTGAATTACATTAATTTGCTTAAAGCATGTTTGAGCATTGATAGGATCACAATCACACCCCGACTCAAGCTCGGAGGGGAATTTCTGGTTCTGGTAGTATGCCCAGTTTGATCATCTGTGGCTGCTTTCAGAGATTTCCCGCACAGCTCTCCTAAAATCATGTCATCTGTAGTTGGTAGATCTGTATAATAAATTCAACAGTTAATTGCTTTGCATAGCTTGAATAGGTTCATTCATTAGGATGGATATAATCCAGGCCTGAAAGTTATCTGAAGATAAGCTGATTACATTTGTGTTGGAGATCTGCGTTTAAAGTTTTCCTGCATCTGTGTCTTCACAGTCGAGCTAGGAATTTAAAATATACATTTCAGATTTGTTTAACCTGGTTGAACCTAGTCACCATGCACATACATGTAAATGACGCTTGTTATGAATGTAGTTACATGCACTGAATGCTTTTTTTGCCCCACAAGTCTCTCTCTCATAGCTGTCTTCTTTGATGGGGATGCTCATCTTATTGGCACTATTTTTGTGAAAGTATGTTTTATTTCTGCAGTAATTTGACTTAATTATTTATGCCTGATATCAAAGTGATGTGCCTTTCTGACTTGGCTAGATAAAAGCCCCTGAACTATTGAGTTCTGTATGAGCTTCGTTTGTAAGTGTGCTTGTGTGCTGATCGTGTTTTCAATCGGAGGGAAATGACCTTGATGGATTTGAATTGGTATATCACTTCATTTAATAAGTTAAACTTTTCACTTCTATATCTCAGAAGTTAATAATCATTCACGCACTAATACCGGCCTGCCTGGATGTCCACAGCAATGTCTTTTTGTCTTCATTTTGACAAAAAATATTTTTAGCTATATCCTTTCTTTCCCTATATATTGTGTGGCAGACTTTCCAGTAAAAATACCTGTTGGATGTTATTAATAACAAGTCCTAAAACAGCAAATCTCAAATGTTATGGCAGCTAATAGATATTCCATAGGCTGGCATCAAGGTTTCAAGTGTTTTAAACAGTATAAATTGTACTAAAATGAAATATAGTTAAGATTTCCCCCCCACCCCCTCCTGTCAACAAACAAAGTGTGAGTTTGGATCACTTAGTGAGGTACTGGGAGGGGTTGTTCTGTGCTGACTGTTAGTATGGTTTCTTGGCTCTCGTCTTCTCTAAATCAGAATTCTGACCATGCTGTCGGGGATAGTAACCTTAATACCTCACAATGTTCTCTCTTTCTGTTAACGTTCAGTTGCAGTAGATTGACAAATTTGTTTAGTCATGAATTGCAAGCAAGGGGAGCATCTGCATGAGAGAAACTAATGGTAGTTTGTACATCTCATTACTTAACAAGCTTAGCAGTCCTGCGATGCTGTGTTGAGATCCTCAGATGTTTAATCCGGCTGTATACTTCTTTTCACTATGCTTCACTGTCTTCTAACTTCTGTGACCAAATCAGAGAGACTATTGGCTTTGGAAATATTTTTGAGCTACAATATGTGTATATGGAGAAAATTATTTCAGTTTAACTTTTTTCTGTTCTTGACAAATGCTATATTGGCTTTTTTTCTGTACATATTGAGGGCTTTTATAATTTTGTCTCTTGTACTATCTTTCATCATTTTTTTAGATACCATTTTCTAAAAATTCCTATTATTCACAATGTGTGTTGTCTAAATAGATCGAGTCAACATCAGTCTATAAAGACCCCTGTATGATCACTCATTCATTGTAAACGATATATGATCTGCTGCCTGTACATTGTATATAGTTGTAAAACAAACAAAAGCTGATCAAATTAAATAATGCCACATGGAGATAAAAGAGTAGCTAGGACGTATAATTGTATGCATATATGTACAAAAAGAACCTTTTAAAAGGATGCAATTGAGCTGCATTTGATTTACTATTCTTCATGATCGGGTGTGTCATCTTTACTTCTTTTACAAATATGGTAGGCTACTTGTCGGGGTTCCTTATGATGTAGAAAAATAAGGGTTGGAGCCATCTTAACAGATGTCTAATAGATGTACTGTACTACTGAGAAACCTAAGCACAGTGCTGCGCAGCAGAAGTGGCACCTTGCTTCTCTGCCCCTCAAACGCCTCATGTATCCATGCCCTCCATCGAAGAGGAGCAGGCTTCTTGCCACGATGTAACTCTGGCCTCATGTTGTTTAGTGTTCTGCACTCTTGACAATTTGATCTATTAAACTCCCTTCCACCTACAATTTGCTTCGTGAAATGATGCCTAAGGGTCTTGACACAGTACCTCTCATGGTTGCCTGGTTACCTTTTTTTTTTGTCTGCCACGTAGCACCTTCTTAAAAGCATCATGTCTCAACTAAGCAAGTCCACTACTTTTGGAGATTTTGAACTTCACTGTGATTTTATTTTTCCCAGTATGATCCGTGGGTTTAAATTAGAATCGAATTTTGTCTGGACGAGAGCTGCTAGAAGTTTTATTATGTGCTAAGTGGTTCCAGATATGTATGTTGGAGCAGCAGTGTCCTTTTCTTTGTTCTGAACAGTACAGGGCTTTCTTTCGGCTTCCTTGGTCTCTTATCGCTGATGTTTGCCTCTGCGTGGCACATCTTTCGGTTTCTCTCTGTAGTCACCAATACAAGAGGCGGGGCTGTAGCGCATCACGTCAAATTCATCTGAGCCCTCACTGTTTTTAAATTCAACTTTACATGGCAGGATATAAGGGAGGAATGCAATGGAAGTTTGTTTTTGTTTTTCCTGTTAGGACATTTTTGATTTTGTTTGTGGAGTGCTGCTTTATAAGCCCAAGCAAAACTGAGACAAGCCTGTGCTACAAGCTGATAACCACAAGGGGGAGCTGTGCAAAACGGAAGGCTGACGGGATGGGAAAGGAAGTTTCATAAATCTATTCCTGAATGTTTTGGTTGGTGTTTGTTTGTATTGTCTCATTCAACCAGTATGTACCCTTGTTAATCACATCTGATCAGTTCTTTCAATGATACCATAAATTCATGCAGTTTTAAATGTACAAATGAAAATGAACCCAACATAAGTGCTTTGGACACTGTAACTTAAAAGGAAGAAAAGAAACAGAAACAAATACCCATCAGGTGTGTGTGTGTGTGTGTGTGTGTGAGAGAGTGAGTGAGAGAGAGTAAGACGGAAAATAATCATGCTTGAGAGAGCGTGATGGTGTGCAACATGTCTTTTATCTAGATAGGACATGATTTTTGGCTGCAATTTCAACTTTCAGCTTCTGAGCTGCATGTGAAAACCAGTGTAAATAATGTAATTTCTACTCTTGACTTGAGACTCTTTGAAATGCAAGAAAAGTTCAGTTATAAACTCTGTCACACCACCTTCATAGGTCAGTACTAATATGTACGAAAGGAAGTTGTTCAGATAGTGCGTACAATACTGTTAATGTTTTGAAGAGTGATGGAAGTCCACATCTGTCATTTGGATTAATTGGATAATTGATTTAGTTTTTTTGTTACGGTGAATTCAGTGTGTAGGGCTTGGAAGAACATCTGATTGCCACCCATGTTCACTTTCCCTGTTGAATAAAAAAAAAAAAATGCATCCATTGTATTTCAGAAACAATCGGTTTGTAACCCCCCCGGATCTGTCCTGACTGTAAAACTATATGGTGTCTGATTTTGTTGGGGAAGGGTGGAGGCATGAGGTTCACTTTTTCCAGTAAAGTTTGAAATGTTGAACTGAATCCCAGTTCCATGGCTTCAAGGTGAGTGTGAATGTCAGACTGAAAGTATGAAATGATGATTAAAGATGAAAAGTTGTAAACTATTAAATGGGATATTTTCAATTTATGCTGTGTATTCTTGTCTTTTGGGTTGGAGAAAATGATCAAGCGAATAAAAAGTCAAATAAAAATCTAGTTGAACTTTGGTAGTTTGTTTTCTTGGTTGTTGCAAATTGGAACAGGACCCCTTGCTTGGGCGTCATTGCATTTTTATCATTTTTGCATCAATGTGATGGACCTTCATTTGTTAGGTATTAAATGTACTCCATTAGATAGATAGATAGATAGATATATATATATATATATATATAGATAGATAGATAGATAGATTTTATTAAAAAAATATATAGATTTTATTAAAAAAATATATATATATTGCCCACCCCTAGCTCAATATATATTTGTTACATGATAGACTAAATCCTATACCTCTCTTTAAACAAATCACCACACAATAATTATTATACTGTATATTTATTTCAAGATTACTATTAATTGATCATAAAATGTCGGTACCCTATATCAGGGACTAAATTTAAAAAATGTTAAATGAGCAACTGGCAGCCGTGGAGCTGCTTTTATTAACTACGTCTAACAATGTCACAAGAGTGGAGCATGAAGGGCCCTGTGGGACTCAATCCTTACTCACCTTATTGTGTGTACTTACAGAGGGTGTAGCGTCGCTTTGCCAGACCTTCCTCCACAGCACTGCTAAAGAAGGTCTGGCAAGTCCACACAGAATCCCGGGATAGAAGAAAAACGTGCTCTGGTTTATTGGCATTTCTTTAAACCAATCACAATCCTCATGGGCGGCGCCGGACAGAGCCATGGTGCCGCTGCAAAATAGGAACGTGTACTTTCAGAAGTTATTTTAGTCATATAACAGAAAACTCAGATTGGACACATAGTCTAGCTAGCTGTCTCAATTTACCTTGCAGAGATCTGAGGAGTAGTTAACCATAGACCTCATAAATCAACCAGAGTTTAAAATTTCTTTTTTTAAAGATAATTTTGGCCTTTATTTCTACAGGACAGCTTAAACTTGAAAGGGGAGAGAGAGGGGGGGAATGACATGCAGCAAAGGGCCGCAGGAGTAAACCTCTATATGGGCGCCCGCTCTACCAGGTGAGCTAACCAGGCGCCCTAGAGTTTAAAATTTCGACACAAAGAAAGCAGAAGGTAACGGACATCCAGCCGAAAAAAGTAATTTTGGCACATAGTGAGAAAAGCACAGCCAAGTAATAGAATGAATAATGGCTGCATTCCATTTAGCTGTTTTCAGGCTCCTGGTATTACTGCTCACTGTCACGGCTTACTGGGACACTTAAACAACGGGTTTTGGGGTACGTTTTCTCTCATTTGGTGGGTGTGTTAGTAGGGAAGACCTACTTACAAATTGGTAACATTGCTTTAATGAATTTCTTTTATTTACCTTTGTTACACTTGGCTCCAATGAGGCTAATAATCTAGCCAAAATCATGTTTGAGGGTGTCCATTTTCCTGTTAGATGGGTAACGTTAAATCATTTGGGGGAAACAACTACTGAAGACATCCAGGCAGAAATACAGGTGCATATCTACTGTAGATAGCATGTCAGAGGATTATCAAGGTTGGACAACCAACCTGGTGCGTGGCCCCAACCACTTGGTTCACTGAGTGGCCTTTGTGGTGATTTAATTAGTTGCAAATGTGTTTTGTAAATTGCTAACCTAGCGCCAGACGGTTTGAACCATAACCATCTGATAAGTCATTGGAAACTGTTTCGGAAAGGGCAGGCACTTTAAAAAAAAATACCTGGCAGGTGATTGGATGAAGCATCTGTCTATCACATCCACCATTGTTGTTTTGAACGAACAGCAGCCTACACAAGGGGGTAAGCTTCGCTTCAGAACGCGAACCTCCGATGGTGCCATTTTGATGCTACCAAACGCTCACCCGCCGTTAGCATTCCATTGACTGCCATTAATTTTGACGTCACTTTGACAGCGAATAACTTTACATCTGAAGCGTTTGAAGACTTTATTTGTCCATTGTTTATTTCTAAAGAAACACGACAATGTATAAAAGGCTCCATTACCTTGTATCTCATGTTATGGCTCCTTAGCAGATGTTTTTGTAAAAATAGGCTAACGATTGTGTCATAACCACGTGACTTAGTGTCGCATAGTAGAGGAATTACTGTATAGTACAGGAGAAGCTCGCAGGCTGTTTCGACTCACATTAGCTATTGAAGTTTAATTAATGGAGGAGGGTGGGGGTGTGGCCTTGACCAACTGCCACTTTGCTCGTTTGAAAGCCATGATGTCTCTCTCTCTCATGGGTGGGCCAAATTCTCTGGGCGGGCAAAGCAGAGAAAGGGGAGGTAACCTTGCTCCTTATGACCTCATAAGGAGAAGATTCCAGATCGGCCCATCTGAGCTTTCATTTTCTCAAAGGCAGAGCAGGATATCCAGGGCTCGGTTTACACCTATCGCCATTTCTAGCCACTGGGGCACCATAGGCAGGCTGGGGGAACTCATATTAATGTTAAAAAGCCAAATTTCCGTGCGCTGAACACCCTGCTGTGTGCGCAAGCACACTGCAAGAGTTTACATACACGTTGCTGCTAACTGGGTATGACATCTCTGACACACCCACCTGCATTTCAGCTCAATTAAGTCTAGGCTACATATATTAGCTTGTATTATGTTAATGTTGCTAGTTGCTTATGGTTGGTTGTTGCATAGGCTACAATGAAACCTGTGTCTCTGTAAAGGAATGCAAAAAGAAGGCTAATTAGCGCCATCCTCTATAAATATGGTTCTAAACCCTCTCTGGTTATACAGGATCTTTTTTTATATAGCCTATACGGTATTGGAGCAATATGATCGATGCAGCCGCTGCCATATTTGGATATATGCATATTTTAGCTCTAACATTTCACCTTTAATAACTAATTTAAAGGATAGCGTACAATTTTAAGTTCGTAAAACTCTTTAAACCGGTAACATTATATAGGCGGCTTTATTAATGGTAAATAAATAGTTAGCTTAATGCTTTCTAGTATTGTAAAGAACCAGCTAGCTTTTGGGTTACTGATGGGTATGGTGTTCCGTCAGAACACCGGCAATTAGTCTCTGGTTGCAAGTCATGGAATTATTTGAGTTATTTTTTTCATTAACTTTATTGTGTAAATAGCTACAACATGTTACATAAACAAAACGTTATTAATTAATCTAGTTTGCAGGTTTATGACATTAATGTAGCCTAATAGTGCATAACTAGGCCTGTACAGTACAGTCTACTACGGTAATTCAGTAGGTTAAAACTGAGTTACCACTGATCCCTCCAAGGGCATATCGTGATTTTTCGTGATGAATTGCATCAAGTAGTAAAAAGACAGTCACGATTAATGTAAAACGCCTCTCCTCTCAGAAAGGGGCAGTGGCTGAATAATACATACCCTAAACCCGCCCATTTAATGTTTATTGATCAGCAGTCAGATTCAGTCTGGATATGGCGTCGCTGCACCGACACGGGATGAATTTTTACCTCTCCGTGGGAATTTGCCAGTCGCGTATCGGGACGGCACTTTTGGGTTTCTGTCGTTGTTAATAGGGATCATACATGGCGATGGAGGACGAGGATAATAATACAGCGGTCGTGGCGACGAACACCCAACCGGGCATCAAGAAAGGAGGTGATGTCGGAGATGACGGGGCTTGCATAGACAGGCAGCCGGACACGGTAGTACACCAAGCGGGGCTGAATCAGACTGCAGGTCGCGGCAGCCGCAGTGGTCCGGGAGCTCATGCTGCGACGGGGATCCGAGTGCTAAAGGCAAGTCATAACCAGAGGATTTATGTTCTTGTGATGCAGTAGGTGATTCAAACAAAGTGTTCGACAAATAGGCTATCTCTCTATACTGTGTTACATGTCAAGGGTTTTCTTACATTGCAGTTGGTGATTCAAACGGGGCAAAGTGCATGAGAATGAAAACGCATCCTTGTAATATTATGTAATGGCTGTGATATCAGTGATTGATATTCTCTGGTTGATGATTGATCTGTGGATGATTGTCACTCAGTGAGGAATATACCAGAGCCAATTACCATCCACAAACCACACACACACACACACACACACACACACACACACACACACACACACAGACACTGACTGTAGGCTGTTGATGCTTTTATAGGAAGGCCCACTGCTAAACAGTTCTTCTGACATTTTAGAGAAGGACACATGATGTGTAATGACATACAGTATAAGTCTCTGAGGAAGCTGCTCACAAGGCAACACACATACGCACACACACGCACACACACACACACACACACCACAAACACACACAGAATCTCAGAGCTATTCAATAAATGTGAATGCATTACTCAGGTATTGTATTTGAAGAAAAGGCACACATAAAATAATATAATCAATATCATAAAATAATATACAGTAGGTCACCCTGATAATACCATAAGCAAAATGTTGTTTTTTCTTCAGATTTGATAAAGTCCTGCAATATTTCTGTTAACAGATATTGGCTGTGAAACCATTCACCCATAATTCAACGTTTCTGAGTGTCCGTAAAGAAATGCGCTCTGGTGTGTTAATAAAATCAAGGGCCACATCCAAACCCTACTTGCCTGCCTGTCTTTATTAAAATAAACATCCATGTTTGTTGATTTGCTTAAGCACAAGATACAGTTACAAATCAACATCAATATGAAGTCTACAAGGGACTAGCCAGGTCAGCCATCATTCATTGATAAATCTCAGTCATTATTTCATTTCATATACAGTGTATTTATTATCTACTCCTTTCTGACTCAGCACAACTGAACATGCATGCTCTTATTCAGTGCAGCCCTTCTCCACATTCAAACAGTGACACATATCCTAACCTGGGAGCATCCCAGTAATGTAGTTGACTGGGCTGACCACTGAGGCTTCACCTTGACAGTAGCTGATGAACGGGTATGGCAGCTTACTTTCATTGTCGCCACAGTTTTTTCAACAGGTGTAGAATTTAAACTAACCTCTGTCCGGTTATATTCACGCCTTTTTAACCTCTGAAATAATGCTGCTCTTTATGACCTATTTAATAAGTGAAAGTTTATTCTTGACCTTGGAAATAGTAAAACTAAATATCAAAACAAAACAATCTTAACTCAAGATTCAATTACTAGCTTGATTGAGCATTTGTTGATGAAGACAATGATATGCAGTAGAAGGAGATGATTCTCTATTAACAGAAATTGAGAAGTTTAATTAAAAAGTTAACAAATTAAATCTTTTTTTGTAATCATCCATTATTTGACCTAAACTTTGCTGTTTTTTTCATTTTAAAAGGCCACAACATTAGAAAGGTATTTCAAAATCATGTTATTAAAATACATCTATCTATAAATTGCAGGAACGTGTGTGTGTGTGTGTGTGTTTGTGTTATGCGCATATCTCTAGAACCGTTAGCCTGATGGATTTCAAACTTGACAGGTGTCTTTCTACGGGCACGAGTAAGTGCGATGCCAAGTTTGACGTTGTTTGGATTAGAAATGTAAAATATATCGTTAAATATATATTGGTAAAAGAAGCACACATTGGCTTTTGCTGCTCTAGCCACTGGCCACTCCCCCTCTCACACAGAGAGGGTCGAAGAAAGCAGCTGAGCTTTTGCAGCTAAAATGTGACATACTATACACCTCAGACCCACAAAAATGTGTGAAGTAGCACTACTTTGGACTGTCTTTGACTTTGAATAAACAAACGTCAATTCCCAAATTTAAGGACGTTTCACAATCCCGCACATGCAAAGCACAACCAGCTACAGACAACAAGTGGCAGACAGAACTTGATGCCACTTATAGGCGGGCTACCAGACACTGTTTTTGACTCTTTTCCTAAGTCTACTGCTAACTAATAACATTACCGTTGCCAAAATACCCACGTGAATCAAATCCCCTACTTCACCGTTAACTGTATGGAAATTAACCCCTCTGCTGAAATGTTAAATTCGTTAACAATCTCTCTCTTTCTTTCTTTCTCTCTCTCTCTTTCTCTCTCTCTCTCTCTCTCTCTCTCTCTCTCTCTCTCTCTCTCTCTCTACTCGCACACACACACACACACACACACAGAGTCCGGTTCTGGTGGTTGATGAACGCAGATATGTGCTGATTGGCTCTCATAATGGGCCG
Organism: Perca flavescens; assembly: GCF_004354835.1. Classification (NCBI taxonomy): domain Eukaryota; kingdom Metazoa; phylum Chordata; class Actinopteri; order Perciformes; family Percidae; genus Perca; species Perca flavescens. Next base: position 25,029,434 of record NC_041331.1, on the reverse strand, counting down.
GGTGGGTAGCGCACTGCCACAAGTCCATGACGCTAATGTCTGATTGCTCCACATTTTCATTGTGATATTTTGTGATTACATTCTGAATCTGCAACATTCTCTGTCAGGTAAATCAGTAAGTTAGTAGTAGGGTATACAGGAGAGTTGCATATGAAGTGGTTTGGGGTCCTTCTCTAAGTAATTTTGGGGTACAATTTGGTTTTGATGAATTCTACAAGCCACAATACCACAGGCCAAGCAATCGGCCCTTTCCAAGCAGGCACTGCACTAGTGTATATCAATTTTGGCAACTAATGTGAAAGTGGTAAACCATTTTTTTTTATATATTTAAAACTAAATACATTTTCTGTTCGACATCAAATACTGCAACTAAAGGGATTTCCCAATTAATTTAGTGTAACAATTATAAATCATAGTATTATAAGTGATTATTAATTGAAAGCTATTTTGATAAGAAACTTATTATTAAATAAATGATCAAGTAATAATATAATACCATATATTCATTTGCTACAGGGCAGCTGTGGCTCAGTGGTAGAGCGGTTGCCTGCCAATCCCAAAGTTGGTGGTTTGATCCTTGGTCCTGCAGTCCCATGTCGAAGTGTCCTTGGGCAAGACACTGAACCCTGAGTTGCCCCCGCTGCTGTACATCGGAGTGTAAATGTGTGTGACTGATTATCTGATGAGCAGGTGGCACCTTGTACAGCAGCCTCGGCCACAGTGTGTGAATGGTGAATGGTTCCTGTACAACGTTAAAGTGCTTTGAGTAGTCGTTGAGACTAGAAAAGCGCTATATAAGAACAGTCCATTTACAGCTAAATTGGGTTTTTGACAGTTGGTAAAAAAATTTTAAAACATCACTAGGCTCTGAGAAGTTGCGACCAAGATTTGTTATTATTTTTAAGTTTTAAGTTACACAAAAATAATCATAATGATAATAGAGATAGACAGACAGAGTTGATGTCTGAACTTGTGTTGCTGTTATAGTTTGGTGAAATAAGTCGTAATGCACACTGAAAACAGTGTGCATTATGTGTGATTATATGTTGCATCAGTGTGTGTGTGTGTGTGTGTGTGTGTGTGTGTGTGTGTGTGTGTGTGTGTGTGTGTGTGTGTGTGTTTTTTGGCGGGTGGTTGATCTCCATCTGTGGCTCAGCTCTCCAGTCCAGTATCAAGCCCACGCTACTGCAGCCACTGTAACTAGTGGTCCAGCAGACGTTTTCCTTTACTCAATGAACTACTCTTCTTTTGACATTTTCCAGTGAGACCCTTGGATTTATTTTGAGGTACTCTTCCTTCACACTCAGCAGCAGAAATGAGGCGAAGATCACAACATTTCCCAACAAATTTTAGGACACCTTTAAGTCACCAAACTATATGCTCTCCAAACTTGTGCTTTAATATATATATCATATCCTGTCTATGAATCTTCTGAATGGAATATGGGGTCAAGGTGTGTGTGTGTGTGTGTGTGTGTGTGTGTGTGTGTGTGTGTGTGTGTGTGTGTATACCTCTTGAACCAAGTGGCATGCTGTAATGCCTTTGTTGTGACTGGTAGATTTTCAAGAGCAGCTGATGTTACTGACATTTTATCATTTTAGCACATAAGTCCATATTAATGTCAAATTCAAAGTCTAGCGTTACATAATTTTCTGGATAAACATTATGCCACTGCACATCCGGCTAACATCACCGCAAGTGATTAGGACAGGAGCAAACAACAACATGATATTCTGGTTCCTGTTAGTAACAGAGTCAATCCTGAGCAAGAAAGGTAATTGAATGAAAAAACATTAAAGATTATTTTTAACATTATGAGCAGTGCTGCTGCAACAGACATATGCTACCCAGGAAATTTACTTAGAGTTCAGTGGAGTTGAGTCTACCAAGGAAACAAATTGACTGGATGACTGAAATTACTCACCATGTACTTATAACTAAATATTGATTATAGACCATTGATTACAATGTGGGCGGAGGAGTGCTCCTTCACTACAAATACAACTGCGACAATTTCCATCAATGTCACCTTTACTTAATTCCACAGCATCATTCTCATTTCAGGTGCATACAGATAGAAAGGTCTACAGCAACAGCACTGTTAAAGCATAGTTTCTCAGAGTATCCTAGTGGATATCAGGAAATGTGGTTGCAGACCCTCTGCTGGAAATGACTGTATATATATATAGGCCCCATGGACACTGTTTCAGCACGTTTCATGGTTGCCCCATTTTTAGTTTGAATACTGTTATGCCCAGCTCATTTAAGAGACAAAGAACAAAGAAGGGAGGTCCACACAACAACGAAGTACATTTATTAAAGACAACTAAAGTAAACTACTGTGTGTAACATCAGTAATTAGTAGTGTATTGTGGGTGTTGGGTAGCCTGACGTCGTCATACTCAGATTCTAGTCAAACTTCCCGACCTTAAATCGAATCTTGTACGTGGGGCATCCAGGCTAGGTGTTGGGTGCTATGGAAGTGTAAATGTTCACCTAACTTTCATAAACAAGAACAAAGGATAAATTAAACACAATCAAACCAAACAAAACCAAGTTGGGTGTCAGCAAGGCACCAGCCTTTCAGTAAGGAGAGTGAGACCAAACCTCATAGAATCACCTAGTTTTATAGACTCCCAGCCAGCAGGTGAGGCCAATCCCCCAACGAGGTGGGACGAGCCAGTCAATCAGGTACCAACTGACGCAGATCAACACGGACATTGCAAATATAACCAGCACCATACAGGATGGCTTTTCCCTGATGAGGGAATTGTTAACCCCAACCCCAACCCCCAGCAGTAGCGGACAATTCCATGGGTACCCGCCATCATATATTCATTCAACACCACACCTACACCAACACGCAGCCCAGAGAATGAAACGTTTTTATTCAGAAGAGCACTGCTGCAAGACGATGTGGAGTGACCTTTATGTTGTATTTGCACATTTTAAAAACTGTGTGTGTGTGTGTGGCTGAAAACATAGTAGTGAAAGTTGACTCAATCTGAATAGAACCAGGAGTGAAAACTGAAAAGTTGTTGCTGGTCATAATATTACTGGGACATATCACCATCAGGTTAATATGTTGCTATTTTAGTTGTCAAGACAAGAGCAAACAGTAGAGTGTTGGTAATCTGGCTTTTTTAATAAGTAATTGTTTAGTCTATAAAATGTCAAAATATTGTGAAAAATTTACATTATAACTTCCCGAAGCCCAAGGTTTGACAAAGCAGTCAATAGATAAATTCACAAATATATACAGTAAAGCAATAGAAAAAGCAGCAAATCATCTAATTTACACACAGTAACATGTTACTGTGGTAGATAAAACCTGCATTTTCATCTATATGTAAACATGCCAACTGACTCATGAAACCAAAAAAACAAGCTGTAACACACGCTGTCTCACTCACAGCTTTAAACCATAAATAATGTACTGAGACATTTTGACATGATGTCCACTGAAGCTATGAGCATACAGTAACTTTTGTTTGGTACCACTTTAATGCTTTTACAGTTGCAGGATGAGGAACAGTCCCACTTTAAGGCCGTAGACTTGAGATCTGCTGGCAAAACAAGACATACATAAATAGATTCTGTTTACGGACCCCTTATGCTCACACTCTATGGCTTTATCTGAATCAGCCTGTTTAATCTGTTTCTCTCAATTTACTGTAGAGTGTGTTGTATGTTGAGGAGGTTGATGCCAGGTAACAGTTGGTAAGGACCTGTATACCAACCTGAACAATACACACCTACACCAACAAGCAGCCCAGAGAATGAAACATTTTCATTCAGAAGAGCACTGCTGCAAGACGATATGAAGTGACCTTTATGTTATATTTGCACATTTTAAAAACTTTACTTTTTAATAAAAAGATTTCTGAAAGTGCTGCCCTTTCAATCCTGTCTCTGCAGCGGGCGGGGCTGCTGCTCCGTTCCCCCCGCGTCTGACACGCGCACACACAAACACACAAACACACACACACACACACACACACACACACACACACACACACACACACACACACACACACACACACACACACACACACACACAAACCCACACGGTGGATGCAGGAAAAACCGGAGATGAGACATACACGATGACCTAAATTTAGGACAGAGAATAAAATTACTCTGGGCTGAGTTTTCCTAGTAACCTTACCAAAATGGCTCAGGATGCTGCAAATGTTGGTATAATATGAAAATGGCTGGTGGATTTAAGACAAAAAAATAATAATTTATTGAATGATTCAAATTTGAACATATAGTCAGCTGCAAATATGGCTTGACCCCAAAAAAATTCTAACAAAAGATTTTTCAGTGGTTTACAGTAGTATCAGATGTACTTAAAAACATACTAAAAGTTTACCAAAGTTTGACTTCAAGAAAGGCCCCATTTTCAAAATGGCCAGGTCCTTAAAAAGACCATGACTCCTTTGTATTCCTGCTACACCATGAATACTGGTACCTTATACATGTTTTGGCCATTTAATAATCTAATTAGCATATTTGTATGATAAATAACTGATTACAAGCACAATTTTATATATATATATATATATATATATATATATATATATATATATATATATATATATATATATATATATATATATATTACAAGCATATTTATGCGAAAAATAAGGGCAAATACAATTACAATTTAATAATAAAATTTCCCTTAAGTAATTGCATATTTCTCATATTGTATTGCCTAGTGTTGATGGTTTCTGTCCATCAGCTCCCTTCTGATGAACCTCTACCACATAAGAGCCATCTCTTAAGTTTTTACAGCAAATGGGGCAAATTTCTTGTTTTACAACAATATGACTCATGATCAAAATTGCATTTGGAGTGTACTTTTTCCTCAAGCTAATCCAACAATGTCATCCTCTCTTAATACACTCACATTGTTGGCCTTTGTCATGTATTAGAAATCTTTCTAATCTTTTAACACCCCCATAAAATGACATTGAGCATGTGTCTGAGAATAAGACATTTGTGCTGTAATATACACTACCGGTCAAAGGTTTTAGAACACCCAATCTTTTTAGTTTTTTTATTGAAATTTTAGCAGTTCAAGTCCAATTAATAGCTTGAAATGGTCCAAAGGTAAGTAGTGAACTGCTTGAGGTTAAAAAAATAAGGTTACTCAAAACTGAAAAATAATGTGTTCCGAATTTTACAAAAAGGCCTTTTTCAGGGAACAAGAAATGGGTTAACAATGTAAAGCTCTTCTGCAGCAATGGAGGTTGATCAAGCTTTGAAAGTTGGTGCTACCAATTCCCATAGGTGTTCCAACTTGTCTGGATTACTTACAACCCCCTCTGTTTGTATAAAAATATTGGTGGAACACACTGTGGTACTGTACCCTCGTGAGCATTGTATGAACAGTATTGTACTGCAGAAAGTAGTGTTGCTATAAAAATGGCGGGAAAAAGAAAATTAACAATGGAAGAGAGACAGACCATCATAACACTTAAGAATGTTGGTCTTTCCTACGGAGAAATTGCAAAGAAAGTCAAGGTGTCAGTGAGTACAGTATTCTTCACCATCAAAAGGCACTTAGAAACTGGGGGAAACTCTGACAGGAAGAGTTCTGGCAGACCCAAAGCCACAACAGAATCAGAAGACAAGTTTCTGAGAGTCAACAGCTTGCGTGATAGGCGGCTCACAGGACAACAGCTTCAAGCACAGTTTAATAGTGGTCGTAATAAGCAAGTCTCAGTTTCAACTGTAAAGAAAAGACTTGGAGCTGCAGGTTTGATAGGTTGAGTTGCAGCGAGAAAGCCATTGCTAAGACGTCAGAATAAGAAAAAGAGGCTTGCCTGGGCCAAGAAACTTTGTCAATGGACCACTGAAGACTGGAAGAAGGTGCTATGGACTGATGAATCAACATTTGAAATCTTTGGTTCATCACGCAGGATTTTTGTACGCTGTCGAGTAGGCGAAAGGATGATTCCTCAGTGTGTGACATCAACTGTCAAACATGGAGGAGGAAGCGTGATGGTCTGGGGCTGTTTTGCTGGATCCAGGGTCGGTGATTTGTACAGAGTGAAAGGCACCCTGAACCAAAACGGCTACCACAGCATTTTGCAGCGCCATGCAGTACCCTCTGGTATGCGCCACTGCGCCAGTTGGTCAGGGGTTCATCCTACAGAAAGATAATGACCCAAAACATAAGTCCAAGCTATGCCAGAACTACCTTAGCGAAAAAGAACAAGATGGTAAGCTTAAAAACATGGAGTGGCCAGCACAGTCCCCAGACTTAAACCCCATTGAGCTGGTTTGGGATGAACTGGACAGAAAAGTGAAAGCAAAGCAACCTACAAGTGGCACACATTTATGGAAACTTCTGCAACAGAGTTGGAAGAACTTTCTGAAGAATATTTGATTTCCATTGTAGAAAGAATGCCACGAGTGTGTGTTCAGCTGTTATATCTGCCAAAATATGGCAAAAATTTAGACAACATTTTGGTTTATAAATTGATTCCATGATTTCTTTTTTAACTTAAATTGTTCATTTGTTCTATTCTTTCATTTCAGAGTACAATAAGACATTGAACTGCATGAATTTCAATTAAAACCTGGAAGAACCTGGTGTTCTAAAACTTTTGACCGTAGTGTACATTTTTCTTTTTTTACCCACCACACGGAGGAGTGGTGTGGTGGTGGGGGGTGAAAGTGATTTAAGTTACTTTTGGGTTAAAAAAAAAAATCATTGATATTATCCAATTGGTAACTACCAGCACAAGCCCACAGCACCTCTGGGAGAGTCAGCAGTACATGTTGAACCAACCTCGAGCTATTTAGGCACTCCGTGGCTGTTAAAAATGCTTATATGTATCTGATGTCAATATGTGTGTTAAAATAACTCTTTCTGTGTCAACAGCGCAACATGAAGCGGAATGGGAGTCGTGGCTGTGTGACAAGAAAGACCAGATTTGGATCAAGAGAGCGGGACTGGCTAAAGGGGGACACCCAGCGGGGCTGTGTGTGTCTGTATGGGGGCACAGTGGACCCACAGCTACCTGCCTCTGGCCCACAGGCCTCCTCCACCCCTCAGACAGACCTGCAGTTGGTGCTCTGCTCCACCAGTACCACAGTGGAGGAGCTGTGTGCTCAAAGGGACGGACAGGGACTCTATGTTCAGCTGCATGGGGACCTAGTCAGGTAAATACACACTAGTTAAGTTATCAAAATAAAGTTATAATTTATCATTTCCTGTGGGCAAATGTGTCCTCTGCATTTGAGTCATTTGGCATAAAATATCCTAAAAATTTAGGATGGCTGCCCAGAGACCAACTGTAGTTCAGAGGCTTATTCTTCCTTGGTCAAGGGCCATGCCAGGAGTAACACAGTGATGTGGTTAAAACCTGCCTCAGTTACTCAAAATTGGCCAGCACATGCATCCAACAGCTGCAGTCTTTCAGTGCAGTGCAATGTCTTAATTGGATCTATACATGACAGTACTGCTGTGCCCTCCGAAGCATCTGACAGCTCACAGCTCAATGTATAATTATGTACGAACAAAAAAAAAGTGAAAGAAATAAAAAATGACTTGAAGCGTAAAAAAGATGCTTTGGGTTGCAGTTATGTGAATAGTGCAAGTTAAACATAAGATGTTGTACAACTTGTTTAGACAGCTGCACAGAAGGTCAACTGAAGCACATCTCTTCCATCAGACACACAGAAACACAGCAGAACTAGGTATAATGACATAACATCTAACAAAAGCAGTTTAGAAGCAATGTAAATAGCTAAATACTGTAAATGTCCACATCTCTTCCTTATTTATATGACTAGTACAGTGCCTGTTGAAAATGTGCCGATTGCTTGGCCTGTGTTATTGCTGCTTGTAGATTGCTTCAAAACCAAATTGTACCCCAAAATTACTTACAGTAGGACCCCAAACCACTTAATATGCAACTCCACTGTATAGCCTACTACTGACTTACAGTGTAGGCTACATTTACAGTACATCAGAGGAAGACATTGTACAACTATATTTACCTGACAGAGAACGTTGCAGATTCAGAATGTAATCACAGAATATCACAATGAAAATGTAGCTAACGTTGGAAGCAGGAAAAGAGTCAAAAGGCTCGATATTTATATAACTTTATATAATTTATTTTTATATAACCATTTGACTGAAATGGTTATCAGAAATAATCTCAGAAATAATTTGCTATTTAAAAAAAAGACTAACATGTTTTGACTAAAACTTGACTAAGATATATTGAATTCTCTTTTGACTAAAACTAGACTAAAATGACGAGACTTTTAGTCAACTAAAACTTGACTAAGATACCTTGAGTTCTCTTTTGACTAAAACTAGACTAAAATGATGAGACATTTAGTTGACGAAAACTTGACTAACAAAAAAAGATATGTGAATGACTAAATATGACTAAAACTAACAAGGACATTTGGCACAAGACTAAGACTAAATTAAAAATAGGTGACAAAATTAACACTACTGTGAACTTAGTTGAATGAACTAGTTCATTTTAAAATTTGTGAACTGAACTTTTAACTAGTTCATGTAGAAAGTGAACTTTCCCCACACTACCGGCAGCGCAGACCAGTTGGCCAGATCCCTTTGAACCTTACTTAATATAGTTTCATAGTTGTCCTGGACAACTCGCTGTATCGATGCGTGTATGATGATGCCCAAATATGTAATTTTGCTTTGGGTTGGTATTGTAACACTAAGGGCTGATGTCACATGCCTGTTGTTCAATAAAAGAAGATTAGATTTATTCCAGTTAATTTTATAGCTGCAGATTGAGCCAAATTCGTTGAAGATCTTAAGAATTTTTGGAATAGAGTCCTCAATATCAGAGATGTACAACAAAATATAATCTGCAAATAATGATATTGAGCTGCTATTGGATTTAATTTGGACATTACAGATGTTATTTTGCTTTATGGCTTGGGCTAACGGTTCAAGAGAGATTGCAAACAGCATGGGAGAAAGCGGGCATCCCTGTCGAGAGCCCCGCTCGATGGGAAATCGCTGAGAATGCTAGCCATTGGTTGAGACTATGGCTGTGGGATTCACATATAAAATACGCACCATGTCAATGAATTTGGCCCCCAAACCAAGCCTCTCCATTACTTGCCACAAGTAATTCCACTCTAGGCGGTCAAAAGCCTTTTCTGCGTTCACTGATAAAACTGCTGCCGTTGTTGGAAGGTTTCTGGCTTCTTCTATTACATGAAATAATCTTCGTACACTGTCTGCAGCTTGACGCTTTGATATGAAACCGGATTGGTCAGGGTGGACTAGCCTCTCAATAAAGCGTTCTAAGCGGAGTACCAAGACTTTGGAATAGAGCTTAATATCGGTCCCAATGAGGCTGATGGGCCTGTAATTTGAGCACTCTGTAAGATCTTTGCCCTTTTTGGGTAGAACACAAATTAATGTGTTGGTTTGTTGGTGAAAAGTACCAATCTCTATGGCCGAGGTTAAAGTTTGTATAATGATAGGTCCTAATGTCAAAGTACTGTAGAATAAGTTCTGATGGAATTCCATCCAACCCCGGCGTTTTCCCTTTTTTTTTTAACTGTTTTTAATAATGAACATTATAGGTTGACCCAGTTCTTCTGCCTCTAGAGACTGCTCTAGAGATCTACAACGTTCTTCCAACTCTGCAATCCTTGCTTCCCTTTTTCTCTTCAAATTGACCGCAAAGGAAGATGTGAAATCTCTAATAAATCCTTTAGTTGCTTGCCAAATGAATGCTGGGTCCGAAACGGAGTCAGTATTGATGACTGATGGATATAAACTCAGCCAGTTTAGCTCTAAACTCTACATCAAAAGCTGTGTTCTGGAGAAGGGAGTTAGTAAATTGCCACTTTCTAGATCTTTCTCCTAACATATCACAGTGGAATGTGGTTATCAGCGCATTGTGATCAGACAGAATTGCTGGTTGTATTGCTATAGTGTGGAACATTGCTTTGAGCTCACTAGAACACAAAATGTAATCAATGCAGGAGTGGGTGTGATGACGTGCGGAAAAAAAGGTGTAATCCTTGCTAGTAGGATTGTGCATCCTCCATATATCTGTAAGATGGTGGGATTCCATAACTGCTGTAAACATATCTGATGTGTGTTTTTGGGCCTTTGTGTGGTTGCCCCCTGATCTATCCTGATTTAAATCTAGCACTGCATTCATGTCTCCCCCTATAATTAGTGAATATTCATTGAGAGAGAGCAATTCATTGGTTAGATGCAGGTTCTGCTTCTTTTGTGAACAACAACCTCCTTCTCTCAGCACTCAGTCTCTATGGTAAGAATCTGAAACCTTGCTAAATCATCTATGATTGCTGAGGCATCAAATCTTTTGCCAGCTAATAATAATGTAAAATACACCCTGATGAAATTAAAACACACTTCTCCTAACTTCTTTGTAATGCACACCTTGCACACCCATTTTCAATTATTTTGGCTGATTAGAACTCTTTTGTTGATGTTGAGTGGAACCATGCTGGGAATTACCAGCACAAACTAATAATAATAATTGTAAAGGCGTAAAGAAAATGTCAATCAACCACTGTCTGTAAACACCCACACTGTCCAGAGAGGTCTAATTAGCCAAAATAAGTGAAAACACCTGCGTGCATACACCGTTGTTTCTGTAAACCCCACCTATCTCTACCTACCTATTTACTGTAAATAGAGAGACATATTTCCATAGTTTTCTGCATAATTTACCTTCCACCCTAAGGACAGATGAACCCATCGGGTGGTATTTGACAGAGATTTAACAACTTCTTGCTGCATTGCCCAAGGTTGGAGGATTTGTGAATAAATGAGGCATATCTCTGTAAAGTGTAAGCATCAGTATGAATGGACAACAGGGACTGTCAGTGATCCTCTCGCTGCCTGCTGGAAGCTGCCTAAATCCTGCATTGAGGTGTTGGGGCCACAGCTGTCTGAAATCAAATAACATGATAATGCAAATCATATAGGCTGACAGAGGGAAGTGGCCTTTGAGTTGGGAATGAGAATTGATATTTGTTTGCCTACTGTGCTTAGGGGATGTCATGATGATTTTTATTCTTTCATTCATTATATATCCAGATACTGATGTATTTTTCAAAATGATCAACTGGCAAAACTAAAACTTTCCAGACATCAACTCATCGTCTTCATGGCTTAACGCCTTATTAAGTAGAACTGAAAATTGAAAATGCATTTGAAGTCATAAAAGTGGATGGCTCAGACTATCAGGCAAAACAAGTCTAAGTAATGATAGGCTGTTCAGTAAATGAGTGAGCATGAGTAATCCCCAGGCCTTTGTTTGGACCATTTCCAGCTGATTAGGTTAAAAGCGAAAGTGTGAGTTGCATTTGCGGTCGTGCTTAAAAGACCTCCATCATGCCACCAAACAGTAAGCATTTATGTGAAAGGCTGCTTGAATCAGGCTAGAGGTACCGGATTTTAGGGTTGACATTCATCCTGTTAGGTATCAGCGGGAAGAGTCCTTATTGAACTGAACAAAATTCAAACATTTCCTCACCTTGGTGTCATGAAATATAAGTGCAAAAATACAACCCATGCAATACTGTCTCCATGCTTTTAAAATGCTTGTTCATATATTTTTGCCTGGTATGAAAGTGAACGAGTGTATGTTAAGAGTGCATGTAGAGTATTCATTTGTGTATTTATTACTTTTAGTACTTTTATATTCAGGTTACAGATTTCTTTGGGTTTAAACATTGTTGGAAACATTTGGGATAATGTACACATAAGTAAGTACACAACTCAACAAAATATATAACGTAGGTGTAGTCGTTTTAGACATTTCAATGCAGAAACATTACATATTATATCTTTAAGTTTGTGGCTCCAAATGACTATCCAAAGCTCTGTCAAACCTTTTTTCTTTTAAAAAAACACCAAAAACTGCATTTATCACCACAAGAACCATGGTTCAGTGCCTGGCAGTGGTGCTTTCAGCTTGTACATGTCATCTGCCGTTGAAGCTTTTGAAATTTGTAGTGCTGTATATTCATATTTGATGTGCTGCGTATTTACACCTTTAAAATCTTTGCGTCCTGAACAAGAAGAGTTTTCTCTTAGGAGTTGGACTCTCTCTGGACTCTTCTGCTATCCCATTAAAAAAACTCTCTGCTGTTTTTACCAGGGATAAAGAAACGGTCCACCTTTAGTTTGATGTTAATGCTTCAGTGTATGTGTCCCCCACACTGAGTAAAATAAACTGGTGTAACTAATTTGTGTCTGGCATTGTTACACCATCTTTCTTTTCTTTTGTCCTGTAGGAGGCTGGACCCCTCTGAGCGTCCACTCCAGATGCTGTATGACTACCTGGCTGCCATGGGCTACACAGAACCTATACGAGTGCAGCAAGAAGCAGCCAACTCAGACCTCAGCTGTTTGATTCGTTTCTACAGTGGTGAGTACTGACCCACAGGGGCCATCATCCCCAATCTTCACTATCTGCTGCTGCTCAGTGGGACTTGGCAGGAGGAAAACGGACCTGAAGGCCTAAAAACAGACTGCAGCAGGTCAAACGTTCCAAAATGTTTTTTTCATCCTCTTGATCTTGATCTTGTGTCTGTGTGTGCACATGAAAGTGTGTGTGCTTTCAGCAAGGACAAAGTCAAGCCAGTTGTTTTTTGAAGATCCCTGAGAGTGATTCCTTTCTGAATCTGTCTCTAGTATCCAATATAGCCAGGGATAACACAAACACACACCCATCACAGCCTCATGATAAGTTAGTGACCATCCTTCATCCTGTGGTGATTCTCCATCCCCATGTTTCACCTGCTGCTGTCAACATGCTTCCATGACCCCAGGACTGGAGTGACTAAGTATCCCTGTGTCAGTGTGATATATTAATTCAGTGACAGAATGGATGTGACTCTTGTATACCTGCATGTGTCATGTTAATACAGATCACATAAACCCGTGGACATCTCTAGCTCTCCATGTTTGAGTCTGTGCATTGGTCTAATGATACTCTTACAATAGCAGCAATTAAGGGATTAGCCATTAAGGGTAAATGGTGAACGATGTTCTGTAATGCATTTAACCGACTGATGTTCCAGTTGAGTCAGTAGAACTCCTATGTTTGGGGTTTGAAATGCTCACATGCTGCTGTGCCAGAGAAACAGGAAGACTGAGCAAATAGCATCTAAAGGGCTCACATGTAATTACTCCCACATAAAGTACACAACCCTCCCTACAATGAAATGCAGTGCTGTCACACTGAATAAGAAAGTCACAGAAAGGCCCCATAACATGTTGGGTATAATTGTGAGGGATCTGAGACATTTTTGATGCTCAGTTTAAGCTTAAAATTTGAATCCTAGACTTTCATGTAGTATAAGATATCATGGGAACCTTGCTTGATAATAATCACTCATCAGCACAAAATTTGGGTTATAATCAGCAGTGTTATGTTTTCTGACATAGCTAGGCACTTTAGAATGAATACAAATGTCTCTTTCTATCTGCCTTGTAATACAACCGATCATTTGTTTAGCTGTCAGATCTTAAAATCACTGTAGTCTTATTCTTAGTCCCTATGTGTCCAGTGGAAGCTTTACTGTTGTTCGCCCCTTGCCAACATGAAAACTGGTCGGATCTTGGCTACTATCAGTAGTCAGGCCACATTGGTCAGAGTCTAGCCAGGCCTCTTGGAGACTTCCTGCCTCCTTTTGTCAACTCATGGGAAAAGAGAACCAGAGACCAGGCATGACTGGTACTCTGCACTCTTGATACAGTGGCAAGGCTGAGAGCACAACTTCATTTGGCCATTTGCTGCCCTAACTGTAGAACTGGGGAGGTAGTGAGAAGTAACTGTTTTGGAGTAGAACTTTCAGGAGCTCTCCAGTCATACAGCTTCACCAGTAGAGCTCACTTTTTGGCTGGCACAAGGTAAACCTGGTTTTCATTCCCACCCACAGTGGTGTGTTGTAGGTGGGCTGTGATGCATTGCTGAAACACACAACAGCCTTGTTCTGAGATCCCTCTCCCAGGTGTTTGCTCTCTCACAGCTGTTGTCAGGGGTAATGATCTGACTAAGCAGATGAGGGAAATTGTGGTCCATCAGTTAAGACTACAGTCGCTACAGAACCACCTGATGTGGTGTACTGCGTGTGTCAGCTCTGCATTCAATAGCCTTTGAGAGTCTGCCTTACTGATTCCCAACCTGAAAGCAGCCTTAGGGATTGCAAGCTGATTAAAGGGTATCTAGCCATGCAGTTAGTTGTGTGGTTGTATGTGGTATGTATTGAGATAACTGTCTCTAAGATTTCTGTCACCACCACAGTTGAATGGGGTTTTGTTTATGGTGCTCAATGCATTTATTTCTGAAGAATAAATGTCATGGTTACTCTAAATAATTTGTATAATTCACAGACCACATTTGTCTTCACTGGGATTTCTTCTGCCAAAGAAATGCTCCCAAAACAGTTGATAGCGGGACATACTGTATGTTTTTTTTTTGCAATTTGGGTGAACTGACCCTGTAACAATATTGCAAAGTAGGAGAAAAAACATACTTCTGCTATGGAATGTTTTGATCTTTCTCCCATCTTTTTTCCTTATGAAATAGGTTTATTACTTCAGGCCTCTACAAAGCATTCAAATGAATCAGTCTGAGGAAGGAATTTAGTCTTTGGTTAAAACTCTTGGTTCATAGACATTTAGCTAGAGGCACAGGATTACATGTAGACATTGGTCTGTTATAACAAGTCCATAATCTACATGCAAATAGAAGGGCCTGCTTTTATTTTATATGTAGGTGTGCACATTTGCTCATTGGCATGTGTATTTGTCTGTTTATGGCCTTATTTTCCTTCAAGCCACTAATGTGTTTCAAAGTGCAGATAGTCTAGCAGGTAATTTATTAAACTTCACCATATTACCATCCTCTTATTTGTTCATGAAACTCATCTCGAACCTTCTTCTCCCTCTACACACCCACACACACACACACCCTCCTGCTGTGGTGCACAGATGAGATGAAAACAAACATGGACAGGGGAGTAAACATTTCTAAATGCTGACTTAATAAAAAAAAGCTCCTAGTGAAAACAACTACAGAGACCCGAGGGCCAGTGATTCTCTGTGTCGGCCCTTGCAGCTGCAGCATAGACAAGGCCTGCTGTAAGCTCCACTGAGACCTGTTCCACCTCTGCCTGGGTGATCTCTGTCTTACATCTTTGAGCTTAGAGACCTGAAGCTGCTGTGCACAGGTCAGGCTCAGTGTCAGAGCAGAAGGAAATAAGTCATCTGCGAGCACTGTAAACCATGTCAACCACATTATAGTTAACTAAAACTAAAAGAAAATAAGAAATGAAAAATATTTAACTAAAACATTCAAGACAAACTAAAACTAAACTGAAACTATATTGCCAGGTTATACAACTAATACAAATAAAATAAAATGAACGTAAATCATTTCAGTTTTAGTTTTTTAGCTATAATATTTCACGACTGAAAATGCATGGAGTTACCGTCAACTCTCGTAACATTGAACCACTGAAATTAAACAGACTTGTATTGCAGGAGATGATGCTGTGCAGCAATTGCTTCACATCAGACACTAAAGCAGCGCCAACATTAAACATCACGGCCATTCCTATACAGTTCTTCAACCATGTATTTTGTATGTATATGTTGCTACATACTTCTGAGACATTATACCTGGCACTAACAATAACAAACTAAAATTACTGTAAAACCAAATATATAAAAACTTTACCTTTTTGAAAAACTGAAACTAAACTAAAACTAGTAAACACACTCTGAAAACTAACTTAAACTCAACTAATATGAAATCGAAAAGTCAAAACTAAAAACTAATTGAAAATTCAAAACTATAATAAACTTGGTGGGAACTCAGCTAATAAGTTGTTGATTTGGCTGGTGCTGGTTTACTAATGGAAATTATACCTAAATGAAGACAGTGCATGCCTAAACTGGGATGACATTGATGGTGAACCAGTGTCTGAAACTCTGAGGCCCAGTGGTTTATCACTGAGTCATAATAAGCATGTCCTGGAGGAAAAGAAAGGCTAAAACCACACTGGAAAACCAAGCACAAGGTTGCTTCTTCATTTTATGGTATAAACGCAGAAATAATTGGTTTACAGAGAAAAAAAGTGGAGAAGCACTCAGACTGTGATTTAAGAGAAAAATGAAACTCAGATCCAGGTTCCCACAGACTTGCCCCGAGCAAAAGAGGTCTGCAGAGAGCAAGCTCTCCGTTGTTTCCTGACAGCTCCTCGTAACATGCTGTTTTTATGATTGAGCTCCGTTTCTACTGTGGATTTCTTCTTTCTTATTTGAAACCTGCAGTCTTTCATCTAAGACTCTTGGTTAGTTTTCAATTCAGATGGCTTACTGCTGCTGAAAATATCCAACATTTTAATGGTCTCTTTTGATGTCATCTGCATTCAAAAGTAGTATTGAGCTGTGTGTCTTCCACCTGTGTTCGGCACAGTGCAGGCTTACTTTATTTGTTATTAGAGTTGAATTTCTTGCACAAAGTTGAAATAAGAGTTTTATAAATAGAGGTAAACACAGATCACCAAGAGGAGGCATCTGGGTGGTGGGTTGAATCTGAATTTACTGCCAAAAAGATCTTGCTGTTCTGAGTCAAATCAGACTGTGTTTCCGCCTCCACTGACCCCCTACTGCATGCTAACACAATCTATGCAATCTTGAGCAAGACAAAAAAGCTCTGGGATACAGGGAGTATTGTGTTCAACTGAGTGCTCGACAGTTCTATTGAAATCATGTGGTTCAGTTGCAAAAACGTACTGTATAAACACCCTCCAGAACAAGATCAGGAGCTACAGACTAAAAATTGGCACAATGACTTTTGTGTTTTGACCATAAAATAGAAAGAATGGCCACTTTACCTATTTTGGGTACATTTAATTTTCCTTAACCCTCTTACAATGATGGAGCATTTTAAATGAAGCATTTTGCGATGTTCATTTAGTCTTAAAGTCTTAAAGATGTTTACAAGAGAGCAGATACTTTGGTTAAAGTCAGAGTGGTGCCAGATACTTAGTGAACTAACATACATAATGTATGCTGTCATCCAGTTAATCAACAGCTGTTCTGAATGATACATCACTACTCTTGTTTATCGTTCAAATTTGGGCTGCAACCAACAATTATTTTCATAATCAGTTGATCAGCAAATTAATTGTTTGGTCTATAAAACATCAGGAAACAGTGTGAATGTTCATCACAGTTTCCTATACTGTAGCCCAAAGTAGTGCCACAAATGTCTTGTTTTGTTGGCCAACAGTCAAAAAGCAAAGAGATGCAGTTTATAGATAATTTTGGAGGCCATTTTTGTTTAAGATATTCTAATATTTTAGAGACTGGGACCATTAAATGTTTGGCATTTGTGCTTGAAAAACAACCTAAATGATTACTTCATTTATGAAATAGTTGCAGATACATTTTCTGTCAATCAGCTTATTGAATAATGTATTAATTGTCCCGATTTCTAATACTCAATAATAGATGTATCACTATTAATGTAGCAGTTCATAGTAATAATAATAGATATGAAGGCAAGCAGTTACCCCAATTTTAATCTTTTGTAAGGAGCTTTTTGACAAATATTACTATAAATTACACATTTTTCAAGCCCTCCATCCTGTTCTAGTTCCTCAGTTCACTTCTGCTCTTATTATTGATCACCCAATCACATCCTATCTTACACCTTTCATATCCCTCTCAGTTCTCTTTTTCTACTTTCTCTCTGTCACCTCTCTCTTCCCTCATATCCCTCTTCCCATCTGTTTTTCTCTCCATTTTTATTCTTCAGTGACAAGAGAGCAGAATCTGACCTCGTCGCTCATCTGGCATGTCATGGGAAGTGAGATGTCACTAAGTTTGCTGGCGAGTGAAGGCCACAGCAACACTTGAGATGAACAGAGGAGAGATAAGAAGTCATACAGTCGACTCTCTGATCTGTCATTTGTCACACTGTCCCTGTGGTTTGGCAGCTTCTCCAAGGAGGCCGCTTGACACATTGATGATTAGTTTAGTGGCGGCAGCACGGGCCCCTCTGTGGCCCTGCTCCTTCGGTCTCCCTTAGCTTGGACAAAACCATCCTGCAACAGAAAACAGTGTTGCACAATGTCTACAACTATGTCACCAAACCCCTCTGGAGCCGCTGGGAATGGTCAACATTATTCGTCATCAGTGGGAGGGGATTGATTTGCCCGGTTTTACACAGAGCAGCCAGAGGTTGCTGGAGACAGTATGGAGGTTTACCAACTCAGATTGGACTTTGATTTTGTGAACAACCTGTTTCCCTAGCAACTAATAGCCCCACAGACCTTGAGGGATAGCATGTGTGTTTGTTTTAAAAGTTGGCTCTTTATGGTGGGGACGTTTGATATTGCGTAAGGCCAATGGTTTTCAGATGGGTGGTTGTATTAATATGGAAGTGCAGGAAGCATTATGTTGATGGATTAATGGATGCCTGTATGCTCACACCGTGAATTCATGTATGCATATTATGTGTAATTGTCACCCACAGCTCCAGCAGACAACTAATTAAATAGAGGTATTATTTTACTTGTTGAAAATTGTTGCAAAAATCTGCAAATTCTTACATTTTAGGAGCAAGAACAAACACTGTAGCTTTATGAATGGCTTAAATGAATAGTTGCCGATTCATTTTCTGTCGATAGATTTAGCCAAAGGTGCTTCTACTCTAGTTGGGAGTTTGTGATGTTGTATAGTTGTAATCGCACAGAAGCACAAATACTTGATGTTCTGCATCAGTCTTTGTTAGATCACCAGTGTCATACAAATCCAGAAATGCTTTAGAATCTTTTTTTTTTTTTTTTTTTAAAGGACGACGGTACAGGTGATTATAGCTTGTAAATTAAGATATTACTTGTGATAAAATGCAAGGTCACTTTGGAAATCTTCAACCAAACAACATTTTGCCGGGGCTTAGGGTTGTTTTAAGAATTATTTTCCTGCGATATATACTGTTCAGAGCATTGACCAGAATGTGTGTTAGCATCCTGCAGGTAGTGCTCTTAAGGGTATAGCCCCCTGACAGCATAACAAAGCTAAGTGTGCTTGTTTCTGGTGATATACTGTGAAGCAAATGAGAGTACCTTGTCAACATGTCTGTGTGCGTGATGACAAGCTTATTGATGTTTTGCTTAATTACTTGTTTTAATGAATATATTATTTTTAGTTAATTCTAACTTACTCTGTCTGCTGTCAGCTGGATTCTGTAAACCTTTGTTGTTGTTGACAGTAAACTACTATTACAAATACTATAATTAGGTATGTGATGAAATTCTTTTAGTATTTGGCATACAGAGAAGGGATTTGTGTATGGATTCCTTGCATGGATTCAGGTGTCAGTCCATGAGAGTAATTCCTTGTCTTCATACAGTGATACACAGGAAAGGACAATGACACCAAAATATTTTTTGTTTCTAATTGTCCAATAGGGCTGGGTAATGTTTGGATACTAGTGCCATGCCAATATGATACCTGAGTTTCAGTTCCAATATCAGAATAATGTATTTTTGATGCCTTTCTTGGAGGAATATAAATAAAACTATTTTTTCATTAACCTAAATAAGCTTCTAAAATGTTAAATGAGTTAAATAGTCTAAACACAAGCACCCATGCAAAACCTTTCCTTAATACAATCTAAAACTAAAAACAGTCCAAAACTAGGATTTAAATTCAGTGTCTCGTCAAAGTAAGTAAAGAAAAGTAACAATCTGAGCATACATTCAATGCCGATTTCCAACATTCTGTGCTCCGGACACATTGCGGTCTGTGCCAAAAAAGCATTGTGGTTCGATATCCAACTCCATGTCCAGGTGTTTTCCCCCTTTCACATACAACCCATATCTGACCCTGTGATGGTTTGTGTCTCTAATTATCTCGTTAAATGAGGGGACGCCCAAGGATCACACAGTCACTGCTATTGATCTGCCAGGCAGTCAATTTGTTGTCAGAAGCACTTGGCTTGTTCATTATCAGTTTCCCTGGCAAAGAAAAACATGAGCAGCCTTTCATTTCATTTGAATGACCTTGTGAAGTGAATGGGAAGGTGGAGAGGAAGAGCGAGTCAGACAGAACGAAGGAGAGAGCGCAGATTGGGAGGCAGCACAAGTTGGTTTAAGGAAACATGTAACCACAGAGGACAAGAGACTGAGGTAGTGTCTCCTCTGTGCTTATTTGACCTGCCATTAACCTGAGTGTACTTGAAGCCTGACAGAGACAACAGCACTGCTGTCTTACATGTCCTTCAGCACTGGCCACCTAAAACTGCCTGTTGTGCAAGTTGGCACAATTTAATTGAAAAGAGCTAAATTTAATGTGACAAAACCCTGACTCATTCATCAATATAACTTATGCTTCTGCTGGGTTAGGACAGCAAAAGAGGAAGAGAAAAGAGGAAGGGATAGATAGGGACATATTCATACTACATTTACAGGACACATTGACAATTTAGCTGCACCTTAGTTCTAATGCGTTTACTGGTGTGTTCCAAATTTGATCTATAAAGAGAGTAGGGATGCACTGAATCCAAATTTTTGGGGTTCAGCCGAATACAGAATCCACTGGTTAAGATTCTGCCGAATCCGAAACCAAATACCGAATCCTACTCCCATCCTCTGTCCATTAACACAGTAAACACATTACTGAAGTAAACAATGTCCACAGCAGTGTATTTTTCATTTTATTTTATTTTAATTGTAAAAAAAACAAAAACAAAAAAAGAATAGGCAACATCATGCCAGAAAGACAAGTGGGAAAAACTATTTTGACAATTACCACAGGCCGTTTACCTTATCTCAAGATCCAATCAATATCCAAAATATTAGCCTTTTAAATTTATAATCCCATAAAGTAGGCTACCCCCATTGTTTGTTCGGTGTAGGGCTAGCAAAGCTGGTAATGGTCGTCTGGTTAACACAAGTTTTCAGCTGTGACTGTCGTACCTGGAATTGCTGCATTTTTGGCTGCTGTCTGTAGATTCCTTCATGCACAACTCGTATTCTTTCGGATGTTTCATACTCAAATGTTTTAACAGCGGCGATGTTGTGTATTGTTTAGGGTCCTTGCCACCATGAGACAAATCGGCATTGCAAATTGAACATGTAGCTCAACTTGAATCGCCTTCTTTTGACTGAAAGTACTGCCAAACAACACTTTCACTTTCTCACAGCCTACTGCATTGAATGGTCCACATATGTAAACACCATCCCATAATCAACGGCGGCGTCATTGTGCGTGTAGTGCAAGCGTAGGGTTCGAACCCCTTCAAAAAGCTCAATATTCGGTTGAATCCGAAGCTGAATTCTGGACTCGGTGCATCCCTGAAAGAGAGGGAGGAGGAATTATATGAAGGAGGAAAAAGAGAAGAGATGGATCTTTAATTGCAAGGATAAATTGAGATGCTATGGCTTAGAGTTCTGCACTGGCCTTAAACTGAGACCTGAACTTGGCCCGCATCTGCATCTTTTATTGAGATGCTATGGCTTAGAGTTATGTTTAGGCCTAAAACTGACATCTGCCCATTCCCACATCTTCAGGATCCAACCTGACTAAACCTGATTGGTACTGCCAAACTAGACCTAAACCCAACTCTGGATCCAAAGCTACATTTTTGCTTTATTTAACCTCTTCCTGACTGTCTCTTTCCAACTGCTCACTGAGCATTTTGTGCCTACTTGGAACACATGACAAATACAGATAATTGGTACAGACAGGGAGAAATAAGAGATAATATCCTTAGTACGTTGGAATTTTCATCTATTTTGACCTGTATGTATGATAACAAATTGTCAAATAATCAGGTAAATGCGTTTATACGTAAGCCCTGCAGGCAGCTTGGGTTAGCTCTGCCCAGCTCTGAACGCTCGGATCTCATTGGGTCTCAGTGGGCTCTTTTAATTTCTTGGATTTGTTTTCGTCAATGAAACAGACTTCCCTACATGGTCATGCTGCTCTTCCGGAAGATGACCGTTCACAGGTCACGCAGTGGGCTTTGCTGGAGGGGGGGCAAGGAGGAGGAGGAACCTAAACCCAGCTTTCAGAAGAGCTGCAGAAAGTGCGCAGAGGACGGGAAGAGTTTCACGACGAGCTACATCGTTTAGTGTGCAGGGAATCATGTCAGGCTGCTCTATAGGAGTCCTGAATCAAAAACCAGACCAGATAAGTAGTATAAAAGGTCTCTTTAAACAAACCCAGACCCAACCCATATCCCACAGTTCCCAACTAAGTATGGGGTTTTGCATTGGTTCCTGTCACAACAGAATTCTCCTACTTCTTTAATTTATTATTTATATATAATAATGGAGTTTAATTTCCTCACCCTTACTCTACATAAGATAAAACTTATGATCGTGTAGTGAGATCTAATCATATTACAGTATATGAGATAATAGGGCAGTGTCCATCTGAAGTGCTGATGTAAGATCTGTTCCTGGAATTACAGTACTAAGCCAAGAAGCTGACTCATCTATAGGTGATATCATACTGACATGTGAGTGTCTATATGACTTCATTTTCTGGAAGCCTCCATCCTCTGTGTAACTGCAGAACATTTGCAATTAATTAACTGAATTTGTTTAGCACAGAAGGCTTGGGGGGGGTCTTGCGGCATTAATGTCAATGTCTGTAGATCTACACTAAACACTGTGTGTGGGCTTTTCCCTCCAGAGCGTCCAGTGAATGCAGACCAGCAGGAGCGGACCCTGCTGAAAGGCGTATTCAGCGTCAGGAAGGGCAAGACGCAGCTGCACAAGTGGGCAGAGCGACAGGTCATTCTCTGCGGCACCTGTCTAATCGTGGCCTCTGTCAAAGACAGCCTGACTGGGAAGATGCACATCCTGCCCCTGGTGGGGGGAAAGGTGAGAGTTCAATGTTTGGGGATCAGATAACCTGAAGGGGTGTTAACCTTTCCCTGTCCCCAGGGTAGAGCTCACACTCCAGGCTAAGTGTAGATACACTGTAACAACACAGCTGGGTTGGACGGCTGCATAGAGCTGATCAGTTAAAACGATGACGCACCGCTGTACAATGGTTCTCAACTGTGTGTGCTGTGTAGGCCAAAGAATATATTCAACTAAAGACAATACAGCTGATTTTACTTTAATCTTGAACCACAGACAGGAAACCAATAAAATATGCTTTTTGTTGGAATTCAAGTCATTATACAGCTGGCCTTCTCAAGTTTAGAAGCTATAGACAGTGCAGATTATTTGTACGCATTACAATATGTACACTGAAATTAAAAGAAATCCACCATAAAATGCTTTAAAATCTTTGAAAAAGAAAAGCCTGACAGCCTGGTAGGTGCATGCTATATAATTATTACAGCCACACAGCTGAAGGGTACAGGTGTGGCCGTAATGTAGGGGGTCTTTTAGCAAATCTAAGTATTTATTCATTGAAAAACAGTAAGATGAACTACACTGAATGATATATAACTGTGTTGAGATCAGGGCTTGACATTAGCACCCAGCAACCCGCCAAAGCGGGTAGATTTCGGCAGTGGCGGGTAACACAGTCACTTTCACTAGCCACTTTGGTGGGTGGCATGCCTTTTATAGTGTAACACTGTTGGCTGGAGTAGCCTACTGTGCCTGACACAGGAACACAGCTGTGACCCAGTGTGCAGCGGCAGCCCCCAGGTCGGAGTACAGTGGCCCGTATGGCACACCAGACCAGCAAGCTGCTGCGATTCCTTAAAGGTCCCATGACATGGTGCTCTTTGGATGCTTTTATATAGGCCTTAGTGGTCCCCTAATACTGTATCTGAAGTCTCTTTCCCAAAATTCAGCCTTGGTGCAGAATTACAGCCACTAGAGCCAGTCCCACAATGAACTTTACTTAGTATGTGCCATTTCTGTGTCTGTAGCTATTGAGGAGGAGGGGTGTGGCCTTGACCAACTGTCACTTTGCTTGTTTGAAAGCCATGATGTCTCTCTCTCATGAGTGGGCCAAATTCTATGGGTGGGCAAAGCAGAGAAAGGGGAGGTAACCTTGCTCCTTATGACCTCATAAGTTTACACCCATCGCCATTTCTAGCCACTGGGCAGGCTGGGGGAATGCATATTAATTTTAAAAAACCTCATAAAGGGAAATTTTCATGCCATGGGACCTTTTAAAATATCCCCCAGAGCTCCGTTCAGCGGGCACATGCGGGAAATGGCAAGGCGAGGCAACAGTTGCGTCTGTACAGGTCATAGACTGTATAAGGTATAGGTTTGTAGAAGAAGTAACAGAGAGAGCTTGCAGCAGGACAATTTAGCAGGACATCTGGTCTGTGCGCTCATGCCGGCTGTTTAGTGACACAAGAGCGCTCCAAATCACTTTCAACTACTTTCAACTAATCTTCTACACCCCTGCACCACCTACCCTATGCATAAGAAGCTACTCTTTTATGTCTGTGTGTCTTATTTGATGGCATGTTTTCATACAAAAAGGATCTTTACACACATTATCAGAGCTGAATATTTGATGATTGCAGTGTTATATTTTATGTAGTCTTGATTTTAGGTGTTTACAGTGCTCATTTACATTTATAAGGGTTGTAAATCTGGTTCTTCAAGTTAATTGTAGCAAACCATCTTTAACCATATTTCACATGAAATGTAATTTTCCACAAAATAGCGGCTAGTGAAGATGCTGAGTGGCTAGTAGCTTTTGAAAAACCGCTAGCCACAGAGGCTCATGAGCAAAAAAGTTAATGTCAAGCCCTGGTTAAGATAACTGAAAATTGAGTTATTCTTTTACCAATATCATTGCAATAATGAGTAATGATAATCATCATTTTCCGTTTGTGTTTTCTCTCCCAGTGTTCCTCCTCATCGTATCTGTGTATTGTCTTTGTATTGAGGTGGAGGAGGTGAAGCGGAGGCAGCACTGTCTGATGTTCAGCTCAGCCGGATCACAGGCCCAGACATACTTTGTCAACTTTGACACGCTCGCAGACTACCAGCGATGGCATCGGCAGGCCTCAAAAGTAAGCATGAGACAAAGGGTGTGTGTTGCTGTGTGTGCAGGACACAATATGTGTCTATCTATGTTTTCTTTTAGCAGCAGTTGTTTGTTTCCAGTTAGTCCCTCTGGGCTTGTACTTAAAGCAGAGATTAGATGTTTGGACTACAGTTTCCTTCTGCATGCTGACTTGTCCAATCAGAAACTGCCTCTCTGAGTGCGTCTGATTGGCTCCATAGAGGCAGACCCTCAGCGGTGTCTGGCATCGATTGAACAGCATACCTCTATTCACATAGTTTATCATTTAAACTTCCATCAGAGGGCACTTCTATTGAGTTCTTTTTTTTTTTTACAAAAAGGCCCTCACCAGTAGAGCTTTTGTTATGCTAGTCACTGTGGATTATAGGATGGTAAATGACCCAAACCCATTTTTGTATTTATGTTATATACAGTGTTTCTTTCAGAATATCTTGCGAGGTCTATAAAATAATCATTGTTTCTGTTCTGCTCAGCTTACTTTGTCTCTAATATCCTAATTAATGGCTATTGTACTGCAGCTCCTTCCTGGAGCTGAACAGCCTCTGTGAGAGCCTCCACTGAGGCAGCGCCAGCATACAATTAGCCATGGAAGGAGAAAGCCAAAGCCAACAGAAAAAAAGAAACAAAATCCAATTAGTTGTAGACTGATGCTAAGTCCAGGATCTTTCTCTACCATGGTGGTATGGATTACTGGGTTAGAGTAGCCTGTTAGTGCATTGTATTTAGGCTGAGACTTAGACTTTCTGTGGAGACTAGGGATGATGACTGATGAAGGTTTTTGGTGAATTTGGGCCAGTGTTTATGCTACATTGCATAAATGTGTGTGTGTGTGTGTGTGTGTGTGTGTGTGTGCGTGCGCAGGTGTGTGCGAGAGAGGGAGTCAGCAAGTACATTTGTGCTTGCAAAATGCGCTTGCAGGACAGGACTGAATACTGGAGTGTAGGGATACATTATAGGACAGAATATCATAATTTTTTTTATTTGTATTTATTATTGTAATGTATATTTCTTCATTCATAGCAAGCCAGAATTGGTGAAATATATTGCAGATTAGTTACATTTTTAACTAATGATGTACTAATTTTATAGCTAATTACCAATTGGTGCAGTTTTACAATTGAGAGGAACTGACATTTTAATATATTATCAAAAGAAATGTATGGTTTCCTATATGACAGTCACTGCAAAAAAAGGTTTCTCTTAAATACAAGGGAAAAGTGACTCATGACTGCTGTGTACATACTTTATTTATGGTCTTAAGCAATTGTGCAATTAATAAACAGCTATTATATGAAGTTAATTGCGTTCTAATTTTGCAATTTGTGTCCTCTTTTGCTGACAGGCTATATCTTTGGTGGAGATTCTGTATACAAGAACATAAATGGCGTCAATAATCTCCTGCCAATAACAATTTTACGCGATGTATTACTTGTTATTGTACAAACTGCATTAAAAGCGTAGCTCTGACTACACATCAGTTAAATTGTGTGTGCAGTTAATTAATTCAGTGGATGATATTTATTGTGTAACTCATTATTCAGTAATCGTCACACAAAAATAAGGACACCCTCCACAGTTTTTAAAAAGCCAGATCTACACAGAGGAGGCTCAACTACTGCACCATCTTGTTTCTGCCACTGGCATCATGAGATCTGAAGTGTGACAGCCAAGGTGACTGACTGGACTGGATATTCCTGAAGAAATGACAAGCAGTTTTTGAGCTGTGGTGTAAACATATTTTTAAGGATTTCGAATATCATATTAAAGTAGTCAAATAGGCAAATGGTCAGAGATGTGATATGTTTAGTTGTGGTCAGCTGTGCTAGCAGGACAAGTTGATTAACCACACAAAAGTGTTTCCTGGTTCCTAAGCTGAAAAGGAAATTATCTGATTGCATGTAATAATGATTGAATTGATGTGTAGG
The DNA here is from genome assembly GCF_004354835.1 of Perca flavescens. Lineage (NCBI taxonomy): Eukaryota > Metazoa > Chordata > Actinopteri > Perciformes > Percidae > Perca > Perca flavescens. The sequence continues at coordinate 25,002,458 of NC_041331.1, read as the reverse complement.
ACTTGATCAAGGACCACAGTTCCTCCTTTCATGCTCTGAAGTTTTAATTCCCTTCCAAAACAGCGGTCTCCTTTTAGTGTCTTCTTTCCTTGTCTTCTTCATCTATCACATTGCTTTACCATGTTTCACAGTCACAATGTTTTAATTACTATGCAAATCACCTTAAATAATAAATCTCTCAGTAAATCTTTTCTTTCTACCCCTCTTTAATTCTCTGTCAATCTGTGTCCATCATCCTACTCTCCCATCGTTTAATGACTCTTTTTAAAGAGAAGTTGTTGATTTTTAGGTGGCAGGCAGATGATTAGTTTTGTAGGAGATGAGCAGTTTTGTTTTTGTCATCTTTAAAAGCAGTGACGTGATTTCACGCTCTGCTGAGCAGCCGTCCCATTTTCTGGGTTACTGCACAGCGTGCAGCCCTGTAGTTAATGGAGGAGACTGGACTGGATGAGCACTGTGCTGGGTTGCTGGACAATGATGGCTGGCCTGTGAACAATCATCTCTGAGATGGTGCAGCTACATTTTGTACAAGAAAAATGTGAGACAACGCTGTGTATCTGTACTGACAGCAGCAAGAGTAGACTAAGATTTAAACTATGCTTAAATAAGCACAAAAGCGCACATGTAGAAGCAATCACACACTCCTTGACACTCACACACGTTACAATAGTTTTGCTACTTGTAAAAATATTGTGTGTCTCGCATTGATTCTCTGGGGGATTTCTTTTTTCTAACAAAGTTCAATTCAACAGCACCACAAAAAACGCCTACATTGACCATAAAGTTGAATCAACACCTTGAAAAGGTTTCAGCAAAGACTAAACGTTATAACCTTAATGAAGGTAGGATTTATTGCAGGCTGTTGTATTGGACGGCATTAGTTTTAAATAGGTGTACTTAATAAACCTGCAACTCAGTGTATGTCTACAAATATTTGCTATGGTCTTACTGTAACTGCCTCATATTGAAGTTACTCGATTACTCTCTTGATTCATGACTGGGTTTCCCTGGAAGAAGGGAAAAAAGCCTAATTGAACTGGAAACTAGGGCATTGTCTGTCTGAAGTAATGTTTTGGCAAGGCAGCTGGCTGCTTACATAATCTGAGGCCCATGTAGTTGCTTCCACTGTCCATTGTCCCAGCTCACTTAAGGTAAACACTCTTTAAATAGTGCAGCCTGCTGTTGGATGTATTTGGAGTTAGAGTGTTGATCAAATGCTCTTAGGATTGCAAGGCAGCAAGAAGGAAATTAGTTTTATTATTATTTAACTGTGTTGTTGCACCACTTCTGATAATAGTGTTATTTAAAAAAAATAAAAAATAAATACCAGATGGATTTCATCTTGATTATGATTTTCTTTGCCTGCGCTGGAGCAAAAGGCAGCTCAGTATATATGTTGACAGGGCATTTGGATACAAGTTTCAGGTTTGCTAATGTATGAGCTACTTGTTGTGATATGAAAGATGTGATGCTGACATGCCAAACTAAAAATAGTAGTACTCTCACTAAAAGTTTCCCTTCTTTTGTGTGTGTGTGTGTGTGTGTGTGTGTGTGTGTGTGTGTGTGTGTGTGTGTGTGTGTGTGTGTGTGTGTGTGTGTGCGTGTGCGTGTGCGTGTGCGTGTGCGTGTGCGTGTGCGCGTGCGCGTGCGTGTATAGGTGGTGTCTCAGACAGTCAGCCTGGTGGATCTGTCCTGCTACAGTCTGGAAGCAGTGCCTGAATATCTATTTTACAGTCAGGATGTCACCCACCTCAACCTGAGACACAACTTCATGAGTCTTCAGGGGCCCGGAGGCCTGCTCAACCTCCCCAGGTAATCATACATTCTTAACCTGAAGAATTCTGCACAACATTTGCTAACAGAGAAATGTAGGAGACGGTTCTTTAGTTCTTTACGATCATGGCCTTGCAGCTGAAAGTATCTGCCTCGCTAAAATAGGTCTCTACTGCATTTCTGGGCGCTATTCTGTAATTGACCTTGTGCTCTGGCCACAGTTCATTCACTATGTTTCATAGTTTGATGCACGATTAATACACGCACGTTCTGTGATTTGGGACTCCAGCCGCTTCGTAATTTGGGAAATCAGAAAGTGATGCTGCACCGCTGCACTCCAGACCCCCAGAAAGTGCCAGGCTTTTAAGCATATTGAAACATAGCTGCTTTAAAGAAAAGGGATGTTTAGTTAACCGTTGGAAGTGTAAAGTGGGACACTACATTGTATTAGTATAACCATTACTTGGTTATAACACAAGTAATGTTACATTCAGGTAAATATGCCCATCTGTTCCTTGATGGGCTTGAGTTTGCCATATTATTCTTTCAGCATATTTTTGGAGCATACTGTACCTTTGAGGTTGTTCTGGAGAAAATGTTTTGGATTGTTGCAATAATAATAAACATTTGCATAAAGCAACCATATTTGTCTGCTCCCATGTTGATTAGAACAGATAAAAAAAATTGTGATTCATTTGCGATTCATCGCGAGTTAACTATGGACAATCTTGCGATTAAATATTTGAACTGATTGACAGCCCTGTTTATTTTCTTTGAGCACAGGAGATAATACTTGCGAGAAATGTATGCAGTAATCTAAATCTGGTGAACATGAAGTGCATTAAATTCTCTATGTGCACATTGTGCTGCTGCAGCCTTTTTGTATGTATATTTAGAAAAGAGGATGCATGGATAAAAGGGAAATAGTCCATACTCTGACCAGTGTTGTGACTTGTGGAGAACAAAAAGGAAGGTGGAGTTAATATGGAAGATCTGTTCTGCACCCGCATGGCACCACTTTATCCATCACAGCCCACACATTTTGCTAATGTGTACACAAACACACATCAGACAAGAGGCTTTAGATGTATTTCTATTTGAAACAGCCAGCAGATGCCTTCTTCATCAAATGTAGACATTGTATGACTGGCCAATCTAAATCTGGTAAAATCAGACACTGGTAAAACTAAGGCACCAATTTTTAAAGGTCCCATGACATTTGGATGCTTTTATATAGGCCTTAGTGGTCCCCTAATACTGTATCTGAAGTCTCTTTCCCGAAATTCAGCATTGGTGCAGAATTAAAGCCACTAGAGCCAGTCCCACAATGAGCTTTCCTTAGGATGTGCCATTTCTGTGTCTGTAGCTATTGCTCTTTCTCAACATCACAGTCACCTTCTGTTACCCATATGAAAGCAACAACAAACAAAAACTATGATGTCCCTCTTAGTTTAAACCGCAGGCTTTGATTGCTGATTTGTTGATGAAATGCAAGCACTCTCTTTTTTTTAATGTACATTTTCTCTGGTACTGGAACAGTGCTGCTAGATCATAGTAAAGTGATGTCAGACACTGGGTGGAGACACATCCAGGTACACCCCAGTATGTTGGTGTTCACTCACTGCTACAACACATCTGTTATCTCATGATATTTGTGCGAATTATCTGGGCAAATGTATACGGTAAGCAAGGTCCTCCATGCTGTTCTGTTCTTTCTTTAGGTTTTCTCAGCTGAAGAGCCTGAACCTGTCTCACAACCGTCTGGGTGTGTTCCCTGAATGTATGTGTGAGATCCTCACCCTGACTGAACTCAACCTCTCCTGTAATAATCTCCACACCGTCCCTGTGCAGATAGGCAACCTTCAAAGGTGTGAAACAGTAACACGCATGTACATGCACTACATACATACAGTAGATTACACACAGTCCATGAATACAATAGTTAGGATATGCATCAACAAACGGTACACACAAAATTCTATTTGAACTGCATGAGGTAATTTCAGCAGCACATTAAAAAGCACACCAATTAATTCTATAAGAAGTAAATCCCAAACACAACCACATAGTGAAATCATGCACTAATTGCAATTTAGGTCAGCTTTAAAGGAGACAACAATTCCTGTGTATATCAGAAAAATCAGAAAGCAAAAACACCAAGATATTTTAAGGTTTATTTTTTATATATGTTATTTCCACATACAAAGTATTTGGAAACAAGATGTAATTTCCAAAATCCCAAGATGCTAACACAAAAATACACAAAAATGCAACATAAACACAAAAATACGAAAGAGTAAAACAGTGGCATTATGTTCCAATGAAGGGGGTTTTAACTGAACAACAATATCAATATAAATATAAATAATGCTGTACAACTGAATTATAAAACTATAGTATACTAGTATCCACTAGTATAAATAATGCTTAACCATTTAGTGTAGCAGGATACATATAAATAAATAAATAAATAAATAAATAAATTAGGGCCGAGACTCGATTAAAAAAAATTAATCTAATTAATTACAGGCTTTGTAATTAATTAATCGAAATTAATCGCATTTTAATTCCATAAATATTTGACCTGAGAACAGTGAGAAGTAATTTTTTTCACATTTTTTAGTATACCATTGAATAATGACTGAATACATAAGCTTAAGCAACACAATATTGTTTATTTTTGTTCAACCAAGTCCAGCAGACCAGTGCGATTTTTGCCATTAAGTGTAGCAATACCATATTTAGAAATATAGTACATTTCAGAAATTCAGGTAGCCTATAGGTAGGTAGACCTTCTGTAAACTATGTTTTTTTAAGTAAAACACAATACTTTCAAGTACATTCAGACTTAGTTACCCTGGTCCTTAAACCAGTCATCTGGTGGAGTGTAGGTTGGGTGTGGGTCCTTGTACTCGGAGTCGGGCTAACGTCCACGCTAGCTGCTAAATGTTTTGCGTCGAGGTGATACTTGAGGCTCGATGTGCTGCGGTGATATGCGAATTCCTTGTTGCATAGCTTGCACACAACCATGCTCTAATCGACGCTTCCATCCGTTCGTTTTTTATAACAAAATTTCCCATCCACGGGTCCAACCAAAGCGGTCTCGTCAGCTTCTTCGTTCATGCGGTGCAAAAATAAGTGTGATTAAAATGCGTAAAAAATGTTTAACGTGTTATTTTTTGTGTAATTAATTAACGCATTAAAGTCTGTAATTAATTAATCGTAATTAACGCGTTAAAGTCCCGGCTCTAAAATAAATAAATAAATACATTCTCTGTAATATGCTTTCTGTCGTGTGGTGTATATTGTCATTCAATTTTTGCTTTTGTTTTTACCAACGTTGTTGGGGTTTGCACCTTTTAGTGCACATAATAATGTTTCTCTCATTGGATTGAGGTTTAAATAGATTCAGTGAAATGCATTAAATTAAAATATTTTGTTATGCAATCAAATTAAGTCAGGAAGCTGAGGCACTTTTCATCCTGTGGACCTGCTCACTTTAATGTAGGATGCTGCTCAGTAAACAATGGCAATGTAAATACAATGGACACAAGCAGATCTTCTTTTGACCACTCTTTGAAGTAAACATGACTTTTCTCCTTTCCATCTTGTAGCCTGCAGACACTGTTTTTGGATGGGAACCATCTCAGCTCCCTGCCTGAAGAGCTGGGTGGCCTTTCCCAGCTCAACAGCCTGGGGCTCTCCTTCAACAACTTCTCTCACATCCCTGCTGTGCTGGAGAGGTTGAGTGCAGTGGACAAGCTGGCCATGGCTGGGAACAGAGTGGAGAGTCTGGAGTTGTGTACTTTGGCCAGAATGAGCCACCTTAAAAACATCGACCTCCGGTAAGAGGAATAAACAGCGCTCAGCCTCTGCATTTCCTCTCTTCGTCTCTTCCCTCTCTTCTTTCTCTGTTGGATCAATATGGAAAATGTAATATGCAATGTGAAGGGGACTCCCCCCAAACACTGTCAATCATTCAGTAGGCATGAGTCATTTTTTTTTTTATTTCACCATTTTTATAATGTTTTTGGGTTGGCCGTTCCCATTCTTGTGAACGTGATATCTCAGAACCCCCTGGAGGGAATACCTTCAAATTTAGCACAAACGTCCACTTGGACTCATGGATGAACTGATTAGATTTCGGTGGTCAAAGGTCAAGGTCACTGTAACCTTACAAAACACATTTTTGGCCATAACTCAAGAATTCCTACGCTAATTATGATGTGTCACACAAATATGATAGGATATGATAAAATGATGAAGTGATGACATTTTACATCCCAAAGGTCAACTTTACTGTGACATCATATTGTTCTGCAAAAACACTTTCTGGCCATTATAGAACACCATAACTCAGGAAGAGAAGAGGAGACATTTGGTCAGATACTGAGTTGGTGACACTAATTTTAAGTGCCCACCGTGAAACTGTGGTGATTGTTTAGATCGTCTGTGCAGCCGGGTTGAAAATGTATGTGAAATATCCATGTTTTGCCATTAAACAAATATACTTAATAGCTTTTTATTAAATTGCTTTAAAGTCTTCACTACATATATATATATATATATATATATATATATATATATATATATATATATATATATATATATATATATATATATATATATATATAGTCTGGACAGACACAGATGTAAATGGCAACTTGACTGGTATGCAGAAGCATACACCTGCAAGGCGGTAATTGTAGTAAAACATTTATTTATAGATGCCATGTTTGCTAAGCACAAATGCCGTTTTTTTCTGCATTGCCTCGCTTCACACCTGGAATCTGCCTAGAACTACAGTCATACGTATTTGTTTGCCTCTTAGCAGCTCCACAAGGAACAGTGGGGGGGTTAAGTGTCTTTCGCATTGGGGACCTCTGTGGTGGTTAATGAGGGATAGGAAAGCTACTTATTGATTTTCCTACCAGTATGAGGATCAAACCAGCAACCACTGCTCCACCCACAGCCAGCTAATAATTCAACCTTGGGAGTGAAGTTGCAGCTTGGCAATGGCAGACAATATTTAAAAGTGCAAGGTGCACCTGTGGTGGATCAGCGGGCTGGCAGCTCTCATAAAAGAGGAATTGTTGTTTATTAACAGGATGGATGGGGTAAAGGAGAGCCTGGATCTCAGCACAGTGCCTTACCTGACAGCCATGATCTCAACATTTTTTTATTGTTTTGTTGTCCACCTTGTCATAAAAGTTAGGATACTAAATATGGGTAGACAATTCTGACAAAAATGTTTTATAGAAGTTGTCCCCTAGTGAAACAAAGGGAGAGTCAGTGGAGTGGTTCCAGTGTGTCTTCCAACAAAGACAATATCTTGGATGCCAATGTTAGATTTTTAATAAAACCTGAGGTGTGTTTCATTTATCACTTTCAAATTCACATTGATTGACCTTAACAATTGCTACAATATTTATTTTGTATTACTCCTCTTTTCTTTCCAAAGGTGAAACTGCTGTGACATATTACAGTGTGAAAAATGTTGAGGACACATGGTTACTGCTATTATTCATTTCTATATGCCACAATACTTGTGACATTCTCCAAGTAACCTATGCTAAGCATCTGTCACTGTAAAATAAAATAGCCACTGCTGGAATATTTTTTTTTTTATTAGTGAGCTAATTTTTCAACAACCCTAAATACCATACTACTACTACTATCTTAATTTTAGCAAGTATGAAATTTAATTTTATTCTCTGTATCAAGCATTTTATTTGATGACTGATGACTCACCTTAATGTTTTTGCTCCTGTAGGAATAACCTGTGATATTTCATCTCTTGTGATCTGTAATGCAGATTAAATGGGCTGCACTGGTTGAAAAGTGTTAGTCTAGAGGCAGTGAGCCAGGTGACCCAGCTGGATTTACGGGACAATTACTTGGACTCACTAGACCTGAGCTCTGTGTGCAACCTGGAGACTCTGCATTGCCAGCGCAACCAGCTGGGGACACTCACACTCAGCGGTTTCACACTGCGCATGCTTCATGCCAGCAGCAACCGTGAGTCAAACAGAGCGTCAACTAGCTGCTATTATTGCCTCGCTGGCTGCTGTTGTCTGTATGTTCAGGCCCTTGTCCCAAGTGATACATTCATCTTATAAGCACACGTATGAACGGGCCAAATGTTTAGCTGCTGATTACTGCTTTTATCTGCCCACAGGCCTTACAACAGTCAACATCTATCCAGTCCCTAACCAGCTGACACACATGGACCTATCACAGTGAGTTCTGGCTGGGAAAAAGAAATGGCTGTGGTCTCTGTGTTCACATATTTTTAAACAGAGGCTCTGGTGTCTAAAAATAGTATCTTTATCTTAAGGTGTAAATTAATTTGAATACTGAAATGGATAATCAATACCCAACAAAAGCAAATATTCTGTGGAATCTACCATGTGAAGCTTGTATGTGTGTATAAGGCAAAGACGCTAAACAAATGCAAAGAGCCCCTAACACAATATTCTTAATGCTGCATCAGTAAAAGATTTGACAATTAAAAAAAAAAAACATTTTAAAGGGATAGTTAAGATTTTTTGAAGTGGTGTTGTATGTGGCACTTATTCATAGTCCGTGTATTACCTACAGTAGATGGAAATTGGCATGCCCCGAGTTTGAAAGAGCAGGCAGGAGGATAGGCATGGAAGCTAAGCAATGTACTGCTGTGGATGGGGGCAGCAGCTAAACATATTTTAGCCATCTAAAAAAAAAGGCCCACCTAAAGAAAAATCAATCCTAGTTTAAGTGTACGCTATATTTAGAATATTTTCACAGCTTTACCTTGCCATCAAACAGTCCTGTTTAAGTTGAACTGAAGCTGTTCTTTTTTTAGGTGGCTAAAACACATTTTCCTGCTGCCCCCATCCACAGCAGCACATTGCTTAGCTTCCTTGCCGATACTCCTGCCTGCTTATCCAAACTGGGTGCTGACCGCCATTTACTGTAGGTGATAAAACTATACACAACTATGGATAAGTACCCTGTATAACCCCACTAAAAAAAAAAAAAACTATCCCATTAAGCTATTGAACCTCTTACACATTTGGCCTATACATCACATATATAATATAACAAATCACATATTTTACTCTACTTAATTTTTGTGATGCATGTTCATAATCAGCTTGCTGTAGGCCTGATTATGCACAGTAAACATCACTGTATGTCAGGGGTCAAATAAGTTATCTTGTGTTTCTGAACCACCTGCCAGTGGACACATCTGCACCAATTATTTTTTCTAGTTGACCTCCAGTACTGACTGCGGACACTAACTGTTTTTATTAAAATGCCCATCGAGATCATTTGCATGCTTAAATAACCCTCAAGGATATTGTTTTGGCTATTATTATGGCCTCCTGTTTACCACTGTTTACTCATCTGTACTACTAAAAGCCAAATGCCAACTCCGCTCAGTTTGAGTGTTTGTGTGTGTGTCTTTCTATGTGTATGACTGTGTGTGTGTTGAGACAGGAACCTTTTGGAGTACCTTCCGGACTGGGTGTGTGACTGCAGAAAAATTGAGATGCTGGACGTCACGCACAACCTCCTGTCTGAGCTTCCTTCCAGGTTACTGACCTTATTCTGTCACTAATCCCGAACCATATCTGCTTAAACTTGATCTTTTATGTTGCATAATTGCATAATTGAAATGGATTCAGCTCATATAATAAACAGATATCTATCGTGTCCAGAAATAGGAGATCAGGTGTCACATTACACATGGTCATGCTTTTTAACTGCTCACTCTATTGACAAACTGCTTTTCATATTGTCCATCTTAAACATTTATTATAGTAGTGAAACAATGGAAATAACAAGGCACAAATAACATCTGGTATCAGTCTCTCTGTGTAAAACTGTAAAATATGGCCTTTGTATAAAGTGCTTGGCTCAGAGTTACCATCATTTACAGCCAGCTTTCAGCACAGGCATTTGCATTTGAATGAGAAATCAGAAAAGCTTTTTCAAATGAGATAATCCTCTATCCACGGTACCCACTCATAATGTGATGTTTCAGGAGAGCACAAAAAGTCAGTTTAGGCAGCCAAGCTAAAAGGTCATCCAGTAGTCAAGTCTGCACAGGGAGACAATGTTCTTTAATTTGTTTCCTTTTTTGTTGGTCTGTTCTTTTTTCTTGTCCTAATCTGGCTCTCTAATGTCTCTTCTGGCCTCCGACAGACTGCTCAACAGCTTGAGTTTAAGAAAGCTCCTGGCGGGGAACAATCGTTTGCAGAGAGTGTCTGACCTACTTGACCACATCCCTCTGGAAGCCCTAGACCTCCAGCACAACAAACTAGCTGAGCTCCCTGAGAGTCTGTTTTACAAGGCCTTAAAGTGAGTATCTCAACCCTCTTCTCTCTACAGATCTTTCTGGTTCCTTCTTCATCCTTTCCTTAAAACTATGTATGATATTACTTGAGTCCTTTAGCAGCTCTGCTTTGAAACATTTACCTGGAGTGTGTTCCCTGTTAGGTTGCAGTTGACAGTTATTGTATCACATCTAATTGTTTTGGAGATGAAGTTTATATTGTTTAGGGATTGTGGTCAAGATCAATGGCGCATTCTAAATCCTAGCTGGAGTTTAATTTGCCGTCCTATTTCCTGTGTGGTAAATCACTTAACACCCATTAGCAATTCAAATGCCTTAATGTACTTTACTGTCTCTAATCCTGAGGCGTAATGGCAGAGACTGCTTTGTGCATGATGGGTTTCCTGATATGTTGTCTAAAGAGCTGCACAGTTTACAAGAGAAAGCAGTTACACTCTGATGGAAATTATATATGGCTATAGAAACAAGGTTGATAAGGACACTTTTCACATATTCAGATTTGTGTAGACACTGAATTCCAAAAGGCCACAAGGCCAGTAAGACTGGCTTGTCATGCTGTTGTTTTAAAACAACAGCATGACAAGGTTCACTTCTTCACGTGTCAGGAGTACAGGGTTTATTACTGTTCACTATGTTATACGCACAGGCAATGACTTAACAACATCAATTACACAGGACCAGTGGAGCTCAAATTACTGTCCCTCCTCTCAGCGCAGGTTCAGGTAAATCAATGCTCCACTTGAAGGCATAAATTAACATTCTGTGTTTAGCAGTATCTTCTTTAGTACAATGAGAATGAAAAAAAATCAACCTTAAAGCCACACCTTAACAATCTACATATCCCTGTACTTAAATTACGGTATGGCCTATATTCTGCACATAATAGGTGGCTTGCACTTACATACTTGCACATTAAATTGTTATAATACTACCAATACTGTAGCTGCAACTATTGTTAGAATAATAATGATTTATAATAATATAAATCATGCTGCTACATACTACTTTACCGAATATCATCTTAATTGGAAATATGTTTTGCTTACTGATATGTATATAGCAAGTTGTAGTTTTTAACCCCCTATACCTGCTCTTAGTCATAGTCCTGAAGTACTTCAAACTAAATTAAAGCACAAAGGCAAAATACTCAAATAGTTGTTTTATGATTCACTTGGTTACAGTAAAGTATACGTGATATTTTAGTAAAATGTAATTGTCCCCAGTATATATAAAAGAAAAAACTACATAGACCAAAACAAACTGTTGGATTGATCTGGACGTTCCATTTTCTCACAATTCATTTCTGACCCCAAATGTTAGCTGTTTGTATATATTTTGCATTGGGGGAGATCATGGGGAGGGGAAGGGCCTCCTTGCTTGTACAGACAGGGTTAAATCAGAAAGTTACATCTGATGATGTTTGTATGTATTATTTTGTACAAAATTATTTTGTACAAAATATGTATTTCCCTGAACCCAGGACATAAATATAACCAATTACAATGATGCCTCGGTCAGGGAACTCAAACGTTTAGCCTGAGCTTCTCCAAATCCACTGTAAATGAGACAGGATTGGGTGTAAAAAGGTCGTTGGATGCAATCCTGGCTGTAAAATAATGGGCAGGGTGGATATTCACATACACTTTTTTAAACTCATGTATCTGTTGTTTTTATTTGTCTTTGCTCACAGCCTAAAATACTTAAATGTGTCAGCCAATGCTCTGGAAAGTATTCCTCCCAGCAGCCCATCAGAGGAAAGCCTCAGCACACTCCAGGAGCTCTACCTGACGGGGAACAACCTGAATGAAAACTGTGGTGCATTATTAGTTGGACACCAGAACCTGCGGGTCCTTCACATCGCCTACAACCAGTTGCTCTCCTTCCCTGCCAGGTGTGTTATCTTGGCTTACTGTTGATCAGTGTTAATAATATTTTGTATTCTACTTATTAAAGCTATAGTGCTCCTCCACGCAGTTGCTACTAGCCAAGGAGGATACGGAGGATTAAAAAAAAACATGAAATTATCTCCACTCAAGTTTCTTCACGGGAAAGTCACCGGACGCCACAATCTTCTGAACATAGCCATACTGAGAAATACAGAGAGAGTTGTGTGGAGCTGATAGTCTTAATTAGCTTTGTAGCAACTCATTTGGCGATGGCTTGAATGTAACAGACGTTCATTAATATCAAAAAAGTTACGCACTAAAGCTTTAAGCTCACAGGATTGTTCCACTGTCATGTTTGTGTGTCTTTAGTAAGCTGAGTAAGCTGGAACTGCTGGAGGAGCTAAATCTAAGTGGCAACAAGCTAAAGACCATCCCCTCCACTGTGTCCAGCTGTAAGAGACTGCACACCCTCATAGCACACTCCAACCACATCACTGTCTTCCCAGAGATCCTCAACCTGCCTGAGATCAAGGTCAGACTGGTTTTGGTTTTATTTGCCTAACCAGTGTATGATTATGTTCAGCCTGTCAGCTCATGTGTGTTTTGTTACGTTTGTAGCTTGTAGATCTAAGCTGTAATGAGCTGACTGAGATCCAGCTGCCTGACTCGCTGCCTGCCACTCTGCAAGAGCTGGACCTGACAGGCAACAGCAGCCTGATGTTGGAACACAAAACCCTCAACCTCTTCAGGTGAGTCATAAAACCCAGACCAGTTTAGAAATAGTTACAGGTATCTCACTGAAATTTGTCAAGCATGAAATATAAACTCTTTAGATTGTGTAGTTGTCTGGACACATACTGGAGGGTTATGGCATCACTATTTTATGTAAAACATAAGCAATGAAAAGATAATAATATAGCTGTGAAAAAGATCATCACTTTGAGTGTATTGAACTGGCTGTAGTTATATCGCCTCTCTCTTCCTGTCAGCATTAGCTCACTCTACCTGGACTAATAACTTATCAGAATGCGGTCAGGTTATGCTCTGTCCTTCTTGGCATAGATCACAGCGGCCTTCGAGAGAGAAAGACCTTAACCTTGAACGGTGACACTCTCCTAACAGTGTTTTTTCCGGATGAAGTTTGTGGCTGTTTAAGGAAATAATGCACGTACATATGTATACCTTCTTCTACAATTCATTCTACTATATTTCTTCTCCTTTTTTAGTCACATCACCACCCTAAAGTTGGACCAGAAATCTACCACGACAGCAGGAGACTCTCAGAGTGCCTCCCCTCCATGGAACCACGGTTACTCTGAAATGAGCGGCCAAAGAAACAAGTCAGTACTGCTTTGTGTTTCGTTTGTAAAAAAAAATAAGGCGCTTCATTTTCCCCCCTGTAGGAGGACTTCTTTGCCAAGAGAACGGATGAAAGCCTGGGAGAGGCACAGTCTGGTTAGCCATCTCCCGGTGTCTGCTGTCTTTAGGCTCTGTTTGGTTCTGCCGCTGATCGAGCAAGCGCTGTTTGTTGTGGGTATCATAGCAACGTTATCCGGTTTCTCTTGATGAATGACAATGGATTACCGCCGTCTGCTGGTATGGAGAGTTATTTCCTCTCACGCAGGCGCAGAACGTATGTGGTTCTTGGCCGTCGGCTGTAGTCTCTGCGGTGTGTTCCAGTGCTAATACATTTTAGACAAAGGCGACGACGGCCGACGCGAGGCGACGCCACAATCGGCCTTTGTCACCACTAGTCCCTGGCCGTCGGCTTGGTGTGTCAGGGCCTGTATGTCAACTGTTTGTTAATGTGGATCTATTGTTTGGGACAGGTTGTGTGTGTCTGTGCTGGCTGTAGACCGGTTTGGAGACGGTGTGGAAGCATGTTATGGCATCTTTGACGGCGACCGCAATGAGGAAGTGCCTCGGCTGCTGCAGTGCACCATGGGAGATGTGCTGTGCGAAGAACTGCAGCACTCCAGTATTGACAATGTGTATATGTGCAACACCTTCCTCACCTCACACAGGTAAGACTGTAAATGTTGTAAACTTTAAATGTTAGTCTTTGTTAATACCTCTTTTGGTACTTGAAAATAAATAAATAATTGCACTCTTACTGCAGTTTTGTAGGCTAAAACCAGTGACTTCAAGAGTTTGTCAGCAGTTTTGCTTGTTTTTGTATTGGACAGGAAACTAGGAATGGCTGGCCAGAAACTGGGTGCTTCTGCCTTGCTGTGTTATATTCACCATGAGCCTTCAGATCCAGGAGGCTACTTCAGCCTCACTGTGGCCAATGTGGGCACCTGCCAGGCAGTGTTGTGCCGGGATGGCCGACCGATACCTCTCTCTAAGGTTTACAGCTTGGAGAGCTGCACTGAGGAGATGGAGAGAGTTAAACTCAGTAAAGCCATTATCACAGAGGTAACGCACATTCTAAGTATGTTAGGTTCTTGTTTTTACACTCAAGCCATTACAGTATGTAGAACTTTTGATCTAGTGTTAATGTGCAGCTTCATATTCAGTGGTGTATATTTTATTTCCATCTACAATTCTAATGGCTTCTGTTTTGTAGGATAACAAAGTGAGTGGAGTGACATGCTGCTCTCGCCTGCTGGGCTGCTCTTATCTGTCTCCCTGGGTGCTTCCAAAGCCCTGGGTGCACACTAAGCCTCTCTGTTCCCAGGATGAGTTCTTGATCCTGGGGAATCGAGCGCTGTTTGAACGAGTCTCCTACCAGGAGGCCGTATGCACTGTACAGGCTGTGCGAAATCCTCGCGCTGCTGCCAAGAAGCTATGTTCACTTGCTCAGAGTTATGGTTGCAAAGACAACATTGAGGCTGCAGTGATATCCCTGCATATTGCTGAAGACAGCTGTACCTGTGAGCCACCTGTCTCCACCACTGAACCACGGGGTCCCCCTCCCGCCCCTGTGCCTGTGACCGTGACCCCAGGCCCCAGTGACCCAGCCACCCTTTCATCCAGCAGTGGTATTGTCTCTGAGTTTAACAGTGAGACATCAGCCTCAGAGGTGGGCAGTGAGGCGGGGTCCACCGCTTCAGACGAGCACCCATCCTCTGTCCCTGCATCCCGCCCAGAGAGACGCTGTAGCCTACACCCTGCTACTACACTGTGTGGGATTATGGTGCCAGGCTCAGTTGGGGCAGGAACCCACCCAGGCCTATTCCAGCGACAGCCCTCCTGTGCTACGTTCTCGAGTAACCACTCTGACAACGGCTTGGACAGTGATGATGAAGCTCCGCTTGAGGGAGTAATCTCCAATGGCAGCAAGCTAGAAGTGGAGGTAGACATTCACTGCTGTGCTTTCCAACTACGGTCAGGGGCCCCTGAGAGCCCCAAAGAGTTGGACCTTGAAAAGCGAGGCTCTGACTATCCCAATGGCAAAATGCGCAGACAGAACAGTGTGGTGGTTTCTGCTACAAATGGCTGCCTGCTGGCTGTATGTGGGAGAGAGATTGCAGACCTCAAAAAGTCTCCTTCCACATGCAGCCTGTTTGGGAAGAAGCTGTCCAATGGCTCTGTGGTAGCCCCAGAGGACAGTCATAATCTCATTGAGGTGGCCCTGGAGGCTCCTAAGAAGAAATCTGGATACTTCACTGCCCCAGCACAGCAGGACCCCGAGGACCAGCTCATTGTGCCTCCGAGTCTGGAGCAGGAAGTCAGGGAGCAGCTAAGAGGCCAGAGCCTTCTAGTCTCAGCACCCCCCTTACCATCCATACCCCCTTCCTTAAAAGACCCAGTGTGGGATCATCCCCACCCCCCTGCATTTGCCTCCAACCTGGTCCCAGGTCCAGGACCGGCCCCCATCCTACAGCAGGAAGTCTACGATACGGCCCTCTAGAAGGGGGACACAGGACAGCGCCATGCGGCTGGAATTCTGTGATTGTGCCATTCCAGGAAAGAAGAGAAGATTTTTCTCATGCATGGAAGAAATTCCAATTCAAGTTGACATTCAGATCTTTTTGCAAGACAAACCTGTGGGACCTCGATAGTCACTAAGTGATGCTGCGCCATTAAAGTGAGGTTGAAAAAAAAAGGGTTTCTGTGCACGTTCTGAGTATCCAAGAAGATTGCGGCGACCAAAATCCCAGTTCATAACATGACGTTGTGAAAAGGCTATCATAGACCAAAACAAGCCTGACTTAAAATGGGATACCTCATGTGTTAAAACATGTCAGCAACATTTCCCTTTACTTGGAAAGCAAGCAATCTATAGGGTTTGTACGGGAGATTATGTTTAGTGCGGTCAAATCTCCTCTCCAGGGTCTCTGTGGTCTCTCAGGTCCTGGAGAGAAGCCCTGTGACTGAAACTTGAAAAGTGCCTACTGCAGACAACTCAGCCTAGAGCTCCTCCCTTATCCAGGCTGTGTTTGGGAATGTGAGCTTGTTAGTTAAATTTGGAGGAGTGACAGGTTCTCCAAGAGACCAGCACTGGCACAGCTTCTGCTCTCCTCCTCGTCCTTTGGCTTACAAAGGATATCAGATATCAGAGTATAAATGCTTGTAAGGCCCATAGGACTAGAAGATGTGAAGACAAAATAACTGCATTTACAACGCCAGAAACGTAATGCTTGGGTTTTATTTTTAACATTCCCACACAATATGTATGGAATCTTCTATATAGGATAAATGAATTCTATACAGTATAGTACACACTCACAACTAGCAGCCAACTGACGTGGTGTGCTTGAGCTGCTGACACACCTAGATTAAAAAGTATTGCTATTTAGAGTAATTCATTTTGAATAGCTGTAAAATGAAATAATTTTAAAGTCATTCAACTGTACAGAGTGGACGTGTTGTAGAGTTCAAAAATCCTTATAAAAGTATAATCTGTGACAGTGCATGAGCAAATAGTCTCCTTAAAATCTAAATAGGAAAATAAAAAAGGAAAATTTACTTAATTTAGGATAGTGGACTCCAGGATGTTTGGATATAATTTTTTCATTTGAACAAACCAGTCAAGGCAATTAACCAGTGTACAAGAGATGAAGGATGGAAGCAGTATTTTTATGTACTGTATGATATGTCCACTGGTACTAAGATTGTACATGTATCCAAATGTTGGAGGCTGCTACTCTTTTAAATGTGTAAACATTAATTCATCTCCTTGCAGGAAGATTCAGTTATTGACATTTGTACATCTTAGCAAACTCAACTTTGCTCGTGAATGCACTGCCCACACATCCAGATGACTTCCAGGATGTGTTATTTTGGTCCATTACAAACAGAACCGAAACCCTATATTTTTGTATTTTGTGCGATCTGGTCTGTATACACAAGATGTCACGTAGTTTGACCCACAGTTCTACAAGTGCGTGCAGAAATTTGGGACATAGGAACAAATAATGTTGTGCTATAATTTAATATAGTTCTCTTTTTCACTCCTACATATTGCATATATGCCATTACCTGATCAGGGGGCAATGCTTTTGTAGAGTTCAGATCACACAGTTGATATAATAAAGGATTATCAGTGCAGCAGCAGCAGCAGTATACTGCAAGGTACTGCAATAAGAACGCACTGGTTCAGTCCCTTATTATAAGCAAGTAATGCGATTTTCCCATTAGGTTACATACAGTGTTTCAGCAGTTGGTATCATCAGTTCACAATCAGTTTTTTTTCTAATATGTGTAGGACCAATCATATTTACCTAAAGTAAGTTGCCCTGGAAACCTCAGTTTGACGATTCCAAACCCTTCCCACCTTGTGCCAAAAGAGAAAGTAGCTCTGCCCAGGCTGCTGTGGTTATAAGAAGGCCAAAGTTGGGTAATTGCCTATGTCAGTGATTACTACATTAGGTGTATATTTTTAGTTGCCACTCCAAGTCCGTAGTGGTGCACTTCTGGCATTCTACAGCTGTTGCATAACTGGACCTTTCAGTGTTCCCTTTTAGCCTTAAAGTAAACACTACTCAGTATTTCTTTAAGGGGAGAAGCCCTTTGTTTCATCCCACTCATGTTCTGTTTGGGACTGAGGCTCTGGGGGTGTTGTTTGTTAAAGCAGCTCCTCTATCCTTACTTTGCTCCACAGGAATGAGTGATAAGTCAGTGATAAAGCCTTAATTGATGTGTGAGTCTGAATCTTTTCATGTTTTTTGCAAGTTTTTGTCTCACACAGTTAAAAGCACTTTGTACATAGAAAATAGTGATATAAGAGTTGTATATATTTGAGTTTAATATATGAGATATTGTTCAACACAGTGTACTGGGGTTATTGTGGCTTCCCTCAGTCCAACATATCACCTCTTGTCTAAGAATACATAGCCAACAGAAATTACATAATGACGGTTCATTTACAACATTCCCTTTTTGGTGTGTTTTTAATATGACCTATGACTTGACATGATTTATTTTATGAAAGGTTATTTTTGTTTGTTTTCAATTACATCTGAATTTTACAGAACAATATTTAAAGTTTTAACATTTGCAACACAAACAGCATCATATATGTTCTTAAGTACTCTAACACTATCTGCCAACATTTCTCTTCTTCTATATTAATACAAATGAATGGGCCCCCTCCTGGCTGATACTGGGTATAAATAATATACCCAGTATCATTATTTGGTTGAAACATTGTGATAATTGATTCCTAAACATCTGGCATACCTAAAAATGTTGTTTTTTTTAAATAATTCATTGATTACATGTAATGAAAACATTAGTCTAAGATTATAATTACTATAATCCACATCAAAGAGCCGGTATTGTCCTTACTACCCTTATTTGGAATTTAATGATTTCCACGTTTATTAAAATTAAGAATGGGAAACTATATTTTATGATGACGATGTGGCTAATTATTTGTTTCCAGTCACTTTATTGATCAGACTGTGCAGTGTCTGAGATGCCAAACAAACTTGGACTCACACATGGTGTCAGGCAGTAAAACATGGATGGGCACTACTGGTATACCTGCCACAGGAGGAGCTAGAAAAGCTATAAGACAGATTATGATTGTGAATAATATTGGTACACATCTGAAACAAGTTGGAAGACTGAACTGATAAGCAAGTTTGGAGAGGAGATATTGAATTTATGGTGGGAATTCGCTCATACAAATATGCAAAGTGTAAATATATATTCATGTATATCGGGGCTTCATTTCCCATTACCTAAAACTACAAGAATCATATTTCTCAATATGTCTGAAAATGAATAATGACTGATGTATGTATGATGTGTGTAATTTGGGATTGTCTGTGTAAATTGCATTGCTCTTTAATTGTTTTCGGAGTGCATCTCTTCCTTTGGCTCATTTGCAGTGTAGTTTTATTAGTTTGGATTGCATTGCACTGCTACATTTAGTGCTCTTCATATCAAATCATCTTGGTCAGTTTTTTATACAGTTGTACATTCATTCTGTCTGTCTCCTGGTTGACACCATATATTCACCCACTGTCCTGTCCAATATACATTTCCAACTTGAAGTATAATGAATAATGATCCATCAGTAGATTAATCAGTGTGCGTGAACATATGCCAACTGTATGCGTAGATACAGCAAGAGGGAGCACAAGGTACAGTGCATTGGCATAAGATATTCCCTTTAATTCTTTAGTGGAGAGGGTCCAGTAGTGAAATGCTCATAATCCCCTTTGTGCACCAAAAAAAGAGGGTATATGCATTTGAGTAGGCTACAGTGTCTTTTTTTTTTTTTTTAAACTGCTGATTAATTTCTTAAGTATAAGGGATAATTTCCTCTTTGCACAATTTAACATGCTCCCTGTACAACTCTGTTGCAAAGTGTCTGTGTTTGTGTCTAAAATGAAGTTTAAGCGCACATGTTCAAGTGTATGCATGCCCGTGTGAATAATGGATTGACTGTAATTCTGTGTGGGTATGGTGAATGAAACTGATCCAAGATGCTCCAGTTGTTTAACATGTGACCAAAGTAGCCATTGTTTAATCTCACGGTTCATTTCTGTACATTATTTTCTAGAAATGCTTGAATATTTTTTTCTCGATGCCAAGAAGCTGATGTTTATTTTTGTACTTCATTGTTCCATACAAATTTATATTTCCCTCTCCACTACAGAATTTAAAGTGATTGGGATTCTGCAGAACACGGTCACTTATTATGGTACTTTGTTTGCAGGTACTAATTCAAGCTGTATTTAATGTTGAAAGCATGCCCTAAATATAAATCAACATAAAAGCATAGAGTACATACAAAATGTTAATTATTTCTACAAAATGGAACATATCTAATATTTTGAGGTTTTTATTCTAGCATGCAGATTAATGCTAAAATTGAGTTTTACGTTTATTAATGAAAAGATTTATTTAGGAAAAGGTCTAACAATGAGCACTTTTGCTGTGTATAAGACAGAATTGTACTCCCCTTGAACTTTGAGAGTGGAAGATGGTTGCTATTTTTATTTGAAATGCTGCTATCATTAGTTTTGAGCAGAGAAGCTGTTTTTAAATTAACTTTAAGCCAAGTAGCAATAAAACTTTTTACTGTGAATTTTTTTGTCGAGTATCCATTTTGCTCACCGTTTTTATGATGATTTCATGCCAATAAATAGCATCAAAAGGACTCTTTTTGGTCAGCATAAGATATGTCTACAGTTTTATTTTGTCATAATGTAATGAGGTTATTGATATATTTACCTTGGTTTCCATGGACGTTTTCTCTATTCAATCAGCCTAAATGCACAGAAGCAAGCTCAAATCAATAAAATGAATCAGAAGAAACTGAGTTCACAGTAGAACTGCCATCTATTGGTGAAGCTCAGAATGACACCCTGAACATAGTATAATGGTTGAAAAAAAATTCTCAAATGTGTAAGCCAAGGTAGCCATTGTTTTACTTGTAAGTGATGTAAGACCTTTAGGGAGGAACAAAGTCTAACTCTTTGACATTTCAAGTAGTCTATGGAGGAGCCATCATATCACTTATTCCTTAGAAATACTATGGATATTTTAGGCTTTTATCAATAGAAAAGTGTCAAGTCCTAAAACAACGTTCAAAGCAGAGGAAGCTTTGCTGCCCTTGTCTCTCGTGATGCAGGAAAGACATTTGACTACTGTTAGCTGCATATTTTCTTTTCAAGAGAAGTTTCAATAAATAGTCAAAAAACTCTGAGATCGAAAGAATGCACAATCATTTCGATCTGGAACACAAATTATTTCCTCCCAAGGAAATGTACTCTAGCTGTAAGTTGCTGTTTGTCTCTGCCACACAACTGACTCTTCTAGAAAGAATGATAAATAGTATCTAGGAGTATTTATCGCAATCAAACTGTTTTTCTATCCACCTTTTCATTTGTGTGTATTTGTAGGCACAAAATTAATGAAATGTACAATGAAAAATACACCATTTGAGTAATTTATTATATCTACACATTTATAGAAACAGTGAAAGAGACAAGACACATGTATAAACTTGAACTGTGGTGGGTATAAAATGTCTTAAACAAATTAAAATTTTAAAACTTGAAAGTATAAATTGGATTAAAATAAAGCTGATTTACAGATCACATTCAACAAGAGTGAATACACGAAACCTAATGACAAAAAACCTTCCATTTTTTTTTTCTTGTCACAGGGATTTGTAATCAATTCCACTTTTGTTCAAATATGCCCAGGAGAAAAGCCTTAAAAATTCTCATTCATCTTTTGCTTCTTTAGCTCCCGCACTGACCTGAAAGCTCTGACAGCTAACACTGCACCAAAGATGAAAACAAACACCCCCACCACCCCAAAGAGACCTCCTGCGATATCTGCACCGTTGAACTGGCACTGAAAGCCATTGTGCCCTTTGCTCTTGTACATCTGCTCTCTCTCCATACAGATGGGGTCGTTGTAGGTTCCTTGCAGCTTAATAAAGTAGAAGGCCAGCGCAGGGATGTAGCCCAGGCCAATCAGGAGGTTCAGCAGAGCCTCTCCCAGCAGCACGGGGGGCCAGCGGTAAGGGACCCTGAAAATCCCCAGGGCAAGCATGGCACAGGCGTAGATCATTAAAACCCCACCGCAGGCCATGGTGAAGACGTACGGAGGCCGCGAGAGCTGATGGAACAGCCGGTCCAGCTCCTTCACCCTGTCAGCATCGGCTCCACTGAAGGCGTTGGCTCCACCAAAGTGATAATAGTAGAGTCCACCGAGGCTGGCCAGGTCACGGTAACCCCCGTTGTTGCTGTAGGGCACTCCGGCACAGATGACAATAAGCAGATTCACAAACAGCTCCATAAGCTGGCAGAGACCTGGGAGACACGGGATAAACACAATACTGACATTAATGTATAGCAACATGGCAAGTGATTGATCAATTGATCAACAGAAAAATACATATTTTACCAAGCAAAGAAATTAATAAATTTGCTGGTCTTAATTTAATTTCCACTTTTAATTTGCACTTATAAAGCATGTTTAATGGGTGATTAAAAATAGGATATAATAAAAAAAATCATATTGCATGTTATATTGTCTACTATATTTGGGGGCCACCTAACAAATTCTAGAAATTGTAAACGCTGATGAGCACGCGCTCTGACTGTAACCAACATTTCACAGAAGAATTCTAGAATAAATATACTTGCCTCTGCTGGTTAAGATGTATCTGAGATTGTAAAGAGCTTGTCTGTGTTGTGGTTCATTATACTCCCCTTCAAGGTGATACCCTGCAGTCTCATTGGCCCTACAAGGACAATACCACAGAATCAATTATATCTTTACAAAACATGCCATTTTACATACAAATGTAAATAAATAACCCCGCCACAGATGGTGCAAAGTGTGTGCGGAAGACATGACAGGGAGTGCAGGGTCTTGTGAATAGAAAGTATACGGTCCCTTACAGTCTTGAGGGTGCTTCATGGTCCTGGTCTCTGTAAACCGGTGTCTCATTGTGAGAGGTAGTTGTCATGTCACTCTGTCTGTTTTGTTTGGCCCTTCTGTCACCAGCAGAGCCTCCCTCGTCCATGTCTCTCGGCTTCTGGTTGCGGCCTCTGCCATCATATGAAGCGTGGTCTCCATTGTGCGAGTATTCCCTGTCCCTGCTCTTGTACTCATCATACACGTCACTCCTCTGGTGGTGTCTTCCCCTCTCTGGCATGTTCCTCTGCCTAAAAAGGACGAATATGGACATGAATTGTACTATAGGCCTAGACCCTCATAAACAAAGTGGATAGTTGGCTTTTATCTCAGTAACTGCCACAGTGGACAGTAAAGCAGCATGAAGGATTATTTAATGATGATTAAAGGCTGGGTGAGGTGAAGGACCAAAGACAGAGAGGTTTCTTCATTTGTAAAGTGGCTAGAAAGGTGGTGATGATTTCGGGACCCACAGAAATTCCAGTAGTACAAATGCATTTTATCATACCTACATGAGAATAGTCAGCAAACTAAATCAGACGTCTACATTATTTCAACATGGGAGCCTAGCATATTATTGCGAGAGGTCCACAATTCGAGAAGTGCTCCTTAGGCTACTAACTTGTTGCGAAGTTCATCCGTGTTTCACGTTTTAACGTAAAGTAAATGGTTCTAGGCTCGTGAATAATACAAAGACACAACATAATTAGTTATTACCTTTGGACTCCGTAAACAATGTGATCTTGTTTTCGTTTATATCGGGAAGAAAACAGCCGAACTTTCTCAGCTTCCTGTGTTTGAGTTCCACCTCCTGCCACTCACCTGTGTTGTGCCCTATATGTCAAAGGTTGTGCGACGCCCACTAGAGTACAACTCATTTGTGAAATTACTTTTAATGTTAGGTTTCTTTCCCCAGTTTATAGTAGTTTACAGCGTGTTGGGTGTATACATTATATGTATGATTGTACAGCATTGTACTGTATTATATTTATTTTTTATATGACTAAACCAGACAACTTTCTCAGCTTCCTGTGTTTGAGTTCCACCTCCTGCCACTCACCTGTGTTGTGCCCTATATGTCAAAGGTTGTGCCACGCCCACTAGAGTACAACTCATTTGTGAAATTACTTTTAATGTTAGGTTTCTTTCCCCAATTTATAGTAGTTTACAGCGTGTTGGGTGTATACATTATATGTATGATTGTACAGCATTGTACTGTATTATATTTATTTTTTATATGACTAAACCAGACAACTATTTAATTTCTGGTTAGTTTGATCCAAATATTACAAGACAACATATGCAGCTTCACTAGTGTTAACCGGAACAGAAACCGGAAAGTAGCCTATAAAATTGTTGGTTTTCAGTCGTGCTCAACTTCCAAAAACAACATTTTTGCGATTCATGCCCCAACCCGGACGTAAACGCAGACGGCGCACGCGGTCACGCTTCAATCACGAAGTTCGCGGCACGACATTGCTTTCAGCGTTTCCGCCGAAACATAGATATATTTCACAATAAACGTAACTTAAAGTTGTGACCATGTCAATGAGGTAATTCTTAACACCCTGTATTTACACGAGCCAGATACTTATGGATGTTATGTTTTTTTTTAAAGAAGGGACAATGCACATTATTTAACACAAGCACTTGAGTCCAACATGTAGCCTAAATGTGCCAGATTTAGCCATACGTGCTAATTTTCACCTGCAGTCCAGGGCAGGTTGATAACACAATAGAGAGTGAACACATAAGCACAGACAAAAAGCATAAAAGCACATAAACACAGACAAAGCTCATAAGCACAAATAAAAGCACACAAGCAGTAAGCACATACGTGTTTGTGTATGTACGCAATTCTCTGATACAAGAATGGATTGTCCTTGTCAAGTAAAGAGCTCAATCTTACATCCAGCAACGAATATATTACCAGCAGTCAAATAACCCCTACTGAATGGAACTTTTTTGCAGCAGCAACAAGGCTGGATTTACAGTCAAAACCGGCAATTGACCCATGGTCTAAGGGCCCGAGAGCTCTGGGCTGTCAAATTATTTTTGGGAATATGACCAACAATTTCAACTGACATCATAGGTCAGATAATAGAGTCAGGTGCTGCTTTTCGTCTGATCTTGAAGCCATGTATTAAGGAAGGGAACCTGTGTCAAGATTATTTCAATTTGTGGTTATATTTAGCATATTCCTTAATTAATGTGATTCATAAAACTCATACACAACAGATCCCACAGCTTCACACTACCCATGCCTGTGCGAATAGAAAGAAACAAATGATAATGTGATGTGATAATAAAAGGTCTGATATGTGTTGTTCCATATGTGCCCCAGAGGTCACATGCTCATAGTACATCACTGAAGGGGATTATCTAAGGTTAAAGACAATGACTGTATATTTGAATCTTTTTATGCGGTCTATGGTTAAAGATGACGACTTTTATTTTGAAGTCCGGGAGCAAACCACCACCGGAAGTGTTTATCGCTACTCCTTGAGCTCACGCTGCCACCACGACCTACGACCGAGCGCTGGGTTGGCTAGCAAGCGACCAGACAGAAATGGCGGTGACGGCAAGGCGAACAGCATGAAGTGCTGATGCATTACATGGATCAAAACTTACGACTGCCAGGACACCGTTGTGAAAATGACAATGACGTCGAAGTAGGACGCCTTTGGTAACGGCCATTACAAACCTACAACACCTTCCCGGGAGAATTTTCATCTTGTCAGTGGAGGAGAGGAAATCTCACCGGGAGCATGGCTTCTTACAGCAACCAGGTAGCTAAGCTAGCTTGCTAACGTTAGCCTGCAAAACAACTCCTGCTTCACGCCGTGGAACGTTATTTATAGACTCGCGACCGCCCCTCATTTGTACAACCTTTCTGACCTAAAATAGTGCATTACTTGTAGCAATTTAGTCAGCTCCGTGTTGTTATTTGAAACATCTGGCTAGTCGTGTCATTGAAAATGTAAGAACTGAAAAGTGCTTGCTAATGCCCCCCTAAGCCTCATTGAAACACCACCAGCATGGTAGCTAACAGGCCCTAGTTCCCTCCATTCAAATGAGACAGCGGTACTATTTGCAGCAGTTGTTTAAGGATATGACAGTCAAGTTTAGCTGAACGACATGAAAGTGTGCTTAATCTAATCTTAGTGGCACTTTGTTATGAAATCCCATTAGTGACACGTGTTATTTACCATGTCAAAAGCGACACTTAAAACTGCTGCGTGTATGCATGGCCCACCTGCTCAGTGCTGCGACAGGCCTTCACCAAGCGCACATTTTCATATCTGTAAATTAGTTTCGCTCTGGGCAGTTAGGAAGCATAATACCGGTTTTGCGTGTGATAATTTGCAGTTTTAAAAAAGTTGTGAGCCACGCTACAACAATGTCTTGCTGAACAGCTTTGTACGAATAGTGTGGTTAACGTTACACTTTGCAGTCAGTCCGCTAGCTGGTTAGCTAAATTCAAATGCGACAGTGTGGGCCTTCGTTGATAGCGAAGATTTATTGAGATGGAAACAGTTATAAGACAGGATTGAGCTGCGAGGCGAGTGAGTTGCTGCACCGTTAGTCTCCGTGTGACTTAGATTGTTAAATAACTTGGCAAGTATGGTGTCATTTCTGAATAAGTTAACGTTAGCTATCATGTGGGAAGGCCCATTTTGAAGTCTAGCTTTGCATGCAGAGACATGGCAGGTCTCGAGTTTATAGTTACTGACTAGATTAAAGACAAAAATCCACACAATGAAAATGACGCTTAAATTATGCTTCACCGGCTTAATATCTGGCTGACAGTTCAAGAACTGGAACACAACTAACGACCATAGTGAAGGGAAACCTCGCTGAAGACTTAATTCTCCATGCTTTCACACTTCTTCCTGGCCTCAAAATTGAGTGTTTCTATTGGCTCACTGTTAAGCAAAATAAAAGCTTGAGGAGATAACCCACTTAAGCTTCCTCCAGTGTGTATATGTCTTTTGCCTCGTAAATCATACATACATGAACATTAATATTGAATTATCCTTCTATGATGGGGCATTTATTGTTATGAACTGTATAAATGGCAAAGAATGAATAGCATAACATATACAGGTTTGTAAATAGCATAAATTAAGTATTGACAGAAAGGGCTCTACATTAACAGTTGGCCAGTTTCCTAGGGCAACCAGAGTTGGACCCCTGTCAACTATTTCGTTTGGTCTGGTTGCCCCATTTGGCAACCATGTTTCCAGTGTTACTAAAACTAATTTTTAATTGCTCATCCTCTTTGTAAAATACAATATGAAAGTGTTGCTGTCACATGAGAAATGACCGAAGACCTAAAAATTCAAACATCCAAAAGAGTAATATTAAACCGCAGTATCAAGACAACCAAATCCCAACGAAAGAAAAGTTGATAAACAGGTGGCGCAGCCAAATAATCAAAGGCATCAAAGACACACCCGCAACAAAAAGGGCAACAGCTCGAGTATGAACTTGGCAAAACAGGCCATTCTGGAAATACTTATCAATACTGTTCTGTATCTGCATATACATTTTTTTTTTATCCTGCTAGTGCATTGTTTTGCAAATTTGTCACCTAAAAGTAACCACTGTTATTATATTTTGTCTAATTTTTAAAGCTATGCCACTGTGAGATTACAATATATATATATATATATATATATATATATATATATATATATATATATATATATATATATATATATATATATATATATATAAATTTAGGCAACACTCAATATGTTTGCTGACATTCAAGAAGGCCATTGCAGGATTTTAAGAAGACAAGAAAAATGAAAAAAACTCTTCTTTAAAATTGGCATGTAAATGTCAAATTTAAACGTATGCATGACAAGTTATTTGTTCACTTCGGTTGTTTAGTTTTGACAGAATTATGAAACCGTTTATCAGTAATTTGTAGTGAACCACTGTAGATGTAGGTATGGATGTTAGGCTTTTCTAAAGTTGTCATCACCAACTTAGTGTCCTCATTGACATTTAGGCTTATTGGTTTAGTTCAGGCATCTAGATGCAGTGGCATTGGTTGCCTTTGTAGCTACAACATGTTATAGCTTATGCCACAGACATGGGTTGTCTTTTAAAAACCATTAAACACACACAAAGGAACCATACATTTCAATTGGGTGACACTACTTTATTACACTGAACATGGCAAACTAGTTTTATTCTTCTCAACTCATCAAATTCGTAAAGCAGTGTGAACAGAGAACTTCTTCCCAGGGCATGCACATTGATGTCTGGCTGACATGGATTTACTCTCTAAAAAGGCAGGCATTGAATTTTCAGACCACTTTGACTGTTTTCATTGTAATAAGGAAGACGTCAATCATGGGAATGGAGTTACTTGTACCGGTAAGCGCTTTAGCAACTTTAAACTATTGCGACATCTTCCTTATTTTTCTAATTTCTTTGTCTAGTTCAGCCCAATGTTTTGCAGAGGCATAAATCTTTGAGTGGGATTGTAATCCTCACCATCCCACTTGGGAAAACTACACACTGTATGCACAAACAAATAGCCCAAAGGTTTAGCTTAGTCAGATGCACACAGAATGTAAATGCACTAGAAGTGTAGCTACGAATTGAATAGCATTACTTTACTCTAGTCATGTTACTTAAAGGTACAATTATGTAACAAGTTTGCATTAAAATCTCTAAAAATGACTATATCTGTTACATTTTGTTGTGTCCTTAGACTATCCCAAATGTTTCCTTTTTTTTTGACACAGGACGTTTCATTTAGTTGCCTGTCAGTGGTGTCATATAACCCTCTGGTTACTCTAACTTCCATCTAAACCCGGGCACCCACATGATACGTTTGAGAGTAATTTTAGATCATACGATGTCAGAGTTATAGTCAGTAACCGTAATGTGTTTTTCTGCCACATGGCATCATCTTTTCCTTGATTACATGCCACTTTGCAACACAGTAATACAGCAGAGACCTTTATTGATATGGATTGATTTCAATATCAATCGATCCAACTTAATGTTGAGCTACTACAATGTGCTGGTTGACAAGCAGCTAATGCTTGGTGTGTAACATTATAAGGTTACAACATCGTTCAACACGCTCAGTTATTTTTAGTATGATTGTTTTGACCAAGGTTAACAGCACTGGGCTAAACCACAAATAAATTCACCAGTAACCTATAGATAGACAACTAATATGATGCTAATTTAGCCAGCTAGCACACCCCTGTCTGTCTACATCACTCCCGTGGTGCTAAGAGACTAAAGTTGGAATGAGAGCTAACAACAGCCCCGGGACATATAGTTACAGTTAGCCCCCAGCCAGCTAGTAGCAAACCACTATCATTATAGCAATCCAAATCTGGCTAGCACTTAACGATGCTAACGGCAGTTAGGAAACCGACCATATCAGACCCAGGCAAAACCTATTCCTTTTAATAAAGATTTGATCATTAAGTTTGTTTCTTATGTAAGAATTGTATGAAGGCAAACCGTAAGCAACAACCAAAAACCGTGACCCCAAAATGTGATATGAACTGAACCATGAATTTTGTGAACTGTTCCACCCCTAGTGTTTACACTTTGTCTTTTTCAGCTCACCTCTTTCCATATCAGCAGCGCAGCTTTAATTTTCTTTGAGAATGCCATATATTGTCTCGTCACCCCAGAAAACACATGAACTTGCCACAACACAACATGCGCCGTTGCCCCTCCAATCGCTACTAAAATGTGATGGCCGTCATGGCCGCTTGGCTCTGCAATAAATTGCTGTTGGACACTAGTGGTTCTAGCCTGGGAAAACCCTGACGAACTTCTGGCAAATTTGAGATTTGCTCTGCAAGTAAGTCTGGCCAAGAGCACATTCAAGCCCATTTCCAATTTTTCCAAATCGAGGCACCAATCGCAACTGTTGAGGCGGGCTTTACACGATGACAATAGCGCAGCGACGGCAAGCAGCTTTTTGTTTACATTCAACATGACTGCCACCGAAGTGCAGCAACCCGTTGCTGTCACTGCTACGTCACCCGGATCATTGGTCTGATTGGTTGAAGGAATATCCAATTGCGCCCAGAAGCATTTGAGCGGGGTCCGTTGGTGACGCCCCTTTGGAAATGAGCTGTGAATGAACTTTGCCGTTCCAACCTAGCAGTTACAACTGAGAAGGGTCTGGTGTCAACCAGGCTATAGCGGTTCCGTTAGT
The DNA here is from genome assembly GCF_004354835.1 of Perca flavescens. Lineage (NCBI taxonomy): Eukaryota > Metazoa > Chordata > Actinopteri > Perciformes > Percidae > Perca > Perca flavescens. The sequence continues at coordinate 24,972,412 of NC_041331.1, read as the reverse complement.
TCGTCAAAGTTTTTATGGACTGACAGAGCGAGCTTTAGAGCTGGTGGTTGCAGCTAATAATACACACACCTTTTACCTTCTTGCATCTCTTCAATAAATGAAGGTTTACACCTAAGCTGGGTATTGAAATATGAGACTAGATATTACATTTTGAATATCTTAATATGACACGTATTCTTTTCTGGTTTTAAAGGCTGCATTACTGTAAAGTTTTGTTTAGTTTGATAGTGCCTGTCTTCTAGCAGAATAAATGACAAGGATTCCTTTCTTCAGCTGTCATACTATATTTCATGCATTGTAATCGTATGTCACCGTATTACTACATCACACCAATGTGCAGGCTCAAGCATGCTCCAGAGATTCATTGAAAACTTGTCTGACCTTCTTTGTAGTGGCGCTGCAGCAATTTAATGCTCAGCCAAGTTGTCCATTAATAACTGCATACCAATTTATGAGTACAAGCAAAGTAGTGCTGGCTGTATCCTCTGTTTTGGTTAGAGTACACAGACTGTTCAGCAGCATTCATCTTTTTGGGGTATTATGGTCAGGTTATACTAGAAAAGAAGTGGTTTGTATAATGTGTAGTCCGACCACTTAGGAAATCAAGTGTTTACCGTATTTCCTCAAATAAAAGCCGGGGCCTTTATTTACCTGAACTGCAGAAGGTACCAGGCTTGTATTTGAAGCAGGCTTTTATTAGAGGCAGGCCTTTATTTCTAATTCCATCTGTTTAAGTATAATTATTTTAAATAAACTGTTTTAAATGAAAAACCATAGCGTTCTAGTGGATAGCGATCATTCATTTTTTTAAGAAACATATACAACCATATACAACAGCCAGAAGGGCGAACACTTTAAATGTACCGGGTATTAAATGTACTGGGTATTTATTTCAAATACAGGTACTATGTATTGCTGGTATATTATAGGGCTTTGACTCCGAAATAGTGATATTCGAACGAATATTAGGCAGCCCTTAATATTCGAACATTATTTTTTGTAAATGTGTTTGCTTGGGGCGGCGCTGCTCCTCAGTCACAGAACAGAAGAGAGAGGTGACTGTTTTGGCAGCCACAGGAGAGAAATACCTTGTGTGCTCGCTGGACAATACTAGCGACTTTTTTATTTATTTATTTTTTACAGAAAGTCTCCAGATTTGTCGCTAGTCACTTTTGTGAAAAAAAAGTCGCTAAGGGGGTCTGAAAAGTCGCTAAGTTGGCAACACTGCCCACACATGGCAGACACACACGCCAGCTTGACGGACACAAGTATAAACATCAGACAACTTACGTAGGCTACGGTGAAAGCTCCGAACTTCCCTTCGTCAGCATAGTGTTTGTTTAATCCAGGGTCTGACTTTTAATAATAATAAAAAAAAACTTAAGTTTGATACCAATATAGGTCTTACTGAAGGCATTTAATGGTCAAAATAGTATTAATAAATATTCGAATATTAATAAACAAACAAACTTCAAATATGATTTTTGGGCAAAAGCCCTAGTATATTACAATAAGAGCATACAGTAGTTGCTGGTTTGCAGCACACCGGTATCTGATTAACGTTACAGACGGTAGCTAGCTAGCTTTGTTTCTAGCACCAGGCTAACTTGTTTCCTCCCACCTCCAGCTAGCTAGCTGTGCTCTGCTCTTGTCAGCTAATCTTGTCAGCTCATCCTTCTGTTTCTTCCAGTATCGGATTCTCCTGCGGTCAATGTCGAAATGTCTCGCAGCTTTTTCACTCGAGTTTTCCTCCGCATACTTTAAAACTCTTTTTGTTTTGTTGTAGAAAAGTCTGTCAATAGCACCAGAGCCCGTCATTCTCTGCTAGCATTAAATGAGACCCGTGTTGCATCCAATCTAGCTACTGCCATCTATTGGCACCTGTACGTTACTGCAAACTAAACTTGGCTGACAATAATCCAGAAAAACAAAGTGTGGAAAAAAACTTGAATATATTGTTAAATTAAATTGGTAGAAATGTACATTACAATGAACTTGAATTTTATTTTGACTTAATAATATATGAAAGGCATTTAGGAGATTATCCACACTATTTTTCCCCCAGCCTTAATTTGAGACCGGCCTTTATTTGTCCGTGTTGACCACGCCCCCGGCCACTATCCGAGGCCCGGCTTTTAATTGACTACCGTTTTTTATTTGAGGAAATACGGTATACCTGTTTCTGTTTAACTTAATGGTATTTTGAAATACCACCTGTGTGATTGGGATGCAGATAAAAAGTGAATTGCTTTGTGCATCAGGTGTCGTGTGTTGGTGATAACAGATGTCACACTTGTGCCCCTAGAGTCAGTTTTAGGGGGTTCATGTGTGTTTTGTAAAAAGCTGGTAGCAAGTTTTTATTTGACGGATGATTTCCACTGGCTCACATATGTAGATACCAGTTACAGTTGTGTGTGTGTGTGTGTGTGTGTGTGTGTGTGTGTGTGTGTGTGTGTGTGTTAAACTGTGTTGAAATCATACAGATGGCTAATTTGTTGTAATCCTCAGTCCAAACGAACAGCAATGGAAGCTTAGTGTGGTACGTGTGGCACGCCTGCAGAGAGAAGCAAAGGGACATTCTTTCTGTTGTGATTGTATTAGCCATCCTGAGGCCTTTGGATTATGGCTGGCTGTTTGTCTCTTGTAGTGCCATTTCAGCAATGTGGGGCCTCGTTTGCAAAGAGTTACATATGCTTGAGCTGCACTTTCTTTTCTCTGTGCCTTCCCTTTCACGTCCCTCTGTTTATTGCACTGAGAGGATTAACCGCATGGCTAGTGAGATCATTTTACCTTTTCTCTGTTGCTTTGTGTTTTGCATGCACATGTAGACACTTGGGTGGTGCCGTGTTTCCCCTGAAGGTGTAAGGGTCATCTGTCAGGGGTGTGGCACTATAACAGATAATAAAATAAGACCTATTTAATAACTATCATATAATTGAGTAATAACTGTGAAATACAATGTTTTGCACGAATATGGTAAATTATCAGAGATGAGGGTGGAGCAATATTGCATCCTGCTATGAGGGAATTATTTATTTCAGTTCTGGCCAAAGCTCACCTTTTTGTAATTCTTCCTTCTTATCTCACTATTAATTACACTGCCAATGCCTGTATCGACTTGTTGGTACTCCAGTAATGAAGGTTGTCCACACAGACACCATCAAGTGCAAATTCTATACAGTGTTGTGTGCAGTGGTAGAACTTTCTGGTTAAACTTGCTGGATACGAGCACCAAGTCTTAATTTGAGGCCCGTATGTTTGGGGGTTAACCTTTAGGAGAGCCCATAAGCTAATTAAATGGTTTGTTGTATTGTTGGCTACATGTGAGTGATCTATCATGCATGTAGGTCACCTCTCTTTACTTGTTCCTGAATAATAATAAATTAATAGCTTTTTCATGATATAGTCCTACATACGTACACAAACTTAAAAATCCTCATCAAAGCCCTTCAAACCGATATCTGTAACATCAGATTGTTTCCTCAATTAAGTCAATTTAAGATTGTATACTTGATGTGGCAAATCTGTGGCATTTGTGCTATGTAGGCAAACACTGCAGTGGTTTTTGGCTAGAATTGTTACCTTACCGGTTTGTCTGCTGGTATTACCCTGACTAGGCCTGCACGATATTGGATAAAAACTTGACATGTATATTGCGATTAAGACAAATCTTTACAAGATAACATGAATAGCTCTATTTGGAAATAATAAAGCATTCTAGACTACTGGGGTGATTTTGTAGGGTAGTGCATCTACATAGAAAATGATAGAAAAAGGAACTTTTCTAATGTGAACCATTCTTTATTAACTTTAATGCTTTACAAACACCAAAGCAAGTAAGCGCTGTGACTGCTCTTCTGAGGTGATTTTGGTGAAGGAAATTGGGTAGAAATACACTGGTTCACTGACATGACACCATTGTATTCATATAATACTATAAATCCAGGTTACAGTGAATGATATTTAATAATGCATTCATGTTGCTTTCTCTAAATTTCAGGTTGTGGTCGAGTAGCGCGGCCGGCTTGTTTGTTAAATTGATCAACATTGATTGTGATTGGTGGTTTAGTGGAAAAAAACGCTCGCGGTAGCAGAGGCTGTCTGGCTGTCTGCTTCGCTAGCGCGCCTGAAAGCCGTTGCATACCGGACGCAGCCCAGCTGGCGCATACAAATGTGACATCATGAGATCGCCGTGACTATTTATACCTGCACTGGTGGTCGCGACACTAGCTGCAATCTTCTCTTGAACAGCGGTGGCGCTAATGAGCAAATGCTACCGACGCTGCTCTTTCTACGGACTAGAAGAAGAAAAAGGTAAACAACGGCAGAACTGGCAGCAGCATTGCCGTCAATGCTTCGATGTGATTCACTGACCTACTTCATCGGATCAAGACTTTCATTCACCATAAAAGAACTCCTCTTAACCCAGTAAGTTTACCAGAGAGACCTGCAGTCACTCTGGGAGTCCTGGCAGCACGTTGTTGGCAAACTCATTCAGGCTCCTGTTTCCGCTTTGTCGCGCGCCGCTGAAAAGAGAGCCGTGCGCGACCTCGGGACATTGCATAATTTTGACGTCACGGTGTCGCGCGCCACCTTGGATGCATGCACAACCAGATGTTCGAATATTCTGTGTTAATTTAGAGGGAATATTCCAACGTCATTTTTGTGCAATTTTGACAGCCCTACATCAGGCACAGACTTCTGTTAGATGTCTAGATCAGTGTTACGTTTCCAGCGTCGCAGCTCCGAACCGTAACGTTAGTTGAGCCAGACACCTTGTTTCTTTAAGCTCAAGCCTGTCTGGGGGAGATGTCATGATTACGTTGCATTAATCGGGTGATTTAGTTCGTCTTTGCAGCGTACATAAAACACTGACTACTGTAGCTTCACTACGTATGGAAAAGCATGTGCATCAATGTGTCAGCAGCCACTTACGGTACTTTTCTACACACGGGCGAGCCTCACTTCCCGTAACAAACTGACTAATGTTACGTCACGTTAACACGTTGCCCACATGACTACCTGTCTTAGAGGGAACAAGTCAGCCGGCAACAATCGTGTAAAAGGAGAACGGTGAAAGTTTACTGTTCTATCAAGCAGCAAAAAATGTTTTGCGCCAACATCACAACGTCCTGCGATGTGACTATTGCACATGCGCACATCGCGATTTAGACGATGAAACAAAACATTGTGCAGCCCTAACCGTGACCTACCAGGAGAAATGTAGTTGTGCTCTTGGTCAGGTATTAAAGGAAACTCAATTAGTACAATTGTTGTGCAAGTTAATTATAGTTGCTCTTATATTGTGTATGTTAATTATTGTCATAAAGCAGATTATTCCTACATTAATGCACATGGTTTACGAAGTGTTAAAACACTATATAGCACCCCTGCAGTCAGTAGTTTTATTTGTGGTGTAACTAAACAGATATCTCAAACTATCTCAAGAAAGTCACCAATGCTGTTATCTTGAGTGATTAATTAATCATTAAATTATTGACAGTTTACTGCTTCAGATGTCCAGCTGACAGGAGAACTAATAAGCTCTGTCTGGATCCCTGTAGTTTCTAAAATCACGAGGACGTAAGTGCAGGGCTCCACACTGCTCCAGCTTAACCCTAACCGATTAGTGATTTTAATGAGAGTGCGAGTGTTACTCGTGCATTTGCAACCTCAAAATTTGATGACTTAATTTATTTCATGTTGAAAAAGGAGGAGAGGGCAATGTGTGTGTGAGAGGGGGAAGATCTGTGAGTGGTTAGTCAACTGCACAACACTGTGATCCATACTTGTGTCTCGCTTTCATGGTGTTAAACTCATCCGCACATGCTGTTGCACAGCAATGTTGTTACCATGTTTCCGTGAAAATCATGATGTTGCAGTCCATAATACGTTCACGAGTGGTGATCCGAGGCCGAAGATTATCCGTTTTGTTTAGTAAAGATTGTACATTGGCAAGGAAAATGCTGCGTAGTGATAGCCAATAAGGAGTTAGCCTTAGCCTAACGTTAGCCCTCCTCTCTTCCCCCCACTTTGTTTACCGTCTCAACTAGGGCTGCACAGTATATTGTTTTCTTTTTCTTTTTTATTGTCATTGTGTTATCAATTGGCACAATAAACACATTTTGAAAGGCTGAAATATATTGCTAAAAACACACCGAGATTTGTTGTGCTAGTTGAATAAAAATAGTAGAAAATGCACTTTAAAATGTATCTGTCATGCTTTTTTTAGTGCTGCCTTTTATATTTAATTCAATGTTCAATTTATTCAATAAAATGTTGGAAATTATTTCCTTTTAATTTGTTTTAAATTCAACAAGCAATTTGTATTTTAACTGAGGACACTTTAATATCTGTTTTATTTATTGCAAGTAATAGCGTTGTCGCAATATTCAACAACGCCTATTTTTCTCCTATCATGCAGCCCTAATCTCAACCCAGCTTGCATGCATTTCCGGTTGGCAGAACTGTGTTGATAGACCTTGGCAGTGTTGTAGAATTCGGTCTCGTCACAGAATCGACCGCATTTTTATCTTGGTTTCAGACAAAATGGACGGGATTTTACAACTGCGGGATATCACTTAATTGCCCTTGCATTCACATATTTATTTGCATTTTACATCAATGCTAATGTCAGCTCCGACATTTGCCCCATGCTGCGGTACGAGGTTAAGGTAGCAAGGTGAAAGCAGAGAGCGGTGACCGCTTCTATGAAAAAGAAAAAAATGCATATATAGGCTGCTAAATATATAACTATTTACCTCGTAAAAACGCATAGTGCTGGGCGCCTGGGTAGCTCACCTGGTGGAGTGCGCACCCATGTACAGAGGCTCAGTCCTTGACGCAGTGGCCCTTTGCTGCATGTCATTCCCCCTCTCTCTCCCCCTTCATGTGTAAGCCTGCCTATCCAATAAAGGCCTAAAATGCCACAAAAAAACTTTAAAACAAATAGAGCTTGTGTGAGTGTCGTGAGCTCATCTGTCTCTGGCTCCATCATCACTCAATATTTCCCACACTGGGTGTTAAATAATTAGATACTCCCGTTTCCATGGAAGTTGAATCACCTTAGATATGATTGCTATTTCAGTGTCTAAAAAAAGACTGAGAGGAGGGAGGGAGAGCCTGTATGAGTTGGACGCAATATGGTACATTGACCGTAATAATTATTTGTTTACATTTCTGAATGTGCATCTGGTAAGTGCCATTCAATTAAAATGTGACTGGGAACTAAAATAATACAGCAGATTGTAGTTTATGTATTTATTACCAAAGGATATATCAGTAATACAGTTAAAATGGGGGGAAATGTGAAAAATGTCATTGCAGGTTGATTTAAGGTGTGTGCCCATACATTTTCTGCCTATGCCCCTAAATTCTTTTTAGTTAGAGGTTACAGTGCTCCTAGTAAAAAAGGTTAGTCTGGATGCCAGAAATGTATATGCTAAAACCACATGACCAATTTAGAATTTTCATCACAGCAATGAATAAAAAAAAAAAAGAAATTGAGAAATGGATTTTTACAACATTGTGCTTTTCTTTTAAACTAATGGTTATATTGATTCCTTCCCACAGTACATCTTTGGGGAATTCAGCCCTGATGAGATCAATCAGTTTTTTGTGACACCACGATGTTATGTCGAGGTAAGGAGCCGGATTACATTCCGTTTTTTTTTTTTTTTTTTTTTTTTTACATTGTTAGATTATTGTTACATGGGTTGCCATAACGGTTGACCTTTCTACAAGATCTGGTCGTCTCTACTGGTCAGCAGGATCTACTTTAACAGAAAGTAACAGGGTTCATGGGAAATGAATTAAAATCTTGACAAACACTAGTCCTGATACACTACTTTGGAACTGAGGCTCCAGGTTGTTATTACATAGGTACCACCATTAAGTGACAATGTTATTTTTTAATGCTCTGTGTAGCTCCTTTATTTAAAATGAACACTAAGCCTAAAATGACTGTTATTGCATACGAGAAATCTGTAATTTATGGGTAATTCCATTTCAAATGGTCTAGATAAATATCTAACATATTTAACTGTGGGTAGTTAATGCTTCATGATGCTAAACAATTTCATTTCTCAATACTAGTGGTATTTTTTTTTTTTTAAACTCCTAATGTTGCATTTTGCCTCCACACAGCTTCCTCCGTTCAATGACAAAGTCCCGTGCGTCAGTCAGTCTTCTGGTATGTACATTTCACACAAACTAGATTGCTAGATAATATATTATTTTCCCTTTTCTTTTTTAAAATCTTTTAGCATCAAAAGACTATTCTCATGGTCTTAGTTGACATCACTCTAGTTTTTCAAAGCAGGTCTTAATAATGTAAGATAGAAGCCCAGGCTGACCTGACTTGCCTGGCAGGGAGATGCTTTTCATGTGATTATTTGTGCATATATTTATGCATACAGTTCATATTGTTTAGAATGGATTACATATCCCAGTAGATCTTAACCATTTTATTATTTTCATTCTTTAAATTTCGAGCCACCAAATAAAAAATGTAATAGCAGCCACCTGTCTTTGAAATGGTACCCGTTTGCATATGACATTTGCCTTACCTTGATTTGTATTGATTATTTAGGAAGTTACTGCACTCCTGCTGTACCTTATATTATGGAGTCTATGGGACTGCAGGTTTGCGGTGAGTTGAGGAGTCTGACACCCTGTGCCTTGACTAGCTGTTGTACGTTTGCTGTAAAACTCAAAATCCAGGTTTCAAAAACTGGTGGCTTTCTAAACCTTGCGCCTGTATTCTTTCTCTTGCCTGTTGGTAAAATCTGTAGAGCTTTGCATGCTCAAGATACTTTTAGGTATCTTATCTTCTCTTGCATATCATGCATTTTCACCACTGCAGGGCTCCAAGATTAATTAAAATCAGATTGAATTTACATATGATTTAACAATCGCAGCTTATTTACTAAGGGCATATTGATGGTTTTATGTGATTGCTAACATGTGTGTTCATATGTAGCCTTGCATTGTTATGGTTTATTACTGAATGCATTTTACAGTCATGAAGTGCGATTTCAGTAACACTAACAGAAGATCTTCTAATCCCAGTAGAGGAAGTACAGTAATTGCTGTTTTCATACCCTCTTAACCCCTGCAGAACATCAGGGTTAACCGTCTGGGTGACCAGTCAGCTGTGACATGATAAAAGCCACTTTAATGATTTTTCTTATTTGCACTTACTGTTTCCTATTTGTTCACCTTTTTTTCACTTTGCGCCTCTGCTTAATAATGTACTATTTAAGATGCCATGCAACACATTTTAACTAAAAAATGAAGTTTTGTAATGATGACCTACACATTGAGACACTTTTAAAATGGAATTTGGAAAAGTATTTTGTTTTTAAGAAATGATCCGTATTGATGTACATCATTGATGTGCAGTCCATTATGGAAATAGTCATTGAGTGTCCTTTGAGGTTTCAAATCAGACATTATTGTCATTGTGCTGTCACAGCCTTTTGGCCATCTATAAAAGAATATTGTATAAAACTCCATTAATATTTTAAGGTGTGTAATGCCATGCAGGAATGTGTAAGGTAGGCCTGTTATGTCTTCTAGTATGCCGTTTGTCTTGTTCTGTTTTTTCGCACTATATTGCCTCACTTTAATCTATAATTATTTAAACGTAAGCCTACCTTCAAGCGATTTTAGATCTAATTATTATAGTGAAGAGTAACACTAAACCCCCTGTTCCTTGTTGCTGTCATTTTCCCCTCTAGTCAGAATTACTATATAGAAACAGATTAAAAAAATGTTGAATGTCTTGCTTTTGTGGCAGTTTAGCCCAAACAGTACAAAGATGTTGACCTATGCAAAACAGTTAAATATTATACATTTAAATTGATTGATTAAATTGAATCCTAATTCTTGCATTTTTGAATAACAAAACTTTGCAAATGGACAGTTTAAAATAATTAATGAATAATGTCCACATTTAATTTAGCAGAAATCAGGCCAATTAACAAACCCAGGACCACATACACTTGTTTCACAGCTTTCCAAGTCTTGCCGTTTGAGCTGGATTAGGAAAACAAACAAACCCCAAGACTAGATTGCTAGAGACTCTGCCTCATTGGATGTTAACTGTTGAATCACCCCACTTTTGGATATGTTAGCAACATTCAGAGGATCCACATAAGCCCAGAACGAATGTGGTTTAGTTGAGCATAGACACAACAGCAGTTGTTGAAGCTAAAAATAGGTCCAGCAGGATTGTCTTTTTAGTGGTGTGTATATAATGTCTGATCCTGTCAGAGAGCTCCCACGACCCCTTTTATGTTGGCTTAGTTGTTCAGAAATAAGGATTTTATAACAAACTTCAGCGGAGAGTAAATACAGCAGTCTGTTTTTTATGTTTAGGCTGTGTTTAAAAGGCAAAACTTTGTTTCTAATTGATTGAAATGTTTCTGCAGCAGAAGACTATCAGCGCATTGAGTTTGGTGTTGACGAGGTGATGGATTCCAAGCCTGTTGGAGTGAACGATCCTTTATTCAAGGTGTCGAGCACCCTCAACCCCCAAGCTCCAGAGTTCATCCTGGGCTGCCAGTCGGCCCAGAAGGCCCAACAGATGGCTCCTCCAGCAGCTGATGTCCCTGATGGAACTGACTTCAACTCGCTGGATGGCCCTGACTCGGAGGCCTCAGCCCTGGACAATCACCAGGCCTGCCAGGACATGGACGGACTCCCTGGCAGCCTGGGACAGCGAGAGAGGAAGAAAAAGAAAAAGCGGCCGCCGGGGTATTACAACTACCTGGACCCGTTAACTGGCAGCAGCAGCAGCAGTAGCAGCAGCAGCAACAACAGCAGCAGCAGTGCAGCAGATGGGACGTCTGTGACAGCACTTGTGAACGGACATGCAATGGGTGGCCCACTCCACAGTGCTGAAGATGTGGACAGTAAGGCATCGTCGGGGGCTGAACTTTCCACCCCTGGACCGGTCTCCATGGCAACATCAACAGCTGCTGTTGTAGCAGCCAAGTTTGCCCCCACATCCACTGCCAATCAGAGGACTTGTGATAGCCCTGATGACTCTTCTTTGGACTTAACAAGTGGAGCTGCCTCTTTATCAGATGGCAATGCAACTTCCTCCTCTTCATCCTCCTCTCAAAGCAGAGGGATGACAGAGGGACCGAGGACTGCAGATCAGCAGCCAGATCATTTGGCTCTACAGAGCCCAGAACTTTCAGATACTCCACACAGTCCCTGCTCCAAATCCCCTCTTCCTCCATCAGCTGCTGTGGCCACCCCCTGTGTCACCACTTCCATTACGACTACTGAACTGGAGGGACAGGAGCTAGCAGACAGTGGGGTGGCCAATGGGTTGGAGGCAGAGCCTGATACTCCCATCGGTGCAGATGAACACAAAGAAGACTGTGAGAGTGGGGGGCAGGCTCAGCATGTCTCCTTAGACTCTGTTGCCCAGTCGGTAGTGACAGAGCAGGTCCATTCGCCTGCAATTCCAGCTGTACCTGCTGCCAACCTCCCAAAGTCTTGGGCTAGCCTCTTTCACAACTCCAAGCCTCTGCCTGGGGGCCCTCAGGCCTTTGTTGAGGTAAAGAATGTTGTGGAAGTTGTGTCTCTCTCCCTCGCTACGCCAGAGCAGCCTGAGAAAGTTGGGGAGGTCAAAGAGTGCCCTGTCCACGTTTCAGAGGATCCTATGGCCCCTAAACTTGCAGGTATTATATAAAGATGCATTGTATATTCTTAAAAATAGCCCATCGTACTGGTTTCATGTTGTGTCTGCTTAACGGTTTTGCTGCAAGAGGGGTGCATTGCTGCTAAATTCTTTCCCCCTCCACTTGGTGGCAATGTTGAGACAATTGTACTGTTCCTTTTTCCTCTTTGTGTTCCTATGTGAGTTTAAGGTTTTAAGCATTTGATGTTTTAGAAGAGTATAAAGGATAAGTGACCAAATCATAATCTGCTGTTGATTATCCTATATATTTATATAGAGCTACTCAATTTGCTCAATAACGTTTTGCCACAGGTAAATGTTACTCTCATGTTCAAAAAGTTCAAGAAATGAACACTAGATGGTGGTACTACATCCAGAATAGCTGTCAGTTAAGTCATTTGTGTAACTCACTTTATCTCATTAACTAACACTATTATAAGTAAGCCTGGGTCAATTGGAGTAAACACACAAACAAGCACAGTTTAGTGATTTGAGATCACTTCTAGGTTCATTTATTTAGAAACTTGCAAACAGATACAATATATTAAGTATTTTGCTGTGCCACTTCATTCTGCAGTTTTTTTTTATCTCTATCAATGGGGCTTTCTGTGTCTTAAAAGCAGTGTGCAGTATTTGAGATTTGTCTGTTTAGTTGAACCTGATTCTGCTGCATGTATGGATTGTACATGTTGAGGCTGTTGTACAGTAGTTCTCTCAGAAGGGTTTGCAAATGTACCAGAGACTTCATTTGTGTCGGTCATCCCAAACACTATGGTTTGAGTTAGTTTGAAATCAATCCTGTTTAGTCAGTACACTGTCTTTTCTGGTGCCCAGTCCTTATTGGGTGTAATTTGATACGTAAAGTATTCTTTTTACTCTCATCAATGTGTTCCCTTTTGAGATGTAAAATTTTACTTATGCATGCTTATGAACCAGAAAACCTTGTGGCTGTTTTTTATCTGCAGAACAGTCAATTCCAGATATTTTAAAATACTAGAACTGCTGGAATTACATATATTGATAAGCACCAGTGGGTCATATTGACCCTCTAGACTCAATTTATTTCTGTTGGGGAATGATGCAACATAGTAAGACTATATATACTGTATTCTGAAATTGGAAAATGGAAATATGTCCCCACTGCTGTGAATACTGTGCTTTTAAGCGGTTTTTATTTGAATGTGTTAAGTCTGCTCAAATGTTATGCTACATACATTTAAGAAATGGTGAAAAGATGCACAAGTTTGAACATACTAGTGATCAATTTGTATTGTCTAAAGTGCTATTGATATGCATTATTTATAAATCAATTGTGTAAAACATGTCCACGTTACCATGGGAGCTGTGTTACTGAATGACAGTCTCCCTTCCTAGGCGTGGTACAGTAAGTTCTTGCTCTTATTCAGACAGTCTCTTGTGCTTTTGTCACAAGAGGCAGGAATAGAAGAAGGAACATTTATTGTGTAAAAATGAATATTTACTACTTGTGATTCAAGAATGATCTGCTATAATATTCACCACTGTATCAAAGTGTTAATCACTGGAAATATGTGCTCACAAAAATATTATCTCTCTCTCTCTCTCTCTCTCTCTCTCTCTCTCTCTCTCTCTCTCTCTCTCTCTCTCTCTCTCTCTCTCTCTCTCTCTCTTTTTCTCTTTCATTCATTCATTCATTGTCAGAGTTGTACAGGGCTACATGTTTAAGAACATTGTGTCTGTTTGAATCCCCAGAACTTATTGAGAATGTGAAGTTGATACATAAACCAGTGTCTTTGCAGCCGAGAGGACTGATCAACAAGGGAAACTGGTGCTATATCAACGCTGTATCCTTTCACTCTGCTTTTTGCTGCACCTATTTTAACCCTTCAACACTGAACACATGTATATGCTTTGCTGTGGGTAATATAACTAGCTCCTATATTGCAGCTAAGCAAAATAGCACCAAGGACAAATGGGGTTAAGTGTTTTAAAAATACTGCCATTGGGAAATCTATTTTTTTTGTCTTTGGCTGACACTTGCTGAGAAGTGAGTTTCAGCTGTGCCTGGAAATTTCCTCTGAAGCCAGGAAAATGCAATTTTTCTTTTTTTAAGGAAAGCTTAAAACATGCTATCAATGACTAATCCCGTTGGTGTTTTATGGAAACTGATTCAAAATTTGATTTAGTTTGATTGGGAAAAACAACTAGAAATCTAAATTGACACCAGAGCTTTCATCAACTCAGAACTTATTCATCCATTTGTATCAAATTTGAAATGTATAACAGCAGCTTGTCATTTAATTTTTCCTACACGCTGTGTTCCTCCCTGACTTTGAACATTCAGACCCTACAGGCCCTGATAGCATGCCCTCCCATGTATCACCTGATGAAGTCCATTCCTCTGCATACTGAAACGCAGAGACCATGTACCTCCACACCCATGATGGACAACTTGTAAGTAGTATTTCTGCAAGCTGATATCAAATTGCTTAAATTGGTTTTGCAAAGATATATCCCCTATATATTTCTTCGTCCCTGACAGTGTAAGGCTGGTGAACGAGTTCAACAACATGCCTGTGCCATCTAAAGCCAAACAGCAAGGTGAGATGTTAGACAGCATTTCCAAAGACATTTGGTATATTTTTCTGTCCGCATCTCTGATGTTGTAGGATTTGTAACTGTGTCCACAGCTGTTGGTGATAAGGTCATGAAAGACGTTCGCCCCGGTGTACCTTTTGAACCAACCTACATTTATAGACTCCTCACTCTCATCAAGTCAAGTCTCTCTGAGAAGGTAAACTATGCTGCCTCTGGGTCAAAACCATATTCACTGCAAAGCAATGGGTCAGGTTTTTATTTTAATTAAATTTTTTTTTTTATGATCACACTCTGAATACACATCCTCTGGAACAGAAAGTGCTTAAAGGGAATGTCCTTGTTTTTCTTTTCAATACACATTTTTCAGTTTAGAATTTGACAACTTGTCTGAATAAAGGCAGTTCATGCGTTTCCCATGCTGAGTCTCTTCTGATTCAGTTTTAATGAATGAGATTATGGAAACACTCTGAATGAAATGGTTATCTTTTTTTATTTTTAATGAGGCTTACACTCATCCTGTTTCACTTGTAAAACATGCGTCCCTGTCTGTGTACCTTAATGAACGACTGTGTTTGCACATTTATGCGTGCACACTGTTTTATTTGACAGTAAGCATTCTTGGTAGAGTGTTCTAATTGGTGCTGATGTCCTGGTGCTCGGCTCGCAGGGTCGACAAGAGGATGCGGAGGAGTATCTTGGCTTCACTCTCAACGGACTGCATGAGGAAATGCTGGCTTTGAAAAAACTAATCTCGCCTCAGGAAGAGAGTAAGCACTTGTTTTTTTCTATCGTATCAAAACCATATCCCAAGAAAGATGAGATCATTACAGAAATTGTTTAAATGAATTCATGTTTGCATATGATTGCTCTTCTCTGCGTTGTAAGTTGAAGATGAATTGCATTACTTTCTGCATAATCTAACTTCTAACTAACGCGTCACATGGGTTTGTTTTCTCCGGAAATCCAAAGCCAGACTGTCATGGCGGCCGTTCAGAATACGATCTCATATTGTACTAAAATAGTTCACTGAAACATGTTTCTGAAAACATTTTAAGCGAGAAATAGGCCGTGCAGTTGCTGAATCTGTCTTCATTTCAGCTCAACAAAGGTCAGTTTAGAAGATTTTCGTCAGATTTTGAGAGACTCTAGTCACCTCACCCTGCTCGCCATTTCCAGGTGAGTCCCGACTGCCCTGCCGGCGACTGAACATAGGCTCGTTGGAGATGAACTGCGCCTCGCCTGTAAAGTAGACGAGAGCAGGCGACAGCAGCCGGGGACGGTGACAAAAATCTGCTCTCAAGTCAGACAGTTTCTAGTCGTTTCCAGCAGCCTTTAGCGGGACTAAGCCAAATTGTTGCTGCTGTTCTGAAAGATATTAAACATTCTGAACTTAGCAGAACCTTTCTTTGTTTGTTTTTTTTCTTCATATTTGCAAAGTTAAGTAATTTAGCATTTAAATATCCATTATTATAAGCTTCAGTCTCAATTTAAAAAAGTGATTAATCGTGATTAATTACAGCAAATTGTGCAATTAATTAATTTTTTTTAATCGATTGATAGCCCTAATATTTACTAAAGTGATAAAGATGCCATTGCAACTGAACAGGTGTGAACTGACAAACCTAACATTTCTTAACAGTGCCTCAATCTTCAATAAATATTCACTCTACCACACAAATCCAAATTTCAGCTTTAATGAATAATTCACAAGTTTAAAATGAAACTCATCAGTTGAAGTGCTATTGAACTTCCTGAAACATGTAAACTGACATGAGATTCAATAGAGGAGTTCATGTTACTTACTTCAAGGCCATTTGAAGTACTTTCATCATTTATTCTCTAAAGGATATTTTCTTTTGTGTTTTTTGAACAGAACCTCCCACACCCAACGGGCCAGAATCCCAGCCCGGTGTGGAGGAAGATGTTGCTGATAAGGAGGAAGAAGGTAGTGAGGATGAATGGGAGCAAGTTGGCCCCAGAAACAAGACTTCCATCACTCGCCAAGCTGACTTTGTCCGCACACCCATCACTGACATATTTGGTGGACACATCCGGTACGTTGACAGTTCATTGTGATGTGATTCAGAAATTCATTTTTATCTGAAGTAGAAACAATGAGCCATATGTATAGGAAGGTATTCTGAAGGCTGGTTTTTTTTGAGTGTTTAATTTTTCCTCACTTGAGTACAGCACTCCATGATGCTGTACTCAGGTTGGATTTCCCAGTACAGTACAACTTTTCTACTACAAGAGAGGCGGTTAAAGGTTTTGCGTGTCACTAAAATCCAGTGTCACTTTTTGTTTTTAAAGGTCCAATATGTAATATTTGTACTGTAATAAATCCAAAAATGACACCAGTGCCTTATCAGATATTAAGGAAACCTGTTAAACTGAAATACTATGTTTTCTGACAACAATGCTAATGTCAGTATTTTTTCTTTTTGTAATTTACATTCCGTGACGGAATTTATGTTTTGATCTGTGTGTCAACGGCCCAGTTTGACAGGCAGGCCGGGTTGCCAGATATACCTGTAAAAACGTAACGGTAGTACAGCCATGAAAGCAGCACACAAACGAACAGGATCAACGGAGATAGATTCTACATGACCTAAAAAAAGAAAACAGCATGTTTCTAAAAGTTGCGTGACCAGAGACGTAACAACCCCCTGGTAAATATTGGAGATGTATTTGAAAGATGGAGACAGCTTAGATCCCAAAAGGACGCGGAGTTGGCTTATTTTCTCCTGAACAGGTAAGCATTAGCTTCAGGCTAATTTATCACAGCTACTAGGGATGGCATTTTTTTGTCATTTCAACATTTGTGTACTCACATTGAATTATATAGCTAGAGTACCCGAGTTGGTTACTCGCAAAAACAATTGAGACATAGCCAGTAAAGTGATCCCGACTGGTCCTGGCTAACGCCGCCATGCTAACCCTGCTAACGTTACCAGAGGAAGCAGCCCATGGCTGTTTACAACGTGTAGTTCAGCGGCTTGAGCTGACAACGGTGAGTTATTTTAAGCCACGAGAGGAGGGCTGTATGCCAATGAAGTGTGTTCCGTCGGCAAGGTAGTGGTATTTTTAGCGTTTCGTATTGTAATTCTAAGCCGAGGAAGTGTGCCTGACTGGCGTGGAGAGGACAGTGAGGTTGTTGTGTTTTTAGCGGTTCATACTGTAATTTTAAGCTGAAAAAGTGTCTGTCAGTTGGTTACAGAGCTCTGCGTGAGCACGGGCTTTTATGACTGTCAATATAGCCAGCATCTACCGTTAGCTACTCCGCTGTGCTGTGGAGTAACGTCTGGCTATGTGAGAAAAGCGTCTAGCAATGTTGTTGTGAATGCTGCGGTCTCAGCCTGGCAACCCCCGTGAACTTCAAGTCTGGGCAGGAGGGGGCGGGGGAAACAACTCTTCAGTATTTTGAATTGGTAGTGCAGTAACTATTTTAACCGCTAGCTGCCAGTATTACACACAATATTACATATTGCACCTTTAAATACTTGCTATTTTTCTTTTTTGCGCTAATACCGCGTCACCTTGGGATATGTTTAATAACCCTTAATTAACAACAAAAATCTAAGCACTGGCATAATAAGATAGGTTATGATTAACAGGGCTACATACATTTACAAAAGAGAAATGGCCTGTTTAAAACTGGTCCCAGTGTAAAGTGAGCTCACTAATCAGCCTGCCAGAGATTGGCCTTCTCTGATAATGCAATGTGTTTTTGCAAAGCATGTAAGTACATGTTATGTAAATACAGGGGCAAAGATGCACCACTGTTTTGAATACTGTGCATTTAAGCAGTTTATATTTAAATGTGTTCATTTGACAGTGTTTAGTCTGCTCTAGTGTTAAGCATTGCACTACATAAATTTACAAAAGACAAATTGTGTAAGAAGTAAAAGATGCACATGTTTGAACGAACCAATGATCTATTTGTGTTGTCAAATGTATATGTCATTAGATGCATTATTTATAAATGTATGTCCACGTTACCATGGGAGCTGTGTTACTGAATGACAGTCTCCCTTCCTAGGCGTGGTACAGTAAGTTCTTGCTCTTATTCAGACAGTCTCTTGTGCTTTTGTCACAAGAGGCAGGAATAGAAGAAGAAACATTTGATTTAGGAAATGATCAACTATAATATCCATTACTCTGTCCCAGTTTGAATGACTGAAAGTACGCACTTAGAAATATAATTTTTTTGGTGGAGTTGTTTATTTTTCTTTTGCATAGTTTCTTAGAAATGTCATAACCGCTTTATCTTTTTGGTTATGGCTTCTGCTCCCACTTAATACACCAACCTCAGAAGATAAAAGTGTCATCTTGATCTGTGCACCCTGTGTTTGTTACGCAGGTTCTGACTAAACGTTTTTGATCTCTGTTCACTGTGGCATCACAAATCGGTTTGCTGCCAGCCAGCTCCAGCTTTTGTCCTGCTAGCACCACAGTCCTTCAGAATAACAGCCATTGTGGGCCGATTGTGGTCAGAAGTCTCGACAGCATGGCATGGGGCACACGTTCACAAACAAAGGTCTTAACTTTCAGACAAATCGGAAAGAACCTGTGCGGGTGTAGCCTGCCTAAATAACATATTCTATGAGGTTCTGGTCTGGCACAGTCCTGGTTTACACTGGGCACACAATGTCTTAAAGGATTATTTTCTCAGAAATGGTTGCAACCAGAGAAATGGAATACAGCAGTGTATGTTTTCAGAGTGTGGTGTGCACGCCCACTGAGCTTTGCTATAATAACCCTTGGGCTTTCTGGGCACTGTCGGTGTGTTTGCTTTGTGAATTAGTGTTACTATTTGAAAGTTAATTCTCCTAATTATAGTCTTTATGGCGTAAGCATTCGGCCATCAGAAGCAGCCAGAATATTAGATTTAGATTTTTTCCTTTCAAATATTCCAGGTCAGATGTTGCAGTCAGGATACACTTACAAAATGTAATGATACCAGTGTTGACGGTTTAATCTTGAGAAGATACAGATGCAATTATATTAATACTATTTGTATAACTAGTAGTACTTCACTAAAACAAGTAGCACTTCACTAATTAATTTGTAGCAAAAACGTGTTTACAGTGAGCAATGAAAGTTCTGGAAATATAAGTATATTGAATTATTTCGATATAACCTAATGAGTATTCCTTATAACCTCATTTGTTGTTTCTACTAATATCTAACCTGGTGTTTTGTTTCTTTGTCAGATCGGTGGTGTATCAACAAAACTCTAAAGAGTCGGCCACTCTGCAGCCTTTCTTTACTCTGCAGCTGGACATCCAGTCGGAGAAGATCCGCACTGTCCAGGAGGCTCTAGAAACCTTGGTGGCACGAGAGTCAGTCCAGGGTTACACCTCTAAAACCAAGCAGGAGGTATGAATAAAGCAAACTTTCAGGCTATGTTTTAGTTTGTTAGTGTTGCATGTTATTACATTACACAAAAAAATGAGGGATACTATTTTTGTATACTAGTATTTTGTGTTTTTTTAAAGTTATATTTGGGAGTGTGCAGTAGGGCTGGTGTCCTTCAAAGATTTTCGATACGAATTTTATAAAACAAAAACATTATTGCACATACATTACGGCACAAATCTTTTTATTTTTCAGCTCCTACTACGTGAGCCCCGTCTCTGTGCCTAACAGTTTTTCCTGCCTGTGTCTACGATGTGTACCATTAAACAGCCAATCATCATTATTTGATCTTGGTAGAAGCATGCTCCATTCTTATTGGCTCACTGACACTGATGATATTTGCTCCTTAGGTATTGAAACTGGGTATTGAATGACGAGGCATTTTTCAATACTCAATACTT
The DNA here is from genome assembly GCF_004354835.1 of Perca flavescens. NCBI lineage: Eukaryota > Metazoa > Chordata > Actinopteri > Perciformes > Percidae > Perca > Perca flavescens. Next base: position 24,952,321 of record NC_041331.1, on the reverse strand, counting down.
GAGAGGCAATTCGGTCGGGGCCTAAAAAGTATTGAATTCGGTACCCAGCCCTGGTGTGCAGAAATATTAGGTCTTGAAATAGATTTCAGATTTGAGTTACTGTCATAGAAAGTATGCACTGATGGTTTTACATAAAGACTAAGAGTAATGTTGGCTACACATGATAAAAGGCATAAATCTTAATAATAAAAAAAGGCATACATGTTATTTAAAATAAAAAATAAATCGAATTTGTGAATTTTCTTCACAAATATTCTAGTTATTTCATAGGAGTACACAACACATCACAACTAGTGAAGAAAACCCTTTGTTCAGTAAGTTGGAACTGGTGCAGGAAACATCTGCTAGACAGCTGGGCATCTTTTTGTTTTGACATTTTTGTCTTTGTAATTTTTGTTTTTGTAACTATAAAGTTAGTTAGTTATATATATATATATATATTGTTCTGGTCTTTGTAATTTCAGAGACAGTTAACTTTGTGTACAGCCTAACTCTTGTCTTTTGTACTTTTAAAGCCCCAAAACCAGATGATTGATGAGTCAATACTTGAAGTGCCCAGCCAGCTGTTCCATTTTCAAGAAAATGATAACCGCTTGTTCTGTACTTGTTTTGTTCCTTCCTGTTTTGAGAATAGGTTTATAGGGTTTTATCTTAAGTCTACACTTACAAATAAACTCTTGAGAGTCTTTGAAAATGTAACTTTCTTTTCCCTTGAATAATATTGTATAACTATCACAGAACCTTTTCTGACTGCAGACATCTTTTTGTCCTCGTTTTCAGATTGAGATCAGTCGGAGGGTGACTCTGGAAGAGCTGCCTCCTGTGCTGGTGCTCCATCTCAAGAGATTTGTTTTTGAAAAGACTGGAGGCTGCCAGAAACTGACAAAGAACATTGATTACCCCGTTGACCTGGAAATCAGCAAAGGTATGGACCCACACTCTACTACTACCAGACCTTTAACTTGACCGTGGACTTTTTGGTGTTTACAGATGTGTAATGTGTGCACCACGTTCATGCACAGTGCTTGTGTATAGAAATTGATGATCCAATTTACCAGCACTGACCAAAGACATACAACGTAGACTTCTTAAGTATTGTTACGTACATGCGTTTGCATGCAGCGGGCAATCATATTTAAAAAACATATGAAAAGATAGCTTTTGTTAATTTGATGTCACCTAATCATCACAGCCCTATTGCATTTAAGACACATTTATACAGGATTCCTTGAAAAGGGACAAAGCTATAAAACATGCATCAACATGTTACTCAGTTTTAGCTGTAGATGATTAATTGGATGAGTTGGCCAAATTAACCTTGAGTCTGAAAAAAAATTGCTTTCCCAGAGAGAGACTAATCTTTTTGATATTAAAAAAGACAGAATGGTGTGTCTTTTTTTTCTCAAAGGGAACGGTCTGTCTGCTCAACTTGTGGGAGTGACTCATGAAAATGACACAACATTGTGACTGATCGAATCAGGTTGCAAAATCATTATCATGGCTGTAGACATCCTTGGAGGGATCGGGTTTCAGAATGAATCAAGAGAACAATGTTGCAGTGAAGTTTGTAAACGGATTTTGTCAATTTTTGTAAAAAAACGAAAATCTATTCTGTTATGATGTACATTACACTTGCCCGGCAGCAGAACATTAGTGCAACACATTCTGTATTTATCATTTCAGCAATGCTTTACAACTTGTTGATCTAATTAGTGGATTTTCCTAACTGTGATTTCCTTTCAGATCTCTTGTCCTCTGGAGTGCGGGGCAAAGTTGTGAAAGGCCAAAGAACTTACCGGCTCTTTGCAGGTGTGTTTGTGTTTTGTTGTTTGTTTAGTTTCAGTCACATTGTTACATCTGCTTCAAGCAAGGTTGTAATTTTGTTGGTTTTGTGTAACCTATTGTCACTGTGGGAATTATTCATCCACCATGATGTGGCCCAAAATAGGGCTGAACGATTTGGGGGGGAAAAAATCTACTTGCAATTTTTCTGCCAGATATTGCGATAACGATTTGATTTTTATTATTATTATTAAAAGTTTAACTGATGTATAACAGATAAAACATGTCATGGAGCATTTTAACGATATGAGACACCAGCAAAAAATGCTCTGTTTTTGTATGCAAGGATGAGAACGTATTTATGAATTGCCATCAATAAGTGGTTTTCTTTTACTAAGCATGGAACATTGAACAATCAAACAAAACATTTATAACAAAACCTAAAGTTATAATAATAAAACAATACTAATAAATATCAGTACTGTCCTGTAAACTTACATTTCTGATATGCCTCAGTTCAATAGCCGCATGTACATATTGCACCTTCTACGATTATTGTTAAAGGAATAAAAACAATTATGAAAAATCTGAAAATAGGACATTTCTGTTAACCTGTAATATTTAAGATTGTTCCAGTATTTACCTTATGTAAAACAATGAAAAAAGGAATATAAAATGTAAAACCAAATGTTACACCAAACATTGATCTAAATATTGCGCCCTCCATTAATCGCGCTCTTCACGATGAGCTAATCAAATTCTTTCAAATTGCGATTCAGTCGTTCAGCCCTAGCCCAAAATAATGATGCTGAGTAATTTAAGAACGGCTGTTCTTTTCTGTGTAAATACATCTGGTTGAAAGTAGTCCTTTTATTTAAAAAAACAGGATATACTCTAGAGTATATCCTGGAATAAGTTTGTGTTTTCCGAGAAATAGTTCATCCAGCTGGAGCAAAAGCTGTTAGTAATAAATCAATGAATCAACAATTGAGTTCTATCCCTCAAGCATCACCAGCAAGTGGGTGACACCCAGTGAGTCTGAAGAGACCTGTAGTCATGAGTAGGACTCCTACTGTTCACAGTACACTGGTTTGATTCACATGAGTCAACTCGGGCAAGACAATTTTATTTTGGTTTATAGAATCATTTAAAGAATAATTTTTCTAGGCATCCATTATGTAAGCTACATTGTACAGCATTGTAGGTCAATTTAAAAACGGCTCATAGTAAAAAAAAAAAAAAAATGAAACCACTGACACTGCTGTGCCCAACATTGAAGTAATGAATGATAATGACTTAAATAATGTCTCTTCACCCCCCCCCCCCCTCTCTTAACCAGTTGTCTATCACCATGGGAACAGCGCGACAGGCGGTCATTACACCACAGATGTCTTCCACATTGGTCTTAACGGCTGGCTGCGCATTGACGACCAGGCAGTGAAGGTCATCAACCAGTACCAGGTGGTGAAGCAGACTGCAGAGCGCACCGCCTACCTGCTGTACTACCGCCGCGTCGACCTGCTGTAGACACACACACATACACACACACATCCCAACATACGCGCAAGATTACCCGAATATATTCCCAAACGCGCACACAACACACATGCTCCAAATGCACTCGTTGACAGGACATTACATCGACACATGACACAAACACACATAAAACTAATGAACAGGAACACTGCCCAACTTGTTCTCTTGCGAGATTTTCCTCCTCTTCCCTCCTGTCCCTGCTTTCCTGAGAACCAGCTTTTCCAACACCTTTTTCTTTCTCTTTTTATCTTTTTGGAGGAAGAGAAACAAGCTGCATTCACCAAGATTTCCCTGTGACTGCTCTCTCTTCTCTGTGCACCACTGCTGTTTGTTTTGTTTCGTCCCCTTTTTTTTTTCTTTTTACTTTTAAAGCAGCGAGTAAAGGACTGTTGAATAGACAGAGGTGGGGTTGGGGTTACACGTTAGGACCTGAGACTCACCTCTGACTGAGCCCACGGCTCGGATAGCAAACGGTGGACTCTACGCACAGGAAGAACTATCTACCACAGGCTGCAAGTGGACCGTCGGGGTAATTTCTCTTGCTTGAATTACCTTTTTTAAGGAAATTACCTAGAAATATCAGTGTTTGCCTTTTAGTAAAGGAGTACTGTTGGCCTAATGAATTGGAAGCAGTTTAAAAGCCTATTTGAATTTGCCCTTGTGCATTGAAAAGGCCCAGCACCAGCATTATCATGAGTCTCTCCTCCCAATGCCAGATTGTCTGCTTTGCCACCAACACAAACAACTCCTCCATGTCCTCACTTTTACGATGCTTTTAAATCTAGGTACAACTTGAGCCATCAACAGGAAAAAAAAGAAAAGTGGTACACAGAACCGAACACCTTCCTTGTTTGAGAGATCCTTGTTATGGTTTATGGGTTTAGATTTAGAAAGACTATCTAAAAAAAAAAAATATTAATGCGCTTTAGAATTTAATAACAAATATGCTTCTGTGCACAAAGTATAAACTGATAAATGATTACGATATGACAGGCAAATGCATATTTTGCAAATATTTAGATTAAAATGTAAGAAAGAAAAAACTAAAAATATAAAATCTGACCGAGAACTTGTTTGGGTCCTAATGGACTGATAGTTTTTGGATTCAGTTATTGCACTGGAGAGATGGCAACCAATCAAGACAGATTCCACCGCAAAACCTTCCCTTGTTTACTTTGTAAATTTTCTTCTCTATCCATTTGTTTTTTTTTGTCTTGTCTAAAGGTTCCACCTGTGTATAGGTGGCTTATCAGTGTAGTTTTGAGCCACACCACCCCTCTTACCCCCCCCAACTCAGCAGAAAGCGGGGGCTGCCTTAGGTTCAATGTTTTTCCACTCGGTGTACAAGTCTAACCCTAATCAGGCGCCAACAGCAAGTCTAATGTCTGAAGAGTTAGGGAAATGTACCTGACACCTATGTATTTACTCTTTTGTGGCTCAGCATTTCCTCCTAGTCGAGGGAAACTGAGTGTTGAGGGAAGTGGGACTACATCTGTGCTAAGCTCTGCATAAAATCCCTGGACATGTGCACAAAAGGAGATAGTGTTTGCTTTTGTTGAAGATATAGATTTTTTTTTTTTTTTTTTTTGATCATTAATTGATTGTGATGATTTTTGTTTGAGTTACTAAAAGATGTTAGTTTTTTTCTTTTTTTGTCATTGATCATTTATTGGATGTTCCCATGCTCTTGCTCCCTTCAGAAAAAAATATGCTTGCATTTGAATTGGTGTTTGAAAAGAAATTACACAGGCTAAAGCACAACAATGAATAAAATTTAACTAGTTCTTTGCTTGATATTTATTTCCATTTTTGTCATTTTTTCTTTTTATATTTTTTTTCCTCCACTCGAGACCCATTTCATTCCAACCACCAGTGTCAGAATCTCAGTATTACAACTTCACAAAATGTAATCAGCTCAAGTATTTCTACATGATTTAGTCCTGTGTACTATAACCCACAAGTCCTCCTTTTTGTCTCCCACATAGTTAATTAAAACAAGGTACACAGGTGAGAAGGTGGTTGTCCCACATTTTCCTGCTTCAGAATGGTACTTGATTGTAAGTTTACAAAGACTGATTTGGTCTTTCAATTTGAAATCAAATTTTAAGTCTATTTTACTAAATTTTATAATTTCACATTGGATTAAAATTATGTTTAGCCTCTATGTAATATAACATCATTATGTGGTGCATAGTCTCAATTGACTTGTGGGTTTCAAAGTCCGAAACCTTCCACAGGTAAACCAAAGGAAACAATATAGGCCCTACTGCCTTTCCTCCAATATATATTCAGACTTTCTTTTGCCTTCTCCATTTTGAGGTCTTGTTGCCATGTACACAACTCATTCCACACAGGAAACTGAGGCATGTCGTTTAGACGGTCAATACATCTTCTGACTTAAATGATCAGTTGTGCTGCTGACTTTGTAGTCATTTCTGCACAAATTGTGACATTGTTGATTTTCTTTCCCCTTTTTGAAGAATGTTTGGACTTTGAACGGACACCCTGAGCTTTCTGTTGTACAGTTTTATCTCAGTCTGTCATGGCTGGTCAGGAAATGTGCTGGTGAAATGCTTCAATAATGTCTCTCTTTTCAGTGTGTGATCCTAACACTATTGTCTGCTGGGAATTGTTGCGATATTGACCTTAAAAAAAAAAAATCTCTACTGTCTTTTAATTTTAAGCCTCCAGCATTCTATTTTGTTAATTGTTCAAATAAAGGATTGTGCAAAAAGCAGTTTGCTAATGAAGTGTAGTCAGAAGACTACTTGGCTTTCTTATAATACAGTAAATACTGAAAACATCTGCAGTCTCTCTGCCCTGGACTGGCCAACAGAACAATGTGCACAATAAACCAAAACAACAAAACGATCCACTGAGTCTTGGTCTACCACACACTGTTAATTGGTCTCTTGTTCCTGCATGTCAACATATACTATGTGTAGTATTTGTAGTATGTTGTATCTCCCCTACCTGTGGTCAAGCTGGCTGCCTCAGTGCCCACACTGCTCTCTTTAGGGCCGTGGCTGAGCTCGCCTCTGTTTGCTTTAATGGGAAGCAGAACCCATCATTGAAAAAATTGCTGTGTAAGGTTTTTCTGCCCTTTAGTATTCCTTACTATTTATTCCTTCCTTACTATAGCTCAGTCGTCCACTGAAATGTGGCTTTGCTCTCAAACTCACAATCAACGTAGTATTTTCCTTGTTAATGTCAGAAGGCAACTACAAGAGATCTTTTTTTACAGGCCCACAGCCTGAAGGGTAAATTACATGTTTGAACACCCACTGATAGACCACCTATACTCGCAAGTGTGTCCTTCAGCGTGTGTGTGTGTGTGTCTGTCTCTCGGTATTCTCCCCATGGGCCTTTTTTTTTAAGGCTCTTGAGTAGTTTAAGTGCGTAGGACATTTTTCAACACAAGCAAGTAATTATAATGGCCATAGTATTGCAGCATCTACAGGGACATAGATCAAACAACAGATGGGATTACTTTTCTGCAATATGAGCTTGTTATTGTGCCGTTTAGATACTTGAAGTGCCATAATTAAAATATCAAGTGGAGATGACCAACCCCAGCAAAGTCGAAGCACATGCAGCAGCAGATGAGAACAATAGGGTCTTGGCACATCTGTGTGCCTATCTGCGCCACAACCAGTATGAGTGGTGTTTTAATAGACCGGAGACGGCCATTAATCCCTGTACCTAACCAAGCAGAAGAAACTATACCTTAATTATGAGACCATAGCGTGGTGGAGCCTTGAGATCCAGCTAATGGCTGATCAGTGCAGATTAAAAAACAAAGTCAATAATAGAATTTTTACCCTATTTAGTTTTTAGTGGAAACTAAATCATTCTTTTTCCGTGAAGTGGTTCACACCTAAATGTGGCCCAAGATAAATATGAATGGTCACAAGATGATTACATTGATGGTATTTACTTGAAATTATTTCTATCGGACTCAATTCTCATTTTTGCTTATTTTCCCCGTGTGAAATACTGAACGCTTTAACCTGTTAAGGTCTGTACAAATTATTTAGATTAAACGACGTAGGAAGGAAAAATCACTCCTTGCTGCTTCTGTCTAAACGGGTCACAAGAAGATGCAGTATTGCTTTATTTTAACAGGTCGCCAACCAAAAAAGCTCAGGAGCCACTGTGTTAAGGGGATAAAAAGGCTTAAACAGTGTTACTGATATACATTACTGACTCTTTCCATCTGCGTGCCATAAATTGCTGTTACTTTTGCAATGACTGTTGGCTCGGAAGTTTCTTGGTGAAAACAACTGGCCTTGAAGCTGGAATGCCTGGCATGTACTCAGTCTGTGCCAGTCCTCCATTCAAGATGTTACAAACCACTAAAGCTACAATGGACTTTGCAGGGTTCTCGTCGTGTGTGCTTACGTTTGACTTGATCTGGCCTTCCACCACCTCTTTATCCTCATAGGAGTGATCTTTGCGCATTTCCTGATCATTTACGGTCCACCCGCTGGTTTGTTTTTATAATCCGCCTCGTACACCATATGGCCTCTTCATTTAGTCTTCCCCCAGTTTTTCCTTCTCTATCTGTTTTCGTGCGTCTTGTTTAGAGGTCCACCAGAACTCCAGTTTCTAAGGAAAGTAAACATAGCAACCAGAGTTTCAAGGCCCTCCATAAGTCCCCTGTCCAAATAAACCAGCTCTCGGTTTTGTGTATGAAGAACTGTGTGTGTGTGTGTGTGTGTGTGTGTGTGTGGGGGGGGACATGGGGACATGGGGGTTCCCCTTGAGCTTCAAAAAGAAAAAACTAGGGTCCCACCTGCTTAAGATTATAGACTGTCAAAAAGTAAACAAGAAGAGGATGTTTGAATTGTGTAATCCTTCTGTCTTCTTCAACTGAGACTAACGCAGAGTTGTGAGTTTCCAGTTTGCATTTGGCCTGCTATGAATTATGTATCTGGGTTGATGCAGCTGAATAACACTTCTGAGAAGAAAACCCTCATCCCTTGGACATTTAAATGCAGTCACCAGATGTGAGTAACACATTAACAAACCTTTGTGACAAGGGGCTGCTCAGAATCAGGAAAAGCAGATTGAGATTTTGTTGTTAGAGTATCTTAAAGATTTCTGAAACTCCACTTAAGTCACAATATTAGTACAAGAAAGGTAAAAATGTACTTGTGATTCTGATTTACAGTGTACATCAGTAAGACAGGATGTTAATAAGTTGAATGGCATAGTTCAGAGAGCCAAACTCAGGCAGTACAGAAAAAAGTGGCTGGGATATTAAATAATCAAGGCACATCTGCAATCAGATGATCAGAAACCTGGATTCTGTGATGATCATGTATACACAGGGACATAAAGAACAAGGCTGCTTATGTTTCTTGTAAATGTCTGAAAACAGAATTTTGTGTAAAGGGTAAAATTATATCACATTTACCACCTAAATCTGGATGGGTTCATGTTTGGATTATCGATCTGTAATGGTAGCTGCAGCCAATTCTAATGCGGAATTACTGAGGCAATGGCTATTTGTCAATTCTGGAGAACACTTGCCATATATATATATATATATATATATATATATATATATATATATATATATATATATATATATATATTAGGGCTTTCAAAATTAACGCGTTAATTTTTGTGTTAATTTTATAATATTTAACTCTTTAAAAAAAATTAACGAAATTAACGCAGCTGTGTTTGTTTACTTCATGTGGCGGCTGAGAAACGTAAGACGCCTCCATAACAGCAGGCGGCGCTACTCTGTATTGTTGCCCAAGTAATGAAAACCGCAGCTGATTGGATTAAGCGTCACATGGGTTTGTTTTCTCCGAAATCCAAAGCCAGACTGTCATGGCGGCCGTTTAGAATACGATCTCATATTGTACTAAAATAGTTCACTGAAACATGTTTCTGAAAACATTTTAAGCGAGAAATAGGCCGTGCAGTTGCTGAATCTGTCTTCATTTCAGCTCAACAAAGGTCAGTTTAGAAGATTTTCGTCAGATTTTGAGAGACTCTAGTCACCTCATCCTGCTCGCCATTTCCGGGTGAGTCCCGACTGCCCTGCCGGCGACTGAACATAGGCTCGTTGGAGATGAACTGCGCCTCGCCTGTAAAGTAGACGAGAGCAGGCGACAGCAGCCGGGGACGGTGACAAAAATCTGCTCTCTCTGCTCTGCTCTCAAGTCAGACAGTTTCTAGTCGTTTCCAGCAGCCTTCAGCAGGACTAAGCCAAATTGTTGCTGCTGTTGTTCTGAAAGATATTAAACATTCTGAACTTAGCAGAACCTTTCTTTGTTTTCGTTTTTTTTCATATTTGCAAAGTTAAGTGATTTAGCATTTAAATATCCATTATTATAAGCTTCAGTCTCAATTTAAAAAAGCGATTAATCTCGATTAATTACAGCAAATTGTGCAATTAATTAGTTAATTTTTTTTAATCGATTGACAGCCCTTATATATATATATATATTCTCATATTGTTTAAAGAAAATGCCCCTGGCAGCATTAGACATCTGGATGAATCACAATATCATTCACTAGATTAAAATATCCCCATAGCTCTAGATTGGTACATCACTATCCCTGCAATCCCATACAGAAAAGGCCCTTTTTAGCAGAGGGAAGCCAGTAGACTATAAAATACTTCCAGGCAGTGTGCTTTATAACATAGATGGAGGTCATTCTATGAACTTGATCTTTATCTTTTCTTGTGTCTCAAAAATGACATTTTCCTGTGAACTTCTTGCTTCAGAGCGAAGCCACTATTGCTACCATCTCTGCAGGACATTTAAGAAAGCGAGCGGATGCATGATGGGCCAGAATCCTGTTAAACATGTATTTTGACTGAGTGCAGAACCATAACTGCACTCAAACTAGCATTCCTTCTGAGTGACCGTGCTCTTACAAATATCTGAGATGTTACAGACAGAAATCAAGTTCATGATGGAAAGAAATGTAAAACTATTTGGGTAATAAAACACCCATTGTAACACGTGATGAACCATGTTTTCAAAGGAGAGGCTTGTTTGCCTCTTTGTCCTCTCTATCCTGTAATCATGTGAAGTGTTTTAATATTGTACATACTGATAACACTTTCATGTGATAAAAGTAATGTCTAGTTAGTAGATCTAAAAATGTTTTTTATACCACGTTCCCTAAAACATATCAATGGTGACTTTCAAGTTTGATCGACACATGATGTAAAATATGTCATGCAGGACAAGTTTTTGCAGGGTTTGCTCCAGAAAACCTATAAAAGCTGATTTGAATAGCACATCTACAACCAGTGACATTTAAGTCTACAGAATTTATGTAAGATGCAAAGTGGTGTTATCTTATTTCCATGTGGATGGTTTATGTTTAGATAATCAAGCTGCAACCAACTCAAAACCCATCAGGATCTGATTACTTTGTTGTGTAACTGCATTGTTGGGTTTGGTTGGAATGAAAAGCTGGACAAAAATCTGATTACATTGTGACAGAAATGGCCTAACTGCTTGATTGATCTTTTGAGTGTATCAACACTATTTTGTCCCCTAAATTTCAAATATCCGTACCACTTTCAAATAAGGCACCCTTTGTAAAGTTGTAAAGCGTTAACAAATGGCTTTATTATTATTAGTTAATAAACCATTTACTATTTTTTTCTAGATTAGTTATTATTAACCTCCTAGTAACACTTACAACCTCAGATTTGATGATTACAACCCTTAAAGCCCAAGACGCACCAAGCCGATAATCGGCCGTTGGACAGTCTGGCGAGGTCAGTGACTCGAGTCTGTTCGGTGTGTTCCGTGCCGTCGTCTGTCCGAGGGGCCGTCGGCCTTCATTTTGGCCAATTTGACATGTATAATCAACGGGGCGGGCACTGCCGGCAATAGGACTCAAATGACACATCTGATTGGTAGAGTGCTAACCCAGAAACGAGGAGCGGAATGAGCATGACTAGAGTCTCTCAAAATCTGACGAAAATCTTTTAAACTGACCTTTGTCGATCTGAAATGAAGACAGATTCAGCAACTGCATGGCCTATTTCTTGCTTAAAATGTTTTCAGAAACACGTTTCGGTGAACTATTTTAGTACAATATTTATGGAGTTATATTACTGCCATTAGTCAAGAGCGCATTATTTCAATTTGAGAGCATTTCTTACTGATATTACGTTCAGATTTCTTGCTCTCACACTCAAATAGTCACTGCTCGTGCTTGGATTTGCTCTGCTTGTGCTCAAACTTTCTGCTTAGACTCAGATATGTTGCTGTTTGGACAGATTTCCTGCTCTCAGCTTTGAACCTTCTCCTCGCACTCAGGCTGATTCTGCTCGCTTGCAAAGTTTCTGCTCTCGGATCTCTCCTGCACGCTTGGATTTTTTTGTGTTATAACCCTGCCAAAAGTCAACAACCAATAGAATGCCAGCTGTAGTGTTGACCAATGAAATGATCCCTGCCCCGTTGAGGGTGCGTTCACTTTACGTCAGAACGTCTGTTGAGGGCGGCTGCACTGTAACCGATAACTGTAACCAAGTTTATATACCCCCGCGCCGTTCATTGCTTTATTATAAGTATATGTCAACAATGTGCACAGAATGGTCGACGCACTTTCACCTGCACCCATCAGGAAACGGGAGAAAGCTTTGAAGTGGGACGTATGAAGTTATGTCCACAACTACGAGGGTGAGTAATAACATAACTTAAGCACCTAGCTAGCTAGCTAACATATGGCGCTAGCATATAGCCTAGCTTGATGTCCATAAACAAATAGATTTTCTTTATTGTATAGCTAGATTGAACGACATATGACGGACTGTATGTGTATATGTGATGACCTCACTTTGTATTTTTTCTTCGTTTGGTTAACCATGTTCCTGGGGATTTGGCTGATTTCATGTTAGAGCCAGTAGTAGAACCTAAACTGTAATATAACTGAAAGAACACAGGAAAATGGATTGTTTGTGTCAGTTTTTGCATCACTGTTGTGTTGTTCATCAGAATTTAGTCTTCATTCCTTCATATAGCATTAGTCTGAAAATGATGAATTCATATCAGTCTGGTCTGTGTACTTTTTCGTTCATTCGATTTTCATTTCATAAACAGGTATTAAAAAACACTGCAGCCAGGACATTCTAACTCTTAACGTGAAAAAGCTTAATGTGGTTTAATGTACCTAAGCAATGATCAATGTTTACCAAATTTCTCTCTCATATTGCTCCTCATAACCATTGAAAACTGTCAAAAAATCTAAACCAAAGTCCAATTATTATGGACGTTATGTGACTGATAACTGACTGTTTAGTTACATTAAACCACGTTAAGTGTTAGAATTTCCCAGCTGCAGTTGAGGGAAACTGTAGCCTATAACTTCCTAAGCGACTGATCATCTGTTTTTTGCCACCCTTTACATAATAAATATGGCTATGAAATAGAACATGAAATACATAAATGAGGCAATACATATATAGGCATTATCTAGTCATTATAGTTCAATAGCCTAAATACATATGTTTTACTTATATTTATTTCCGGGAACTTTTATTTATTCCGTCTATTAGTTTTGTTATCTCACAGACTCTGACTAAAAGCAGCAGCAAGCCTGCCTGACAACAGTGCATCATAGCATATCACTGCAAAGAAAAGAAAATATGAATAAATCACAAGCGCGGCAGATTCCCAGCTCAGCTAGAACGGGTAACGCCAGCGAACCGCAGGGACCGAGGTCGCAGGGCTGGTGGCTAGCTGCTAGCTAGCTGCAGCAGCAGCAGCTAATATTAGAATATTAGACCCAGCACCGGAGGTCTGATCCCCATGATCTGATCCTGAACCGCCTGTGACTCTCTGCCAGATCAGCAAGTTTAACGGCAGCAACAGAAAGTTTGCTGGGATTGTTAACGGTGGCGTAACGGTACCGTTACAGCCGTGAACTGAAATTCTGTTTCCTCAGTCAGCTGGTTCGACTCTCTTTGGGCGAAGTTGTCTGCGGCGGGAAGAGACAGAGAGTCAGAGGGAGCATTATCAAGAGTATAGGTCCATCTTCGTCCGCTTATCCGGTGTCGGGTCGCGGGGGGAGCAGCTCCAGCAGGGGACCCCAAACTTCCCTTTCCCGAGCAACATTAACCAGCTCCGACTGGGGGATCCCGAGGCGTTCCCAGGCCAGGTTGGAGATATAATCCCTCCACCTAGTCCTGGGTCTTCCCCGAGGCCTCCTCCCAGCTGGACGTGCCTGGAACACCTCCCTAGGGAGGCGCCCAGGGGGCATCCTTACCAGATGCCCGAACCACCTCAACTGGCTCCTTTCGACGCAAAGGAGCAGCGGCTCTACTCCGAGCTCCTCACGGATGAGTGAGCTTCTCACCCTATCTCTAAGGGAGACGCCAGCCACCCTCCTGAGGAAACCCATTTCAGCCGCTTGTACCCTGGATCTCGTTCTTTCGGTCATGACCCAGCCTTCATGACCATAGGTGAGGGTAGGAACGAAAACTGACCGGTAGATCGAGAGCTTTGCCTTCTGGCTAAGCTCTCTTTTCGTCCACAACGGTGCGATAGATTGAATGCAATACCGCACCCGCTGCGCCCGATTCTCCGACCAATCTCCCGCTCCATTGTCCCTCACTCGCGAACACAACCCCAAGGTACTTGAACTCCTTCACTTGGGGTAAGGACTCATTCCCTACCTGGAGAAGGCATTCCATCGGTTTCCTGCTGAGAACCATGGCCTCAGATTTAGAGGTGCTGATCCTCATCCCAACCGCTTCACACTCGGTTGCGAACCCGATCCAGTGAGTGCTGAAGGTCGCAGGCCGATGATGCCATCAGGACCACATCATCTGCAAAGAGCAGCGATGAGATCCCCAGCCCACCAAACTGCAACCCCTCCCCACCCCGACACGCCTCGATATCCTGTCCATAAATACTACAAACAGGATTGGTGACAAAGCGCAGCCCTGGCGGAGGCCAACCCTCACCTGAAACGAGTCCGACTTACTACCGAGAACCCGGACACAGCTCTCGCTTTGGTTGTACAGAGATTGGATGGCCCTGAGAAGACCCCCTCACCCCATACTCCCGCAGCACCTCCCACAGTATCTCCCGGGGACCCGGTCATACGCCTTCTCCAAATCCACAAAACACATGTAGACCCGGTTGGGCATACTCCCAGGCTCCCTCCAGGATCCTTTGAGAGTGAAGAGCTGGTCCGTTGTTCCACGACCAGGACGGAATCCGCATTGTTCCTCCTCAACCCGAGGTTCGACTATTGGCGAACCCTCCTTTCCAGCACCTTGGAGTAGACTTTACCAGGGAGGCTGAGAAGTGTGATACCCCTATAATTGGCACACACCCTCTGGTCCCCCTTTTTAAAAAGGGGAACCACCACCCCAGTCTGCCACTCCTTTGGCACCGTCCCAGACTTCCACGCAATGTTGAAAAGGCGTGTCAACCAGGACAGCCCCTCCACACCCAGAGCCTTGAGCATTTCTGGACGGATCTCATCAATCCCTCGGGCTTTGCCACTGTGTAGTTGTTTGACTACATCAGTGACTTCCGCCTGGGAAATCGACGACAATCCCCCATTATCCTCCAGCTCTGCCTCTAACATAGTATTAGTCTGATTCAGGAGTTCCTCAAAGTGCTCCTTCCACCGCCCTATTACCTCCTCAGTTGAGGTCAACAGTGTCCCATCCTTACTGTACACAGCTTGGATGGTTTCCCCCCCCTCCTGAGGTGGCGAACAGTTTTCCAGAAGCACTTTGGTGCCGACCGAAAGTCCTTCTCCATGTCTTCTCCAAACTTCTCCCACACCCGCTGCTTTGCCTCTTTCACGGCAGAGGCTGCAGCCCTTCGGGCCCTTCGGTACCCTGCAACTGCCTCCGAGTCCTCCGGGATAACATATCCCGGAAAGACTCCTTCTTCAGTCGGACGGCTTCCCTGACCACCGTTGTCCACCACGGTGTTCGTGGGTTACCGCCCCTTGAGGCACCTAAGACCCTAAGACCACAGCTCCTCGCTGCAGCTTCAGCAATGGAAACTTTGAACATTGTCCACTCGGGTTCAATGCCCCCAGCCTCCACAGGGATGCACGAAAAGCTCCGCCCGGAGGTGTGAGTTGAAAGTCTGTTGGACAGGGGCCTCCTCCAGACGCGTTCCCAATTTACCCGCACTACACGTTTGGGCTTACCAGGTCTGTCCAGAGTCTTCCCCACCCTCTGACCCAACTCACCACCAGATGGTGATCGGTTGACAGCTCTGCCCCTCTCTTCACCCGAAAGTGTCCAAAACATACGGCCTCAGATCAGATGAAACGATTATGAAATCGATCATTGACCTTCGGCCTAGGGTGCTCTGGTACCAGGTACACTTATGAGCATCCCTATGTTCGAACATGGTGTTCGTTATAGACAATCCATGACTAGCACAGAAGTCCAACAACAAACAACCACTCTGGTTTAGATCAGGGAGGCCGTTCCTCCCAATCACGCCTCCAGGTGTCTCCATCATTGCCCACGTGTGCGTTGAAGTCCCCCAGCAGAACAATGGAGTCCCCACTGGAGCCCCATGCAGGACTCCAGTCAAGGTCTCAAGAAGGCCGAATACTCCGAACTCCTGTTTGGTGCATATGCACAAACAACAGTCAGAGTTTTCCCCCACAACCCGCAGGCGAGGGAGGCGACCCTCTCGTCCACGGGGTAAACTCCAACACAGCGGCGCCAGCCGGGGCTTGTGAGTATCCCCACACCCGCCCGGCGCCTCACACCCTGGGCAACTCCGGAGAAGAAAAGAGTCCAACCCCTATCCAGGAGTATGGTTCCAGAACCAAGACTGTGCGTAGAGGTAAGCCCCACCAGATCTAACCGGTAGCGCTCCACCTCCCGCACCAGTTCGGCTCCTTCCCCACAGAGAGGTGACGTTCCACGTCCCCAGAGCCAGCGTCTGCTGCCCGGGTCTGGTCCGTCGAGGCCCCTGACCTTCACTGCCACCCATGTGGCATCGCACCCGACCCCAACGGTTCCTCCCACAGGTGGTGGGCCCATGGGATGGAGAGGGAGTTGCCACGTAGCTTGTTCGGGCTGTGCCCGGCTGGGCTCCGTGGCAAACCCGGCCACCAGGTGCTCGCCGACGAGCCCACCGTCTGGGCCTGGCTCCAGACGGGGGCCCCGGGCTTCCTCCGGGCAGGGTCACTCCATCTCTGCTTAGCTTTTTCATTGGGGTTTTTGAACCATTCTTTGTCTGGCCCCTCACCTGAGACCACTTTGCCTTGGGAGACCCTACCAGGAGCACAAAGCTCCAGACAACACAGCCCTCAGGTTCACAGAGACACACAAACCTCTCCACCACGATAAGGTGATGGTTCACGGAGAGCAGGTGTATACGGAGTATAGGTTTCCAAAGTAATTTTAGCCTGGGCTGAAAGCAACACTGGTAGGCTAGGCTGGCGCTGTTGCCTTGGAAATGACAACATCTGGTCTCTGAATATGAAAAAACAGGCCTGTTTTCATTTCTATTTTCGAGTGTTTTTTTTTTTGTCATATGAAATAGAAAATGAAAATCACAGAATATTTTAAATTTCTCCAATCCCCTTTTGACCATGAAAAGGAAAAAACGCCTTGTATTTCAATTTCAAATTTCGTATTTTAAAAAGAAAATCAAATAACCATTTGTTTTTTGTTTTATAATACCTGTTTATGAAATTAAAATCGAATGAACGAAAAAGTACACGGACCCAGTCTGTTAAGTACAATTTCACCACTATAATAAAACAGATCTAGAAATGATATGCTTTATTTGCAACTTAAATATGTTATTTTTTTAATTAATACAAAGCAAACTGAGCAGAAAAGAACAAGTGTTTTGTTTGTTTGTTTCTCCTAGGTGTGACTGAAGTACCCTTGTTGTAATATAATAGTAAAATCATGTTACATACACTTATCATTTATGTTTCTTGCTTAAATTCACAGGGTGCACAACCAGGCCTGGGAAAGAAAATTACTGATATCCACAAAACCAAATCAGATAAGGTAAGGTGTATATATATATATATATATATATATATATATATATATATAGTGGGGGAAATAAGTATTTGACCCCTTGCTGATTTTGCAGGTTTGCCCACTTACAAAGAATGCAAAAATCTACAATTTTAATCATATGTACATTCTAACAGTGAAAGACAGAATCCCAAAGAAAATTCCAGAAAATCACATCATATGAATTTATTAAAATTGATAACCATCTGATGAGGAAAAACAAGTATTTGACCCCCTGGACAAACAGCAAGTATTCTGGCTCCTACAAGCCAGTTAGTCTTTCTTTAAGACACAGCCCCAATCCGAACCAATTATCTACATCAAATACACCTGCCTCACCTCGTTACCTGTATAAAAGACACCTGTCAACACCCAAACAACCAGCATCCAACATCACCACCATGGGCAAGACCAAAGAGCTTTCTACGGTCATCAGGGACAAGATTGTTGATCTGCACAAGGCTGGGATGGGCTACAAGAGAATCGGAAAGCAATTTGGAGAGAAAAGATCAACTGTCGGTGCAGTTATCAGGAAATCCATGACGGCGTAGTGTGTTACCAACCGTTTCTTTTGTAACTGTGGTCCCAGCTGCCTTCAGTTGATTCATCAGTTCCCCCCTTGTGGTTTTGGGATGATTCCTCACCGTTCGCATGATCAGGGACACCCCACGAGGCAAGATCTTGTGTGGAGGCCCAGACCGAGGGAGGTTGGCGGTGGTGTGGTGCTTCTTCCATTTCCTGATAACTGCACCGACAGTTGATCTTTTCTCTCCAAGTTGCTTTCCGATTCTCTTGTAGCCCATCCCAGCCTTGTGCAGATCAACAATCTTGTCCCTGATGTCCGTAGAAAGCTCTTTGGTCTTGCCCATGGTGGTGATGTTGGATGCTGGTTGTTTGGGTGTTGACAGGTGTCTTTTATACAGGTAACGAGGTGAGGCAGGTGTATTTGATGTAGATAATTGGTTCGGATTGGGGCTGTGTCTTAAAGAAAGACTAACTGGCTTGTAGGAGCCAGAATACTTGCTGTTTGTCCAGGGGGTCAAATACTTGTTTTTCCTCATCAGATGGTTATCAATTTTAATAAATTCATATGATGTGATTTTCTGGAATTTTCTTTGGGATTCTGTCTTTCACTGTTAGAATGTACATATGATTACAATTGTAGATTTTTGCATTCTTTGTAAGTGGGCAAACCTGCAAAATCAGCAAGGGGTCAAATACTTATTTCCCCCACTGTATATATAGTAATGATGTTAAAGAAAGCTATGTAGACCTAATATCTTATGTGTTGATGTCTATGAATTTGTCTTTAATAGGAGCACACTATACAAAGACAACAGTGGAGAGTTGCTGGATCTTTCTGTCCTCAAAGTGCCAGAGATCTACAAGGACTTCACCCCTCTTTCTGCACCATCACCTGCATAATCAAAGAGAGAACAAACTGTTTTCTCTGTTGACATGAATAGGTGCCTGTAATGTCTGCCAATATATTCAATCAACTCAATAAATGTTGATAAGTATCACTGATATTTCTTAAATCATTGTAGTTTTTCAGAGCAATAAGATACAGATTATTAAAACCATGTTCATATTTGCAACAAATTAAAACCCTGATCAAGGCAAATTGTTTTTTTCATTTTCCATAACATTTATAAAAAAAAAACAGTACAATTAAATTGACCAGAGCTGACACTTGGTAAATAGCTTTAATTTACCTTGTCAAAACAATGAGTAATTCATAACAAATTGCACAATATTTGACACAAAACCTTAAAAGTGTATGGTTCATACTACGGTGAAAGCAGAACAATTTGCCTATAGGATTTACTGTAGCAGGAACATTGATATTGGCAAACAGATGACCCAGGTTAAGGTGAGTTTATGAGCAGGGTTATGAATAAAGATAAGATAAGCCTAGTGTTCACAAGAGGGATGATTCAATTATTGCAACACAAATTAATAATAATTCAATTAAATAGGAGGTATATACAACTATTAGAAAATAAATGAACTATACAAGAGCAATTAAGGTTAAGTTATAAGGTAGTGGTAAGCTAAAGTGACGTATAATCAATAGCATGGAGTCAAGTCAACAGTGTACACCAGAATAATATATACTGTGGTTAAGTAATGATACTTATTGTTGTCTGTATTAGAGTCAAGTCAATAGTGTACACCAGAATAATATATACTGTGGTTAAGTAATGATACTTACTGTTGTTTGTACTAATATAACAAAACAAAAAATATACTAATATAATATAGTGTGTGATGCAGTATGGAGAACAACCAAGTCCCATATGAACCCAAGAGACTTTTAGTGCAGCTGTTGATGTTCACTACAAACAAAACTTGCAGATGGTTGTAGTCTGTAGTCAGCCATACCGTAGGTAGATCTGGACCAGATGGTTGTAGTCTGTAGTCAGCCATACAGTAGGTAGATCTGGAGCAGATGGTTGTAGTCTGTAGTCAGCCATACAGTAGGTAGATCTGGACCAGATGGTTGTAGTCTGTAGTCAGCCATACAGTAGGTAGATCTGGACCAGATGGTTGTAGTCTGTAGTCAGCCATACAGTAGGTAGATCTGGAGCAGATGGTTGTAGTCTGTAGTCAGACATACAGTAGGTAGATTTGGAGCAGCAGGGTGAATTCTAGCTATCATGGGTTGGTGATATGACACACACAGATCAACAGGGGTCGAGCCCCTCAGCCCCACCTGGATGAAAAGAACGTGAAACAAAATACTTGTTTTTTCAGTTCAGTTTGCTTTGTATTAATTAAACAAATAACTGCTATTTAAGGAGCAAATAAGAAATAGCATATCATTTCTAGATTTGTTTTTATTATAGTGGTGAAATTGTACTTAATGTTACAACTTTTTAAACAGACTGATATGAATTCATCATTTTCAGACTAATGCTATATGAAGGAATGAAGACTAAATTCAGTGAAGCAAAAACTGACACAAACAATCCAGTTTCTTGTGTTCTTTCAGTTATATTACAGTTTAGGTTTTACTACTGGCTCTAACATGAAATTAGCCAAATCCCCAGGAACATGGTTAACCAAACGAGGAAAAAATACAAAGTGAGGTCATCACATATACACATACAGTCCGTCATATGTCGTTCAATCTAGCTATACAATAAAGAAAATCTATTTGTTTATGGACATCAAGCTAGGCTATATGCTAGCGCCATATGTTAGCTAGCTAGCTAGGTGCTTAAGTTATGTTACTCACCCTCGTAGTTGTGGACATAACTTCATACGTCCCACTTCAAAGCTATCTCCCGTTTCCTGATGGGTGCAGGTGAAAGTGCGTCGACCATTCTGTGCACATTGTTGACATATACTTATAATAAAGCAATGAACGGCGCGGGGGTATATAAACTTGGTTACAGTTATCGGTTACAGTGCAGCCGCCCTCAACAGACGTTCTAACGTAAAGTGAACGCACCCTCAACGGGGCAGGGATCATTTCATTGGTCAACACTACAGCTGGCATTCTATTGGTTGTTGACTTTTGGCAGGGTTATAACACAAAAAAATCCAAGCGTGCAGGAGAGATCCGAGAGCAGAAAATTTGCAAGCGAGCAGAATCAGCCTGAGTGCGAGGAGAAGGTTCAAAGCTGAGAGCAGGAAATCTGTCCAAACAACAACATATCTGAGTCTAAGCAGAAAGTTTGAGCACAAGCAGAGCAAATCCAAGCACGAGCAGTGACTATTTGAGTGTGAGAGCAAGAAATCTGAACATAATATCAGTGAGAAATGCTCTCAAATTGAAATAATGCCCTCTTGACTAATGGCAGTAATATAACTCCATAAATATGAGATTGTATTCTGAACAAGCCGCCATGACAGTCTGTCTTTGAATTTCTGTCTTTTGAAGTTTTGGGCGACAATACAGATTAGCGCCGATTGCTGTTATGGAGACGTATTACGTCTCGTCGTTTTGATGTGTTCCGAAGCACTTTTTTGACCAACTCGGGGAGACTGATCAGTCCAACTGCCTTTTCTGCCGAGGGTCGGCCGTCTGGTCGGTGTGTCTGGGCCTTTATGCAACACTAGAGCACTTTTCCCGCTTTGGTCCCCCCTACAGGTTGGAAGTGGAATTGTCCATTACATTACATTATACAAGTTTGCCAGATCGGGTAGCGGATCTGTAGTTCGAATGAGACATAATGAGATATTACGACCGCGGTAATGGACAATTCCGCTTCCAACCTATAGGGGGACCAAAGCGGGAAAAGTGCTCTAGTGTTGCTTTAATGACTTGTGTTGTCCTCGGGTCAAATTTGACCCATTTTCAAAGTTTTTATATCAGAAATATGGGGTTCTTACAACCAAATTGCCCCAAAATAACTTGGATGCATGCATGTACGTTGTATGGAACCCATACAACATATACATTCATGCATCCATGTTCTTCGCAGGTAAAATTATTGATTACTTCCATTGAATTTTGGTCGATTTATTAAATTTCATGGCTTTTGAAAAAAAAAGAAAAGTTTAAATGTTTTCAAAACAGCATCCATGGGGGGTGTGGCCTTGACCAACTGCCACTTTGCTCGTTTGAAAGCCATGATGTCTCTCTCTCATGGGTGGGCTAAATTCTCTGAGCGGGCAAAGCAGAGAAAGGGGAGGTAACCTTGCTCCTTATGACCTCATAAGGAGCAAGATTCCAGATCGGCCCATCTGAGCTTTCATTTTCTCAAAGGCAGAGCAGGATACCCAGGGCTCGGTTTACACCTATCACCATTTCTAGCTAGCCTCGTGAGACCGTCCTGATCTCGCGAGCTCCAGTTTTCTACTCGCAGATCATTCTGGCATCATGAGATTGAGAAAATTGAGAACATTTGGAGCCGTTCGCCAAACGACCGACCAATCAGCGTTGGTTTTGAGACGCATTAGTCTAAACAACACGGCAGCTTCCACGGATGAGATGAGCTTAGCTATCGTGCAAGTTTTATCCAAATTAGAAAGTATTCCTTCATTGAAAGAAGAGCAAAAAACGGCATTGGAGGCTTTTCTCGGAGGAAAACATGTTTTTGCTCTTCTCCTGACTGGTTTCGGCAAGAGTTTGATCTGATTGGTTGATTTGGCCTGTCTATCACCAACAAAGGTGGCGATAGACGGTTTATCCAATCAGCTAACCAGTATTTTCGCGGAAAGTTCCCAGATGGATATGAGCAAATGCGAAGCAATCCATCTGGTGGAGTCAGGTTAATTTCTAGCCACAGGGTGACTATAGGCAGGCTGGGGGAACGCATAGCCTATTTATGTTAAAAAACCTCATAAAGTGAAATTTTCATGCCATGGGACCTTTAACTATTATATTAGTCAAAATAATGAATAATATATATAGGTAGGCCCTATAATGCCATTTTATTAGGTTTATTGACCATGAAGTAAAAAAAAAGCATTTAAAAGAGGGATAAAAACGTTGAAAAAAGCATAAAAAAGTCAGAAAAAGTTCCAAACAAAGCGCGTTTTTCAATTTTGACCTGGAATGACAAGTTCATTGCCTGGTTGACACCAGACCCTTCTCAGTTGCAACTGAGAGTGGGTCTAGGGAAAGTTTATTTCCAAAGGGGCGTCACCAACGGACGCCGCTCAAATGCCTCTGGGCGCAATTGGATAGTCCTTCAACCAATCAGACCAACGATCCGGATGACGTAGCAGCGACAGCGGCATCAACGCATGGATGTAAGAGAACATCAACGGGTTTGGCGCATGGACGTATTAAGAGAACACTGGGGAGGGGGGGAGTATTAAGAGAACATGTAAACAAAACGCTATCGTCATCGTGTAAAGCCCGCCTCAACAGTTGTGATTGGTGCCTCGATTTGGAAAAATTGGAAATGGGCTTGAATGTGTGGCTTCTTATATAGCCTACGGTCTATGGCTCTTGGCCAGACTGACTTGCAGAGCAAATCTCAAATTTGCCGGAAGTTCGTCAGGGTTTTTCCAGGCTAACAAATTCAGGGACGACGGTGAAGACAACACAATTATTATTATTAGAACACAAGAAACCCATGAGCCTTTAATAATGTATTACCAACATTTTATAAGTGCATTATTACCAAATAGAAATGATAAATTCCCTAATTCTTTCATGGCTTAGCCTAGCATTAGCAAATTATTTATTAACCATTAATATTGAACTTATTGAGCCCTCTACAAATGAAAAAGTGGAACCCAAATATTGCCTGGACAATGGGTTTTGAGTGATAATGTCCACTGTTATGAACAGTATACCATTTCTTTAAATGTACGAGTGATTTGAGTTCTCCCTGTTCAGTCTGTTGTGATGTTCGAAGCGTCTGTAGCTGGTTGTTGTGAAGATATACATCTACTGTCACTTAAACGTGATTCAGAGATGGTAATCTAACTGGCTGCCGCTGAGTCGTCTGACAGCCCGCTGATTTACAGTATTGGTAGTTTTCTTCCTATTAGGCTGCCCGTCAGCGTGCGCACACTGCGCGCGCCATGCCAAGAACATAGCATGCTGGTGAGTGGGGGCGTTAGGAGACAGTCATTTTTTCCTCTAGTCCTGAGGGGTCTCCTTCTCTAGCCTATATAAGGCACTGGGAGCTGCTCAGGAGTTCCACAGCTCCTGTGTGCTCCAGGAACACCGCCAACAAGCAGCAGCTCGCTCCTCTCACAAGGGAATAATACCTACAGCTCTCCGGCGCGCAGAGGAAACTGCTCTGAAATATTCAACTGGATACAAAGTGAGAAAGATCGAGGTGAGCAAGATAAGACATTACACACATGTATTTGCAATGTATTGTGTTTCAGGTACGCTGTGGTACCAGGGATTTTACTGTAGATGGGCTCTGACTGATCTCAGGTTCCACCAACAAAAATATAAATACATTTTATTTTTTTTATTTTGACATTATGAACTTATGACACGAGCACTTCTCTGATAATTTCAGTTCTGCGTTACGAACCATACAAACCTGTTGGCAAGACTGCCATTCATTGTGAGTCTGCAGCTTCACTGAGCAAATGCGAATGGGAGAGCAGTAGCTACAATGATGAAAAATATAAATATACAGGCAGTAAGCTTATGAGCAAAGTATTTCAAAATGTAATGCTAGATTTGAAGTTATTAATACAATAAAAACCCATACATCACAAAAAACAAAATTTAGAGTTCTAGGGTCAAACCACTACTGTAGTGCCAATCTTTAAAGGGCATGAACAAGCGAGCGATTATCTATGAAAATGTACTGTGTAGATATAAATCAGACAATTTATATGGTGCCATGAGTTGTGTTTACATTCAACCTCGTGGTGAGGTGGAGAGGAGGTCAGCCACTCTTTGAGTCCCCATAGACAACATGTAGATAGTTTGTGTGTGTCCTAGTCATCTGCTTTGTCTGTCACTTTCATATAAAATTCATGAGAGCCATGAGAAGGGCCCAGACAGACTAGTTGGTAGAGGTTCAGTGTGAAAATGGGGAGTGGGGGGGGCACAGGGAGAGGAGAAGGGTGTGGTGCCTGAGCTGCCCTGTCTCACAGTGCCCAGAGCTGGCACAGCAGGTTGACACAGAGCCGGTGCCAGACCTCAAGCCGTCTTTTCAGCCAGAGGGAAAAAGGTGAAGTGATTCAAGGAGGAGAGCAACCAGTGCGAGCTAGACCTTGGTTTATTTTGTCTTTCTTCTTCGATCACACTGACTGCTCTTCTCTCTTTATAAAACTTTGTGACTCTGATATTTGGTTTCAGAGGGAGGTCAGATGTACGGTCAGTTACAGAATATTGCCCCTGGATGGGTCAGGAATGCAGTGTTCAGCAAGGTGAGAGCTTGTCTCCCTCCTCAGTGTCCCGCCCTGCTGCTCACTTTGTCTAGAAAATAATCAGTCAGAAGACGGGCAGATAGGTAGATAGTATTTCTCAGTTTAACTAAGGTGCAGCAAGCCCAATGCGAGTCAGTGTAATATTTTCTGATAAAGCGTACATGCTCTTTATAACAGGTACTATTAAAGCTATATTATTACTGGGTAGAGAGACTCTGAATGAAACGATGCTAATCAGGCTGCGAGGGTTAACTAAACTCAGTCCTGACAAAGTTTATCTCTTGGATGCAGAAGCCAACTGGTTGGTTCATTGTGGTACAGTTCATGTTGTTTTTTGTGTCCGTGCAAAAATATTTGACACTGTTCAAAATAAGATAATTGCAGAGTTGCACACTCGGAAATTTTGGTCGGTATTTGTGAGGATCACTCACAAAGTAGTATGTCACAATATGTTGCACAATATACTGACAGTATCGTGATGTAGTCAGTTTTGGGATGCACAATATATTGCAAGACAATCATCTGTGGCACATCACAGTATCTGTGTAGAGAAAGAGGAAAACATACTTCTTAATAACTTATAATAACAATATGATTCACTCCAATACAACATCCCCCATACAGCCTCGCAAATGACCAGACACATGAATTGCTAACACCTCAGTGTAAACAATGCTGAACATGCAAAACTTCTCAAGGGAAGGACTTAGTGCAAGGCAGTTGTTCTAGTTCTGTTAGTGTGCCTGATTAACAACTAATAGTTTTTATGCAACAGCCACAAATCGGCTGAATTGACAGAAATGAGAACAGCTGAGAGTAAAAAGTTCAGAGTTGAGGGATGAGTTGAGTTGAGCCTCAGCATCACAACAGACTGTGTGCCAGTATCAGTTACAACATCACACAATACAAGTGGAAGAATAAAGAATTATACATTTCCATGTCAATATTTTATCCCACAAACATGGTTATAGAAAGTGACTCCTACATTAGTTTAGTAATGTTGTACACCTATATTTTGTAATCTGTACTCTGCTGTGTTGACTCACACAGTGGGGAAAGACTTAATAAATGTTTCCTCACTGCAGGTTGTGTCTGGGACTTCACACACAATCTGCTGTCTGCTGCAGTCTGAAAGTCGAAACCCTGACAGCTGAAGTGTCAGAATGACCTGTGCTGCCATGACCTGGATCCCTGTCCTCTCCCTCTCCCTCCTGCTGTTGTACGTCAGGTACTCAGCTTCCCTCTTCCTGCCCGACTCCAATGAGTTCAGGCAGCTGCTGAGCCGCTACAAGGAGAAAGTGGACCAGAACAGCACCAACAACACAGCTAGCAACAGGAACCGACGAGCCATCCGCTGGTCGGACCGCGAAGAGATCCTTCAGCTGCACAACAAGCTGAGGGGCGCGGTCTACCCCACTGCCTCGAACATGGAGTACATGGTGAGACATGTCCCATCACCCCAATTACGCATTGTTCTATTATTCCCTAAAAGTTATTCTAAGATTATTATAAAAGGTATCAACTATAATCTTTGGCTTTACCTCAGAAAGAACGTCATTTTAATGTGTCAGCAACCTCTGAAATGGGGCTGGTGATTAGCGTTTAAAGTGGTATTCTGCCTAGAAAAGCAGCTTTGCTGTAAAAAAAAAAAAAAAAAGCCTTTTCTATTTGCTGGAAACATGCAGTAATGATGGTGAGCTGTTGCCAGCCTGCTGTGCTGCTCTTTTACAAGGAGGGTAATAATCCTGACTCTGGTATACCTGCAAACAGCTCAGACAAGACAGGCGAGTGAAGGAGGGCTGGGTCAAAGGAGGACAGAGAGAAGAGAAGGATAGGATAGAAAGGGAAAATCATGGGACGACGTGGAACATAAATGGGTAAAGTAGGAGAGGGATTATTGTTGAGATGCACAGGAGGTTACTGAAAACCACGAGCTCCATAAAGTTGAAAGAGGCAGTGATGTATGGCCTGTGTTTCTCTGGAGTGCGGTTATAGCCGGGAAGGAAAGTGTCTGAAGATTTACTCTGCCCAGTGCTCTCTCAAATTCCAGTGAACAGGCAGTGTGTGTTTGTGCTAGTGTATGGGTGTTTGGGGTTACAGTGGTGTCTGTGTGTGCATGTTTTAGCGACCACCAAAAGGCTGGAAATTTACTGAGGAGATGTGCTTTGAGGGGCCGTGCTGTATGTAGTACCTCCCTCCCTTCATAGCGCCCCCTCCACGGCAAGAGTCAGGTGTCTTCTCCGCTTTCCACCCTCCTCTCCAACACTGTAAAGAAACCGACTCAGGAAATGTGGATAATTCAGCTGGGATAGCTGGAGATTTGTAGTGGACCAGTGCCAAGCGCCAGCTGCCCTACTCAAATGTCACCGTCAAAGGTTAATGTTGTACTTCAGTACTCGGTTTCAGCTCACTGGAGTGGGAAGGAAGGAAGTGCAGGAGTAGAGGCCTTAAACAAGTTGCGGTTAGGTATCTACTCAGTCAGAGTCAGAACAAGATGTGGATTATAATGCTTTATATTGTGGCAGACGCAGCAGGTGATTGTCGCAAAGTCTTCCCATTGGTGTCTAAAAATCAGTGAATTCCTTGTTAAAAACTCGTTTTACTTTATGTGTGCAGGTTTGGGATGATGAGTTGGAGCGGTCCGCCACTCACTGGGCAGAGCAGTGTCAGTGGGACCATGGACCTCAGGACCTGCTCATGTCTATTGGACAAAACCTGGCTGTTCACTGGGGAAGGTGAGATCCAATAACACACATCGTCTGTGAGCTATGTTATGCATTAAAAAACTGAGACTTTATCCGTGTTTTTTTTTATTATTAATAGCGGGTGAAAATGAAATCAGATTTGATAAATACCATTACTGGTACTAGGGCTTTTATTAATTCGGTACCAAAATCAAAACATATTTTTTGGGAAATATAAACATGTTTTTTCAGAAAACATTTTAATTTATTTATCACTCTATCGCACTTTTGTTTATTTATAAAGGGTTCATAAATTTCAACAGTAGCAAATAGCTTTATTATTGGTTAATAAATAATTTACTAATGCTTTACATGTTAGTTAAAAGACATATGATTATAAGACCACAGTCTTAGTCCCTTTTAGTTGATATAACTGCAGTTATGAAATTCATTGGTAAATGCTTAATAAGCTGATAATTAATAGATTCTGGTCCAGATCCCCTGCAGCCCTTTTGCAGAAGGTGATATGGGGATGGGGACATGTTAAACATGCTTAGCCATAAGCATGTTAGCATTTTCACCATAACCCATGTTGACATAAGCATTTACCGTAACTCAAAGCACCGCTGTGCCCAAGTACAGCCTTACAGAGCCGATGGCATGGCAATCCACTTCTTCTTTTCTTCATCCACCAACAAAAGACCAAGGGCTCCCAATGCCAGTACCATTTACAAGTTTTTATCAGACATTTTTCTCGATTACAGGAATCGAAATTACACGCAGTGAGAAAATTGTCTTCACGGATCACAACAACAGTTTATATAGCCGCATTCCTGTCGGGCTTCCGTTTTCCCCTGTTTTGAACGACGAGTACAGACGAAGAAGAGTTATTTCCTTGCACGCATGCGCAGAACGTACGTGGTACTTGGCTGTCGGCTGTAGTCTCTGCGGTGTGTTCCAGTGCTAATTTTTGGCCAAGACAAAAGGCGATGCCACACGTTTTTGATACTCAATGCTACATACAGATTTCGGTACCAAAAAGTATTAAGTTTTGATACCCAGGCTACACAAAGTTTGGAGTTATTCTGTCCCATAATCAGCAAGTCATACAGACTTTCTATGTACTTCTTTCTTTCTTTATTCCCTATTTCTATATTTTCTGAGCTGTCAATGCTGCATAGGAAGTTGTTTCCTGTAAACTACAGTGATTAGTACTGCTCCTTTAAAGGTCCAATGTGTAGGAATTTCTCCAATCTAGCGTTGAGATCATATATCGCAATCAACTCTCTCGCGCCACGCAGTTCAAAGTACGTATTACAGCTACGATAGCCTTCACGCTTCAAAAAGACGGTCTCTTGCTCTTTTCAATATTCTTTTTCTGGGCGAAGAAGAAGACTCCTGTTCCTGAAATTTGGATTTTGAATACATATGGTCCTCCATGTTTCCTTCTTCAAACTTGCTGGGTCTGGGAAGCTACAATACCCGTTAGCAGCATTAGCAGCACTAGTGAGTTTATCACGTGACATTGAAAACGCGAAAGGCGGAACAGTATGTCCTGTATGTCATACCGGCTAACGTATTTCAAGATGGCGCATGAATATGGAGCGTCTACCCCAGTTCATGTGAATGCAAATGTAAAATTTCAAGCCAAAAAGAATACTTGGAATTGATGGTGGTGGTAAATGGTAAAAAAAACAACCTTTAAAACAAATCTTGGTACATTAATATCTGTAAAGCACAAGCATGGGCAGCGCTAGTCAGCGCTAGCAAATTAAGGTTGATTTCTGTGTTAATGAGTGTGTTTGTGGGTCCGAGTCGATACTATTTGATTTGATTTATTTAATTGTAAGAGAGTGCCTTACACATGATAAAAGGACATCAAATACAATCAAGAATGAAAACACAATGAAGTCCAAGACTTATTTCCATTGTGGACTACTAGACACAGTAGGCCTCTGAGCATGACAGTGTATCGCTGTCCCAGCAGGTGTCCTTCCAGTAATCTGTCCCTCTTTACAACCAAATTCCTCCCTCCACATTCCCTTCTTTTCTTTCTGTGCCAGCAAACCCTGATATGTATTTTTTCCACTCCCCCTCTACTCTCTCCATTTATAAGCTCAGCACTTTTCAATACCGTAAAAAGAGATGTTTATAACAAGAGCTTGAACTGATTTGTTGGGCTGTGGAGCCATGTTTAGGTTTGCACTGATTCTTTTTTTTCCAACCTGATTTGATTTCCCCTGTTATGACGGGGGAACAGACTGCTGTTCTGTGTGCCAGGTCAAATTCAGACTCATCATTTGAGGCCTGAAGGGAGGAGGAGGGGCAGTGAGGTTCATGCAGTGTTTCTCATGTCTAGCCAAAGCAGCTGGCAGCTCCCTCAGATATTTCCCTTTTGCCCCTGGTACCTGGATGGCCTGTGACTGATCCTACTGTTTGTGTGTGTGTGTGTGTGTGTGTGTGCGCGCGCGTGCGTGTGCGTGTGCGTGTGCGTGCGCATGCGTGTGTGTGTGTGTGTGTGTGTGTGTGTGTGGGCCCTACAGATACCGCTCTCCTGCCTTCCATGTCCAGGCCTGGTACGATGAGGTGAAAGACTACACCTATCCCTACCCCCAGGAGTGCAATCCCTGGTGTCCAGATCACTGCTCCGGGCCCATGTGCACCCATTACACCCAGGTGAGATGAATTAAAAAACCAAAAAAAAACAAACACGGTAGAGCAAGTTAAGATGAAAGAGTTCAGGAGAAAATTTAAGATTAAAATAGGTTAAAGGGATAAACTTGACGCAGTGTCAGTGGGGGCTGAAGACTACAAATATGAATCAAAATCAAAATCAAATATGCATGGAATAAAAAAAGATGATAACTCTGGTTGTGCTGCATTGTATTTTGTGATATCCATCGTGAATCAGACAATTTTATAGAAGTGCAATGTTAAATCGGTGTTGTACTCCCTTAAACCACTTGGCTGTGAGCTATACGCTTACTCTCGAGCTGATCAGTTACTGCAAGAAGTTGAAATATTAGGCACCCAATGTGGTAGGTGTTATTTTTGTTTAAAGTGTATTTTTTAACTTCCTTTTGAAGCGTATACTGTAATGTCTGCTATATTCATTATGAAATATGTTTAGCATCAAGTCATGCGCCTTATTTTAGCTGTAATTTCGAACATATTTTACTTGACAGGTGTTGCTGGGTTACAACATATTTCACAGTATTTATGGGCAGAGTTGTGGAGCGACTGAGGGGTTAAATGACAGGCATGAATATAGTAACTTGTAGACAGTGAAGGATAAATAGAAAATCAGATGCAAGTAGACAGAAAGAGGAGTTGAAGAGTGGATGTGAAAATCAAAAAATCAATCAAAAGAAAACAGAAAAGGGTGAGCTGGCCACCTCTTCCCCTAGACTTTACTTTGTAGCTGCTGGGATGAGTTTACAGAAACATCCATAGTCCTCTCTGCCTTTACTCTGAAACCTGATCACTGCCATCTGGTAGTCATTTCCAGACCACACCAGACACCCCTCACTGCTTGACCTGGATTCTTCTGAAGATGCTGCAGGGAGGAGACAGTGCCAAATCTAAGCATCATCACCACCTTGTCTCTGTCCTTCATTTGCTGAAAGTGTTGATGTACCTGCAGTCTAGGCAGTCCTACTCCATAACTACCTCTGCATATAAATGCTAGACCCTCTGGAGTTAGAGAGTTCATTGAGCTGAACTACCAGCACTCAGCACACATCAGTCTGTGTGCTGACTCACTGCTTCCAGTGGCTTCTAACTGTACCAGGAAAAAGATGAACATTCCTGAGGAGGGAGAGTGCACATGTTTCAGAGTTTGGGAGGAAAGTAAGGAGGAGTTATGGAACATGCTGTGTTGTATTTGCCGTCAAATGGCACATCATTCATCTGAAACACCACTGCAGCAGCTTTCTGTTTAATAAAGCATTTTATTCTACTTTGGACAGTTTTGAGCCCACGCTGACTTCTGGTTTCTTTAGAGTTAAGATATTAAAAACTTGGGCGACCTCTAGCTTACCCAGTAAGAGCGTCTACCGAATCCGACCTGCTACCCTTTCCTGCGTGTCATCCCCCATCTCTCTCCCCCTTTCATGTCTATCCACTGTCACTACTTAATAAAGGGAAAAGCCCGAAAAAACAAAATCTTAAAAAAACAAAAACTGCCATTATCACACTTCTATCAGGATGATGAAAATGATCATTATTGTGTCACAGAGGGCAAACTGGGTTCACACAAGACATGCATCTGACTGAGGCAGAATAACAAGACCGGAACACTCAGCACTCCTGGAAGTCCCAGTGGCCCCATTAATAGTAATGGCCAATCTGGAAATGTGAGACAGGAAATCTAGGCTACAAGCTCAAAAGTTTATTCTATTATGTGTCTGTTCATTCAGCAATTGTTTGTGCTTACTTTGGCCATTCTTTTATTTCTGTCTTTACAGCTGGTCTGGGCAACCACTAGCCGAGTGGGCTGCGCTGTGCACGTGTGTCCAAGGATGAACGTGTGGGGAGAAACATGGGAGAACTCCGTTTACCTTGTGTGCAACTATTCCCCAAAGTAAGATCAATATTCCTCCATGTTCCACTGTTCATCAACACCACTGCTCTCTTCACTCCTGTTTGCATTATTCGTCCTTACATTGCTGACAATTGCTACAATGTGGTTCCCTAATATCCTCCTGAGACCCAGCCCATTGACTTATGTCCACTGTAGTGGACATTTGAGTTTCATTCCTCTCCTTGGAATCGTTTGTGCAAGTCTCTTAATTCCTGCTGTACTGTACAGAGGACATCCTGGGCTTTTCAGTGATGTGTTATTTGATTGGCTGGGAGGCCGGGAACCGCCTCTTTCTTTCAATCCAAAATGGACAGCATAGGAACAAGCACATTTTATGGAAAGATAAGAGATGAGTCAAATATTATTTGTCTATGGTTTTGTTACTATGATAATCATATATTTTCTTGTTCATTAAGGTGTGTTAGGAATCATATATTGAGTTCTGATAGAAACTACATTATGTATCTTTTGAAAAATTGGCATTTTATGAATGTCAATTATAGTGGACATCAGGACTATCTTCATGTAAATAATGACTCCACATCTACCAAATTTGTCTTTTTTTGTACTCAAATGATCCTGTTGTCCACTACAGTGGACATTCTTTAAATAAATAAAAATAAAAAAATTTAAATTGTAAGATGTTTTTTTAATTTTAAACAGGTATGGAATCACAAAAAAATCTGATTAGGAAAAACAAAATTTTCCTCGGTTCTCAGGAGGATATAACTGCACTGCAGATATGTAGCACTAGTTGTCTGAAACATTTGTATTGTATTGTATTGACATATTGGAGCCATTAAAATTCCTGCAGAAGTCAGAATAGAAAAATAATAATGAAGCACAGGGAAAGAAAAATAAGAGCAGAGCAGGCACTTGTTTTCCAGACAGCCCATAAGATGTAATTGCCTGAGAGACAACGAGGAGTGTTTTTATTAGTTTGTGGGATTAATGACTTTTAGGAGCGTTGGCCATGGACAAAGAGTGCTGACGTAATTACAAGGCCATGAGCCCATTGAGGCTAGACTGATGATTCATTGCCACCTTAGTCAAGCTGTCCACTGTTCATTTCTGCAGGGGCAACTGGATCGGCGAGGCTCCATACCAGCATGGCCGCCCTTGCTCCCAGTGCCCTCCCAGCTTTGGAGGAGGATGTAGGAATAACCTGTGCTACAAAGGTGAGCAAACCCACATGGCTTGCATTCAGAGATGTTAAAAATAACCATGTTACCAACCTGAACGCATATCTGTTTGTCTATCTATAGACTCACAGCGCTCAGAGACAGAGGACATGAACGAGGTGGAGAAACCTCAGGTTCCCCTGCCACCTCTTACCACAGCCAAACCTAAACCGTCTCCACCGAAGAAATCAGCATCTAAACCCTCCATTCCTAAGCCCACCACACACAGGACACCATCTTCAAAGACTCCCAGCAACACCTTTCTCGGTAGCTACAAGAATGATTAAAAATAACCGTGAACTCTAATGTTTTATACTTTTATTTAATTATTGTATTCTTGTTCTTGCAGCTCAGAACATTAAGTGTGAGACTAGACTCCGAGATAAGTGTAGAGGCAGAACCTGCAACAGGTCAGGATATCTTTTTTCGGATGTGCATAAAGTATGTCTCATTTATTCTGATTACCTTACACAATATCAACTCACTCTTGTCTCCATCTCATTTTCTGACTCTGCAGATATAATTGTCCTGCTAATTGTCTAAATAAGAAAGGGAAAGTCTGGGGAACTATCTTTTACGATGTGGTGAGTCGGTCCAACATGAAACAAACATCTTGCCTCATGCAACAATTTATACTGTAAATGCATATTTATAAGTGTTCATTTTTAATTGTTTCAGCAATCAAGTATTTGCCGAGCTGCTATCCACTTTGGTGTCATCGACAACAATGGAGGATTGGTTGAAGTCACAAGGAAGGACAAGTTGCCATTCTTTGTCAGAGCCACTAAGAATGGCATAGAGTCCTACAGGTAGATGTTTGGTCAATTTTATTCCCAAATAGGTTGAAATCACATTTGCTGATGCAACACATTTCCCTGCTTCTATGATTCACATGTTGTGCAATAATGGAATTTTCTGAGAACCATTTGCTTTTCTGATTTCTAAACACTATAATGTATTCTACAGTAAATATAAACCCAGTAATGCCTTTGTGGTGGCCAAAGTGGAAGGTAAGTTAGGCACAGTTTTTAAGAAGAGCTTTGACCCATGCTTGCATGTAGATTCACACACTCCGCCAACACATATTGGGTATATTAAGTGTTTTTCTCTTCTCTCTCTGTGACAGAAATAACTGCTGACTGCTACACCACAGTGGCTGAAATCTGCCCTTACAAAAAGCCTGACTCTCACTGTCCAAGGTGCTTCCTCACATCCACCATCTTATCATTCTCTAAAGCATGATGTAATAGTCACTTAAAGGTGTTACTTAACTCCACCTGTGGGTACCTATAAGAGGAGGCTGGTGTATAATCTGATAAAGAATGACAATATAGTCAAATACAGTTTTTTATTATATGAAATATGTCTTCATAGGAGACATTATAATTATTACAAACACTGTACATTATTAAACACTAAATTTATCCTTATATCTTCTTACAACCCTATTATACTATGTTATAAACCATTCAAAAATTATATAGTGCTTATACATGTTAAATAGGGTGTTATACATTTATTTCCTTTAATGTGACACTTATCTATAGCAGCAAATTCATACTAATGTCAAATTTGTTTCTCAGAATCTTCTGTCCGACAAACTGTAAGACTCAGCCTTCCTATTGGTCACCTGTGTTTGGAAACAACATCTACACAGATGTAAGTAAACACTGTTTTATATGTGCATGTTCTAAATGAACTGCTACAAATTGTTCATGAATCACAGCAAAGATCAAGGTCCTCCAGAAAAAAATTTCTCCGGAGTGAAAACTATATCTGGATCTGCAGCATGGTTAATTTAGAGTGACTTTGCAGGCTATGCACGGTAGCTAAGGAAAGCCATTGAATCACAGTATATATATGGCTCATGGATAATAGGAGTAATGCCAGAAACCGCCAGGGATGTATTACCCAGCATGGGGCATGACCACTCAGAGGTGTATTCAAGTGGGGTGGCACGGTGGCTCAGTGGTTAGCACTGTTGCCTCACAGCAAGTAGGCACTGCTGAGTGGAGTTTAATCCCAGGGATGCTGAGTGCAAAATAATCTCTTTACCCAGGGCCTTTCTGTGTGGAGTTTGTATGTTCTCCCCTTGTTTGCGTGGGTTTCCTCTGCTCCGGTTTTCGTCCTACCACCGAAAATCTTCCTATGTATAAGATAATGCAAAGGGATATGTGCTTGTGGTTCAGATTTAGGAGATATATAGACAGAAATGGTTTCATAAAAACTGGTTTACATCATCACTTAGAAGTCACTTAAATCATGTTTAGAGTAGATTAGTGTGAGAAATGAATATTTCAGATTAAAGATTTTTACATTAGTCTGAGGGATTTTAGTTGAGAGACATAAGAACAAGGGTTAGTTTTCTCGATACAAATCGTCAGGAGACATCACACTAGGAGGGCGTTTGCTTTCTACACAACAAAGGGATGTGAAGTACATTAACATGACTTGTGATTCCAGAAATAACTCAAATGTAATATGCATGGCTCAAATGGTCTCCTGTCTGGCACAGGGACTACTGTCTTTTCTGTGATTTCCCACTTTGTATATAAGGGAGATGATCGGGATAAAGACTTAATTCATTACACTGGTGACTCTGTGATTCTTAGTTTCCCAGAGATCTTGAACGTCCTTACACCAGTCACAGAATAAGGCAGCAGTGAGGCTCATAACAAATGTGTCCAAAAATGTTTTGCAATCTCAGGCACCCTAATGTGTTTCTACAGTGGTGTAGAAGCTGGATGTTGGTTAAACATGGGACATAAACCATCTGGTGAGAAATGCTGTAGCGGTGTATGGACAGTGTGATCTGTGTTTAGACTAGAAATGAATGATTCTGCTCTAGACTGTTGATAAGAGCTTTTGGTCTGTTTTGCTTGTGTCTGTAAATGATTGCATCATATTTTGTACTGTATTTGATAATAAAAGAATTACAAAGATATGCATGCAGTGAAAGAAATTGTTTACCATCTTGTAAAAGCATTTCTCCTCTTTGCCACACTTTCTCCTCACAGAGCTCCAGTATTTGTAAAGCAGCCATCCATGCAGGGGCAATCAAAGCAGACGGTGGTTTTGTGGATGTTCTGCCACTGGACAAGAGAAAGCACTATGCTGGAATCCTGAAAAATGGCATCCAGTCTGAGAGGTACTATTCAATTTTTTTGTCGTCAACTATTTTTATTGTAATTATCTTTCCCAGATGAGGATTGAAAGGTACGAAGATAGATGGGTCAGGCACCATGTCAAATAGTTGAAGGTTACAACAGCGACATTAGAGATAGTCTGAGTTCCTGAGATCTATATTTTTAGATTTGGCTCTGAGCAGTCTGGCTGTAGAGTATAGAGAAGCTTTCTTTTGTCTAAAAATGAGAACAACCATTCATGTTTAGACATGTGGCAGCTTTCATCAACAAGCAACCATTTGGCAGCTGTGAAACTGTGAAGCCTCCTTAGTTGTAATGAAAGCTATAAGTTAAGTATTAAAGCCTGGGGAAGTGTGAGAATTTGTTATTTTATAAGCACAATACAAATCTGCCACTGCAGGTCGAGGAGTACAACATGTAATTTGTCTCATAGCAGTCAGGTAGTATGGTTTGGTGGTTAAGATCCCCAAATAATGTCATGACATTTTCCCAAACCACTAGCCACATGAGTTTTGCAATAAATGGATCAAAGTCTCTTAACCAGAATTATGCTGGGATTTATGCAAGGCCAGCAAACTGACTGCACTAACAAGCATGATAAAAAAATAAAAGGTGGCTAACAGGTGCAACAAAGCTCACAGGCGAGTCAATTCTGAACACAACCACACAGTCCTAAGAAGAGTTCTAATCAGGCAAGATTGAGAACACCAGTGTAAATGGGCAGTTGGTGGAGGAGCTTTAAAGAGATATCAGACTGAAAAGCCATTTTGTTTCATTCAGCCTGATGCTAGCCAATTTCCTATTTAGTTTAGCGAGTGACAGATCTACCATGCTAAATACCTTTGTAGATGACACAGAAGCTGCTGTAGCGGTTACGAGCAGCTAACTCAACATTTTTCATGCTGATCAAATACTTGACTTTACAGTTATTTATGTATGTTGAATTACTTGTACAGCGGCGTCAATCTCACTGCCATTTGTAGCTACGTATGTAGGAAGATGACATCCCCATTCTTAATCCTGCGCCTACTAAACTCAAATTAGTCAAAGTTTCTCTTATTGGAGTTAACAGCCTTCAGTGGACACAGCACCAAACCCATTTAAATTGCTAAACAAATTGGAGATATGGGTGGTAAATCAGAACCAGATCTCTAGGTTTAACTAAGTTCACAATAATCATGCAAGTTGGGTAAGTGCTAAAGGGAAAGGTTTAAAAAAAAGAATGAAAATTTGATTAAAGTAAATTTAAGACTGAATTTTATGTTGGAGGTTATATATTTGTGTAGATAGAGAATAATATTTATCTTCAATGCTTTGCTCAGCTCAGGCTTTTATATTTAAACAATGGGAGTGTGGTAAAGGAAACCTAAAGATTATTGTCTGAGGAAAGGTGCTTTTATTCACTATACCCTACCTTGATTTATGTCTACTGTAATACTGCATGTAGGGGGTTCCCTGCATGCACACCATGTTTCTCACATCACTCTCATGGCTGTGGCCGGCTCCAGTGGACTACGCTTAGGCAAGAAAGCACTTGTGGGCAGTTCTGCTGGCATGTAGGGTTGTAAGAGTAATGGTGTGGTTTGGTGTGTGGATGGGCCACACATGGGATCTTTGCTTACTTTACTCAGGCATTTCAATTGAGTGTGCAAAGTGCTGAATCGCCAAAATAATCCAAGTCTGACTGCTATGAAATCTAATGCAAAACTGCGAAGGCCCTACTCAGGGCACTGGGATAGGAGGTCAATAAACGGCTGAGAGAGAGTCTGTGCCATGTGCCAACATCATGGCAGGGAGGGCAGTTTGGACTAGACTGTTGCTGGGGAAGTAATCACAGACTATCTGATTACTCGAGGATGGAAATGCTGTCAGCCATTTAGTGCTTTCCTATACGGACAATTATGTGTGATCTGATACCAATCGCACAAGCCTATCAGGATTATTGATCATGGCAGAGCTTCAAGGTGACTCCATCAAGTTTAACACATGTGGTAGCTGGAAAAGGTCAGATTCAGAAATAGGCCGACAATGAGTCATACTGCCAACGTGCCGTTTCCAAAGATGTCATGAACACCACGATTGTACTTTTTAAAGGACTTGGCTGCCGGGAGGACTCGGACAATACTAAAAAGCAGACTTCCAACTATCACTAAAACAAACAAAAGATGTATTTATTTGACTTAAATGGCGATGATTTTACACACTTTTACTCGTCACGGGAGGTACTACTCTGCCTGTGACCACACTTGTACAGTATAATGTCTTCTTAGGCTCCGCAGGGAGCTTTGTAAAGTCTGAGACTCAAAACAAAGCTACTGTTTACATCAGGGATCCAGTGTTTTTGGAGCTTAACCCACACTAAGGATTTACATTCCGGATAACTTGGCCTCTGCTGCTTCAATTTTGATCAGTTCTCTCCAATCTATTTATAGAAGTTAACATACTAAATTGCTAGAGTGCCCTGTGTTGCATCTGTATTAGTGGGTGCCAAATGTAACATGTTTTCTGTATTGCCTATTTGCAGCAAGAGCAGCGCAGAGGGTGGCTCTTTTCGAATCTTTGCTGTGAGGGAGTGAGACTTAGGATCAGAAGTCCAGAGACCAACAGAGTCACCTCAGCTGCTCTTGAAGAGCAGGAAGTGCCCACAGGTTGGATACCATGGCTGTTCATCTGTCTCTGTCTCTGTGCCTTCAGTGGAAAAAGAACGTCCCAGCAGATTTACACGTTTCCCCTCTTTATTAATAAACAATAGCCACCCAGTAAAAGTTGTCCAATATTTTGAAAGACTGTTATTGTTTTCTTAACTTTTAAATCCAAATACAGATATTTTTTTCATATTTACCTAATCTGTGAATACAGAATGTTTTTTTATGTATTATGATGAATTGAACAGCTGGTGCTGGAAGTTTTGAGTTTGACTAGCTTTACAGAAAGTATTATGTTTACATTGATGTTCTTATTACAAATTCAAATTGGTTTTCATACACAGGAGTGTATACTGATCACACTGTATTTAATCACCGTGTACAGAATATATGATATTTTGTTTGTTTTAAAAATGGAGTAACATATATTAACATTTTTATGTCTGTTCTGATTTAACATTTTATTGTATTGCCTTTTCTGCTCATGTGAATAATCTTTGCTTTTTGCTCTTAAGTATTTAGCCTGTGATACCAAATCTAAGTCTAAATTGTATTTATAACTTAAGTGGTGTGCGCTCATTGTGAATGAGGATGTTTTGTTGGCTGGGTAGACCAGAACTCATCAGGCAGTTACAAAAGGAGAGGAAACAGTGTGGTAAATGGAAGTGTATGCAGGCAGCAGGCACTGCTGTAGAGAGATTATGTTTCCCTTATGAAGCATGGTCTCACTTTAGTGCCAGACATGTGGAGGTGATTTAGTGAAGGTGTTGCGTTGCTAAGTTCACTATGTAGAGTATAGATAGCTGGTGTAGATGGCTCCTCACAATGGTGGCAATATTGTAGATGTATTAAATAACAATCACAGACAGTAGACATGTTAAAGATAACAAGCAGTCATTTTTCATTTTATATTTATTATTGCTTAGTGCTTTCCTCATCTCTCTTGTTTCTGTAAGATATATGAAAATGCTAAATTTGTCCCCTCCCCACCAAGGCCTAATGAATGTGTCACATTTCAGGTACAGAGAGAGTCTTATGTGTAGAAACTAGACCATATGTTGAGGTGTGTGTGAATGTGTTTAAGATTCTCATCATCAAACTGCAGTTTATGCACTTTGGAACAATTTACACTATGCAGTGCAGGCAGGATACAGACACCTGTGATATATACATTATATCACTATACTGAATTAAGGCACTGTTGCCTTAATTAAAGCAATGTCCCATTTTATTGACTTTTAGCTTGTTATTTTTTTTCTCTTTTTACACTTTAACTTTGGTACCTGGTACCTGGTGTTTCTGCTGTGTCTCTTAAAATCACATAAAAAAAATATTAAGTAAGTTGTAAGTTAGCATCCCTCATTTGCTGATGAGACAAATGTAGAGTCCAATTTGTGCTTTAGGACTGGGGTGTCCAATTATACCATTAAATGAGAATTCCGGCCGATTTTTACATTAGTCTTGATTGTTATAAATATGCAAGTACTTTCGATTGAAAAAAATCCGACCTTAATCAGTCCTAGCAAACTGGAGTTGCTGCAGCTACTGTACCTTTACAAGCTTCCACTGAGCTAAAACGGCAGTTGTCGGGGCAAGTTTTAGAGTGCTTTTTTGTCTCTTAACAGACACAAAATGCAATTAAAATGTCTGCGCAACATGAAAAGGGCCCTTACGTGACAACAAGATGCGTTTTTAACTCGGACATTGTTTAAATTCACCTACCCTGTCTTGATCTTAGGTAGCTCGCCCTGTTAGCTGCTAGCTGCCATCCGTGATAAGTGTGTTCAGCCAGGCTACTGTGAAAATCATCACGCAGCAGTTCTGTGTGTATTTGTAGCTCATCCATTTTGTGTGTGATCGATCTGGTGTTTAGGAGGCTTGGCAGTGTCGATCTGTGTGGTAGTTCCCTTAGCCGCACTAGCAGGCCCGACCGCCATCCTTGCTTCTCAGAGCGATCTGCACACTGTTTACCTTTTCCTGCTACACCGGGACTTCAGCACGAGACTAGAGCTAGCCTTCTCTAATGCTATCACTGTGCAAGCCACAGACATCATTTGGCCCGTTTCCATGTAGTTACACAGTCACTGATATGGTCATAACCACTACAGTGCTCAATTACCTATTTTTGAGGGGGAATAAACTTCAAGTTTTCATCGCGAAGACATGACCTGTCCTCTGGGGGACATAGCCAGACCACCGGGCACTCACTGGATTGTTTTCGGGAGCGGGAAACGACAAAAGCGAGGAGAAGCAAGGATCCCAGTCGGGCCTGCTAGCGCGGCGGCTAAGGGAACTACCACGCAGATTGACAATGCCAAGCCTCCTACTCACCAACACCAGATCGATCACACACAAAATGGATGAGCTACAAATACACACGGAACTGCTGCGTGATGATTATCACAGAAGCCTGGTTGAACACACTTATCATGGATGGCAGCTAGCAGCTAACAGCTAGCAGCTAGCTGTATCTGTTAAGAGGCACAAAAGCACTCTAAAACCTGCCCCGACAACTGACGTTTTAGCTGAGTGGAAGCTTGTAGAGGTAGCTGCAGCAACTCCAGTTTGCTAGGACCGATCCAGGTCGGGTTTTTTTTCAATCGAAAGTACTTGCATATTTATAGCGAGCAAGATTAACGTAAAAATTGGCCGGAATTCTCCTTTAAGCCTTGAAACTCTATTTGCTTGTTTCCATGAGCATACAAAACATGCATCAGAGAGTATTTTCAAAGTAAAAGACAAGGTTGTAAAACATATCACAAATACCTGGCCAAGAACAAATCTTTATCTCTTTATTCTACCTCAGTCCTATCGCTACGCAAGTCTTATCTATATGGGAATTTTTATGGGAAATGCTAAATGTTTTGTAAAGTTATGGGAAATGTAAATACTATGCTTTTTCATTTTATTTTGAATAATCCTTTTTGCATTAAGATAACATTAAAATATGTGAATTTGTTTTTATACAGGTGTAGGATGGGTTTTATATTGTTTTGCACAATTTGGAAATAAAGTATGTCTTACAAATTCTACAACACCCGTTTCTGTTTTCAGTAAGGATGTGTCTATTGAATACATGATTATTTTGTGTATTTAGCACATACTTTGGGCCACAGTGGCATTTTGAGATGATGAATCTAAAGATTCTTTTTGAATGATGGTTGGTATAGTTAGTTAGTTAGTTAGTTATGTTTTATTTCTGTGTCATGCCAAACATTTTGGCCCATCCCACATGGGATTACAAGACACCACAAATTTACTTATTTGTACAAAATCATTCGGAGAAATATATGAATACAAATATATACATATACACATACACATATGTATATACACGTACACAAACAACAAATTCTCATCTACACTTCATCTCGATAACAAGCTTTTTTCCTCTTCTCCCAAGATTTATCTAAATAATTGGCTAATTTATATGTTTCATATGTGAACAGCCATCTCAATCTTTGAGCATCATCCATATTTACCAAATCAATCTCTGCTTTTATCCTACAAAACAAAAAATCACGCTGTTCATAATAAAAAGGACAATAGAAAACAAAATGGAACTAATTTTCTATATCACTCAAACAACACATAGGACAGATCCGTTTTTCCTCTTCTACATTAACATATCGTCCTGTTTCAATAGTCAAAGGCAAACACCAGATCTCACTTGAGCACATAAGGATCTTTACCTTTTTGACAAATTATATACAACATAATTCTCAGTGCCATATTCTGGTTTTATCATTACAAAAATACGCAATTTTGTCTTTAGCAAACACAGATTCTTTAAACAAACCGATATTCAGCTTTTCATTATTAAGAAACAAATCCCCAAAACCATAATTACAAAACTATTTGCATATCTCGTTAGACCAAAGACCAAGAATGTGTTTATTCCAGAGAAATATTTTCCTTGTCAACCTATTTGCGTCCATATCTAATAGGCAATTCCATAACTGGGCCATACATATCTTCCAGCGAGCCTCACATGATTCCCATCCCATGTCTCCCACTATCGCCAATATAGGGGTATATTTATGCACACCCAGAAAATATCTTTTCTGGGTTTCTTTTTCTTTTGTTTTTTTGTATAAGTGTTTGATGGTTCTAATATACTTCAGTTAAGTTCTGCCAATTAATAGCAGGTGCAGAGGGAACTGACTGGTCATGTTTAGCAAAGCCTAAACAGGCAAATCAACTAACCAGGATACCTAGTGTTTTACTTTGACCTACATGAGGTTATAACTTCATGGATTATAAAATGTCAAGAGTAATTGTAGTACATACTGTATGTGGATTACTGTATCCTCAGGGTAATGAGTGAGAAATTATGAGAAATACAATATGACTGTTATATGATCTCACAACCTTATTAAATCTACTTTGACCAGCGCATCAACCTAAAATCTGTGCGTCATGCATTATGAATGAAATTTAGACGCAGGCCACCCAGGATTTGTCCATCATCTTTGGAAGAATATCACTGACCATGTTCATAACCTGGCTCTGGTTCTTGCGGACACACACAAGCGGAACAATAAATTGAAGCAATCACTTTTACTCAAGGACCACATACATAATCTGCCAATAGGGATTTACTTATGGTGGAATGATTTCAGAAAAAAGACAGAAACTCTGTGGACTCGGCTAAATGTTCACGACCTTCATTTCACACTCTGGGCTGAAGTTCTCATTTGTCACTTAACAGATGTTTGTGACAAGCTCACTGAGATGATACAGTAAGATCACTGTATATATGCCATTATATAACCTATAAACCTATTCTTAAAAACCTAAGAAAGGGGGAGAGACATGGGAAGAGGAAAGAAGAGAGATGATCAGAGCAACCTCCAGGGCTTATGAGAGGCAGATGTTCAGTTTCAGTTAAGCCCTGGTTGGACAGGGCCCTAGACACCTTACTAATAAACAACTGCAACTGGCTTGTGTGATGACTTTTTTTACTCCCACTGTCAATGGAGATAAAGATTTGTACTCAGCCTGTAAATCCCCAGACCCCTCTCAAATCTCAGGGGCTCAGTCTAACTTTCTAGTCCTTAAATGTGCGTGGCACAACATGTTGTATTGGTTCTACAATG
Organism: Perca flavescens; assembly: GCF_004354835.1. Taxonomy (NCBI): domain Eukaryota; kingdom Metazoa; phylum Chordata; class Actinopteri; order Perciformes; family Percidae; genus Perca; species Perca flavescens. Next base: position 24,907,846 of record NC_041331.1, on the reverse strand, counting down.
ACTGCATCATATAGGACTCAAAGGGTAGTAGCATTAAAGTGTTTTTGTTTTATTATTGTCTTTAAAGTCTATGAAGTGTCAAAACTCTTTCAGCTGCACTGGTGAACTTGAGCTGAGATGAATCCATGAAATGAATTGAATGTGAAGAGATCGCCACGTGTTTCCAACTATCTACTGAACCATAAAGGACCTGGAAGTGATTCTCTCTAGTGATCTGAGCACTGAGACTCCACCACATGGCTTTTAGAGAAGAAAAAGCCGCTTCAGCATCTATGTTGTACCATAGTGAAACTCTACAGCTTTATGGACCAGCTGCCACGTGTAAAAAGTCACGAGTTCAAAGGGAAGGATGCTGAAGCACTGTGTCTGGCGGTGAGCAATGGTTTTCAAGCATTTCTGCAGCTTTTTCATTAAGGTGTACATATAAGCTTTAATTGTTACCTCTGCCAAGGAGGTTATTTTTTTGTTTCAGTTTGTTTGTCAGCAGCATTATGGAAAACTACTGGCCCGATTTCCATGAAACTCGGTGAAAGGGTGTAGCTTGGGCCAAGGAAGAACCCATTCAATTTTGGAGCTGATCCAAATCACGGGGCAGAAACACAAATCATTTTTCACTTTTGTCAACATTGTGAGATAGAGCATGGACTTGGTGGAGGTCTGTGCTCTCCGAGTTCCCTTCTAGTTATTATTAGTGTTAGGTCAGAGTGCATTGGGACAGCTTTGACTCACCCTTGCATACATTGCTGACTATAGCTGAACAACAGGGTAACACAGAAATTAGATGACAGTCACTGAATCATGCAGTGTTTTACAATAAGATGACTTTTAAATATCAGGGATTATTGAGAACAAAAGCATCCGCACACAAGTCTCTGCAAAAATCTATTTAATTTAGCAATCTTTCAGTCAGAGATCTTCTAAATATGATATCAGGGATTTCATTTTGTTGAGAAGATTTGCATGTATTGGATGAATTCAGAGTAACACATGGCACTCAAAGGCACCGTTCAATTTGAACCACAAAGAGGCCTGTTCTGTGCTCTCATGTGCAATTTTACATGGTTACAGTGGGGCAGCCATGTGTGTGGCTGTGCTAATGGTATTATTATTAGAATTTATTATTGGGAATTTTATTAATGGGGGTTTGGAAGATAGCACAAAAGCTTATTGCAGTTTAGTTCACAGGACCTCCAGGCAGGATCTGGATCACTGGACCGAAATAAGTTGTAGAGTCCAAATTATATGATTGTGATATTCGTCTGTACAGAGAGGCCGTATAGTACAGCACATAATTTCACAGCAAGACAGCCAGTTGGCCAGCTTATGTGGAGGAATTTCAGATTTAGAGACACGGGAAATAGAGGCAACATCTTTCAAAAGAGGTGAAGCAGAGATGTGTCTGATGTTGTCATGACAGGACTTGCGTGTTCATCTTAAGACTGTGGTAAGATTGGTAGATAGAAAGGAGGCCATCTATCTAAAGGGAGCATTTGTATGTATTTGGAATTGATAGGTTAAAATGTTTTCTAATCATAACATTTTTATGTAATCTAAAGGTTATAGTGCAGACATACTGTAGGTTAGGTTCCTGGCTACTCATCATTTTTCACTGTTAAATACAAAGTAGTTACATCCAGTCATGAGAGCATTTCAGGCAATGTTTTACATGGCCTCTGTTTCTGTCACATAGTGATGACCAAACGGAACACAAGGGTGATGGTGTCCATCAACCTCACCTGTACTTTGTGTTTAGTGCTAATAGCAAATTAATATAAACTGACATGGTAAACATTATACTTTTCAAATGTCAGATATTAGCATTTAGCGCTGCTGTTAAGTACAGCCTCACAGACTGCTGTATTCCATGCTGTAGACTCTTTTAGTCTTGTTCATATATCTCTTGTTTCCACTCTCTGTCATAACCCATTCACTTGTACATTTAATATTACAGTAGGAATGCTGTAGTGGACGAGGAGAATCTGTTCATACAGAACTCTACATAATGTAAATGGTAATAACTAATCCTTCTGTCAGTTAATACTGAATGTTTAACTTTTTTATTACTTTTGCAAAGCCATTAAACACAGAGTTATAAGTGACAACATCCAGCACTAGTGCCGCCAAACCACTCAGGGAAATTCATGCGATGATGCTTTCCTAAGTAATGTCTCCCCATCACTATTTTATTTGGTTTGGTCTTCTGCGTTTTTTCTCAGCTTGAGAGCCACCGCAGTGAATCCCTGGCTGCGTTCCCTCGGGACTCAGTGTGAATTTTGGCCAACAGGGAGGCAATCCCAAGCGAGAGAACAAAGGCTGTTTGTCAGAGAGATGATGAGGAATCTGTGGTGATGGTGTGTAGTCAACCAATGTGGACTGGAGCAGTTAAACAAAGCCTCGTTGGTACATCTATAGGCTCCACGTATTAGTCTGAAACGATGAGACCTCAGTGATCTCGGTCAAGTTTTTCTTTCTCCCTCGTGACGCACTTCCATTCTGGGAAGAGTGTGCTGAAGATTCACAGCCCAATGATCAAACACCAAAGTGTGTGCACATTTGCCTCACTCAACAGCTAGCGTTTTGTGGTGTAAACCATAAGACATGCTTTTTTAAAGAATCAAACCCTCTTCCAACAGAAAGCCCTCATCGAAGAAATAGGCACACCTAGTGTTTACTGCAAGTTTTTGTAATTAAATCACTTATGCTGGGCCCAATTGTTCAGGTTTTCTTTGGCTTTTGACATTGTGCATGCACTGATTTTAAGGTTAAGATTAGGAGTTCAACTTTAATCTCCAGTTTTAGAACCCATTTGTTACGGATAGTGACATAGTTCAGTTTTACATAAGCTGTAGGTAAATGTGATTATTACTGATACATGTTAATGTTAATAAGCCATGCTTGTGGCTCTGTGAGACTGTACTGAATCACAGAGGTGCTTTAACTACAGTAAATGCTAACAGCAGCATGCTAACATGCTAACAATGACAATGTTAACATGCTGATGTTTGTCATGTTTAGTATGTTATCCACCTTAGATTAGCGTGCATGATAACATATTAAATACATTGGTTATCAACCAAAGTATTGGACAAATGTGCGTACCAAATGTCATGGCAATGTAACCAATAGTCATCTAGACATTTCACTAAAAAACACAAATCAACAAGTCAACCTCATGGTGGCACGAGAGGAAATGTCAGATGATCACCAAAGTTGTTAGAATTTGTCGTCTGGGAACAATGAATGTCTGTATAAAATGTATACCATTGATGTTGTAGATGTTTTGTGTTGAGATATTTCACTGGATAAGAGAAAGAAAAATTGCCTGCTGGTTCTGCAAGATGAAAAATCCAAGGATCACAAAAGTTGTTCTCAGTTAGCCTTTGGGATCAATGGATATCTGTACCAAATTCAATCCCATAGTGTTGAGACATTTTACTACAAACCACAAATGTCAATCTCATGGTGGCGCTATAAGAAGAGTGAGGGGCTCACCAACCAGCCAGTGTTTTCAGATTCATCCTCTGGGGATTATGAACGACCATGAATGTCAGGTCATTGGTATTGATTTGTTTAAAATTGTATCATACATATTGTACAGTGTATACATCCACATTAAATGCAGTAGTGAGCAGTTCTAACATTTTATTATATTTTGCCTTTTCATAAACACAAAACACCTTAACATATCTCTCAATATTTCCTGGGGACAGAGAAGGCCCTGAAAGCTGTTTTCTTTCCTCTACCGTTGCTTTTCACAATGACAGAGTCCTAAATGATGAGGTCTCATTCTCTCCTCCACATGACTTTCCTCTAAGGATTCCCATTATTCCAATATTTGGCTAATAATGGGTGCATGAAAAAGTGTTTCATAAACCTGCTGTCAGTAAAGCAGTCTAAATATGAAGACCCTTGTTATAGACGTTATAACAAAGATCACACTCATAGCCCAGTTTTGTTTCCCAGCGTCACACAATGGAGCCGACGCATGATCACGTGCTGAGAATGGTTGGCTGCTTCTTTTGTACCTCCTCTGCCAGTTATTGCCCTGCATGGTGAACATATGAATCCAACGAGTGGCAGAAGAGTTCTGAGTGGAGCAGTGACACAAGTGGAAAGTTAAGCTGAAGTAAACAAGGCTTGAGGGGCCAGTGTTATTGTCTGCTTAAATAGCTTTATACACACAGAAAAAGAAGGAATAAGACTTCGGCAAAGTTTGTTGAAGTCTTCTGTTTGTGAGAGGCTCTCTGAGAGTTTGGAAGAAACTGACCCCAACCTTCTATGGGCACTTAGTTTTTCCAATCAGTCTGATGTCCTGACAGCAATGATCAAATCAATGCATGAACATTTACCCTCAGCTAATATAGAAGTGAGGCAGGGTGCAACAACAGTGGTGATAATCTGAATGTCACTTGAAAGCAATTATTCTAAGCTAACCTGCCTCTCTTAGCTATGCTATTATAATTCTAGACTGCCGGGGAAGTTCCTTCCCAGAAATGCTTGTTACTAACCTAGCTCTGGGGAGTTTACTCCCGGCCGCGTCTTGCTGCGTCCTGCTGCGTCTTGCTGCGTCCTGCTGCGTCTTGCTGCGTCCTGCTGCGTCCTGCTGCATCCTGCCGCGTCTTGCTGTGTCCTGCTGCGTCCGCCGCATCCACCCATGCTCTGCAGCGCCACATTACATCTGCAACGCCCTGCTGTGATGTTCATACGCACAGAGTAGTCAGAATCCGGTATTGGAGACTACACTACTCAGTATGACACAATGTGCCCTGCTATGACATGGACTTCCACAATTACCTAATTCCATTATCTTTAATGTGACTATTATTTGCCACTGTTCATCACACCCCCAACTGGCCCCGTCAGACACCACCTACCAAGAGTCTGGGTCTAGGTTTCTTCCTAAAAGGGAGTTTTTCCTTGCCACTGTTGCAACAGCCACAGCTAATGCTGTGTGAGGGAATTAATTAATTGTAATTGTTGGGGTTTTGTAATTTATAGAGTATGGTCTAGACCTACTCTGTCTTGAAATAACTCTGTTATGATTTGATACTAAAATTGAATTGAATTGAATTATTCCTTTTAAAAAAATAAATGTAAGAAGAATGCCATGGTGCCATGACAACATTTCTGTTTAAACATTTACGATAAAAATGTTACTAAAAAAAATAATTTATGGAAAGAAATTAAAGGACATGGAGAGTAGTGTATAATGCAGAATATTTGTTTTTAACATGGTGACACATTTATCACATTTAACCTCTGTGTTGTCCTCAGGTCAAATTTAACCCATTTTCAAAACGTTTCTATGTCAGAAATTTGGGTTTCTTTCAACCAAACTGCCAAAATAAATAACATGGGTAGTTCCATACAACAGTCTTCACAAGTAAAATAAATAATCACTTCATTACTTTCATTGAATTTGGGTTTTTTTTTTTTATTTTATAGCATTTGAAAAAAAAAAAATGATAAAAGAATGTTGAAAAAAGTGACAAAAATGTCGGAAAAAAGCTTAAAAAACGTGGGGAAAAAACAACAAAAATGTCATAAAAAAAACGCAGATTGCATGATCGACGGGAAGACAACATAAGGGTTAGGTCAGGTGTTCTTACAGTATTTTGTCAGTTTTGTTTCCCTTTGCCTTATATAAAACCACTGCCTCTCACTCCGTGTTAGCCATGTACTGCAGAGTACAGAATGTGTTGGATCTTGGAAGAGGTGATAAATCACCCCATGTCTCCGTTAGGTTCTAGACAAAAACACTTTAAAAAGGAAGAGCTCTAGTAGCTTGGTCTTCACCAACTTTGGAAAGTGAACCCCAGATTAATTTGACCTTTTCAAATTCTGAGAAAAATGGATTCCCTATCTGTAAATGCTAACCTTAACCTAATGCAGTGGCCATTAATTATAGGGTATTCTCAATAGAGCATGCAGCGCAGATGTGATACATCCATCACACTTGCAGAAGAAGACTCTAAATTATGTTTGACTTGTTATATAACAGACAATGCTTAGATGTGTTATGCATACAGCCCAATGATCTAATGACACAGTGATCTCTTTTACTGGCACATTTCTCCAGATATGGCTTAATGAATGAACTGGTTAGACCGCCGCTAATCATAAGGCAACAATACTGGACTTTGTGGACCTGTTGTCTGATTAGAATGATGAATTTTGCTACTAATACTATACTGAGTAAGGGACATCTTTTTTGTTTGCATGTCATCAAATTGTGATTTTTAGGTGTCAATATTTTATACACAGAGATGATGATGGTCACCTTTTGACACAAAATGGAGTGGTGAGAGGTGATAAGATAGACCTATTTTTCAAATCTTTTCATGCAACATAAACTAGAACAGTACAGTTTACACACTAAAAGCTACTAATGCAAATTCTTTTTAGTATTACTACAAGATTAGTCTTGCATTGCCAGACCTTCCTCCACAGCGCTGAGGAGGAGGGTCTGGCGAGTCCACACAGCATTCCGGGATGGGAGAAAAACATGCTCTGGTTTATTGGCATTTCTTTAAACCAATTACAATTGCCTTGGGCGGTGCTAAGCGCCATAGGGAGCAACGGCACCTCTGCAAAATAGCCTCGGTAAAGAACTTGTTTTGGTGGAACATGTGTACGTTCAAAGGTTGTTTTAGTAGTGCAACAGAAAACTCATAAATCGATCGGATAGCCGGCCTAAATGGGTGATAGCCGGCCTAAATGGGTGAAATCGGGCAGAATTTCTGTCAGCAATGGAGCATTCCCAGAAGTGGAATGTCATGGATATAGACTGCTACAAGACTGAGTAAGGTACGAGTACACTTCTCTTCATCAGACTGGGTTTGGATTAGTCTGAGAAAGAGCTGTATGATCAAACATCACTCATTTGTGGTGATAATAAGCAGTTTTTGCATTGGGCGAATTCTGTGTGCCAACTTAATTTTAAATTTTCATGTTTGCTTCAGCACCTGCTTTATATATTTGTAGGATGTGTTATTTATTTCCATGTAGTAAAACTATGCATAAGTAGCTGCAACATTTGAATCAGTCAGTTATGACAGGGCTGAAAAGGGCTTCCACTTTACACAAATCCTCTGCAGCTGCAACATTGTAAACAAGGTTCATTGCCAGTCCTATGTTATTAATATGGGTTCTCATAGAGCCAAATGGAATCAGCATCTCAATGAGTGCCGTGAGGCCACTTTTCCCATGTTACTGATGTCAGTGGACTATCTTCACTAACGTTGGCAATGACTACGTATGCCAAGACAAATCCCAGCCTGGGCCTCCCTGCCCAAGTCCCAGCTTGTGGTTGTGAGTTTATTATACCAGACTTTGAAAATCCTTTGCAAGTTGCCTATCTACGCAGCGGCAGCGTAGGGGCTCTGGGAAAGGCTTGGTTCCCAGACAGAAAAGGCTACATTGAGTGTGAGACAGGTTTTCTAGACTTGATGGTGGCCTTTTCCTTGGAGGTTTGAACAGCTGACTAGTGGGAGCTGCAAAGAAACTACCCTCATTTGTTTTATTAACAATTTATTTAACAAATTCCTGCATTTTATTACCTTTTACACAAACTGTGAACAACTCCAGAGCTTGTGAGTATGTGGGCCATTGTCGATTAATTTCAATTAGTTTTCCTATTTAAGGCTCATAGCGACTTGCATTTAGGTTTACACAAAAGAGCCAGACAGCTGTGATGAATGTATGTCACGTTTGCGTTTGTCTGTGTAATTATGCATGATTTTGTATGAACAGCTTTCACTCTAAAGGAATGTTTCTCTAGCTGTATCTGGACTTCATTTGACATGCACTGTTTCTTGTTAACAGAGCCATCCAGTATGTTATCATGTTATAAAACATAAACCAGAAGTGTTTCTTTTTTTTCCATTCTGTCATTTATAGTCACTAATTATGATAGTGGGTGGATAGCTATATTTACAAATGCAGTTATATTTGAAATCTGGTCCAGATGACAAGTCTGAGGGGGGAATGAAGAAAGAACCCTAAATTATGTTTTTGGGAGTGGTGGTTGGACTTTGACGTCTGAGCTAACCGACTTACTCACTTACTCACATTGAGGCATTATTTCTTTGCAGTGAGTAGTAAGCAGTGACAGGAAATCACACTGCGTGAAGTGTATAGGTCAATCTTCATACATGGCCTCACGAGCCTGTGCATTCCTCTGAGAATTTATGTAGAACCAAGAAGGCTTCGTCCCCTTCAGTCAGTGTTTTCATTCCTCCCCAGTCTCCTTCACAGCCAGAGGTCATGAAGCTGTTCTATTCCCAGAGGGCGACGATCCATTGTTTTCATCTCAAAACCCCTTTAGGCAGCCCTTTAATTAGCTGTGAGTTTCAAAACTGAAACAACGCCTCTTTTTTGTTGGTCTGAGTACAGTCAAGTCTTCTGTAGTGTCACTTTCTTTAAGTAATGACAGACCAAATGTCTCTGTCTTTTCCTAAGCAACATTTGTGCTTTCATTTCTTTACACCTCCACAAACCTTATGAAACACAAGTCAGTCTCTTAAAATTACATGTATTTTAGCTGATGTTTGTCTTTTGTATAAACATCTGATTCTGAATGTAAATGGGAAAAAAAGGATCTTTAAAACTGTAAACTAGGCATACCTGCACACATGATGAACACATTTTTCTGCTCATGTCAATCCACTATGTCTCTGTTTTTTTCAACATTTGTCATCGTCTTCCTGCATTCGTCTTTCCATTGCTTCACGGCTTTAAGTCTTTCCCAGGAAAAAGAACATAACTTCTTTTGCTCTGGCAGCTCTGATGTTTGTGAATTTTGCTGTCTTGGATGTGCTCTATCACAGTACCACATATAATCCCCTCCATTTAGAATGAATGAGTCTCTGAAGTCTCTCATTATGTAAAACGGTAATGAAGGTAGTAAACAACTCGGTGTGACTTTGCTCCGTCCAGACAACATGTTGTTTTATATCCCGCAAAATGTGTTTTTTATATTTCTACCAACAATCAGTTAAATGATACTGAGTGTGCTGTTCTCCTCTGTACTGTATAGCCACTACTGCCCCTACCGCTGTTTCTACAACTACTACTACTATTACAGATACATCTGCTGGTGCTACTGCCCCCTCAGAGACGTTTATAATCAGTGAAAACAATAAAATCATGACAGCGGATCAAAAACAGAGTAACAAGGCTGACGTGAATTCAAAATAGAATTATAAAGTAATAATATATCCAATCCAAATACAGTAGTCATAAAATGGTTTCACCACGTAAACATGACTATAAAATCCGTTTGAAGCTGAGACCTAGAAGATGACGCATTCTGACAGCCTAAGCTCCTGGATGGTCCCGAGCCTTGAGGCCCATGTGGAAAAAACGTCTGATTGACAATTAATATTCAGCTTCATGGAAATTTTTGTTCCACACTAGAGAGACAAGTTCAAGTCAAGTTGAAGCTGTGTGAGCCAGCTCAAAAAAGACAAGTTATGTACATAAAGCATGTTCCTTATCTGCAACACTATCTGTTTCCCTGTCTAATCAGCCTTATATTAGCACAAAAGATGTTCCTTGAATACAGAATATGACACTTTTTTTGTATTATTTATATGATTAGAAAACACTCTCTTGCAAAAGGTCAGACATGTGTTTACAGATTTGGGCCAAATGTAGCTCCAAGTTAAACAAATGTGCCAGATAGGATTAAGGTGTAGTGTGCTGTAGCTAATAAATTCCTGTTTTTTCTATTTTTCTTGTTAAGTGTCCAAGAATCATGGGTAACACTGGCATTGGTAAGTGTAGAAAGGAGGCGGGTATAGTCAAATCAGGTTGTACACTGTGTACAGTATGTTTGCTTAAGGACAGAGTTATCAGAGGTAAGCCAGATCCAAATTTACTGTAGGTCATAATATTTGCTGAGGCAGAGAAAAGTTTACAGAAACTTTGAAATGGCCATATTGGAAATCATCTGACTTTAAATCCATTGCTTCACAACTGTTTGTTAACATGGATAACACATTGTGTATGATATCACTTATCCACACTAGTATTGCTAGAATTGAGCAGCAACAACCTAAAAAGATTCCCTTAGAGGACAACATTATCAGAAAGCCTTTTTATATCTTGTTCATTTCTCCAAAGCATTTATAATCCTTATTAATTTGAAAGAACAACTCCACTGCTTGTTCAACTCCACGTCTGTTCTCCAGCTGTATTCCTGATGAGCCCAGACTGCAACATTTTAACAATCACTCTGTCATATCTGACATTCAAGAAATCCACTGCCAGTGACCAGATTGGAAGCCCTCTGAAACCATGATATACATTTACATGACGTGTTGATTTGGGGGAAACTAATGCACAAGCTGGAAGACTTTACACACCAAAGGGCACATGTCATGTAGGAAAGATGATGTGTGCCGTCCTTAACTGCTCCATGTTTTTATGCTAAACCAGTGTTTTTCACAGTCCACTTCTCTGCAGTGGAAAAACCCATCTGCAAGGGGTTGTGTTGAGGTTTGGTCTCTTTAGAGTGTCTCTGTGTTTCTAAGTAAGCAGGTGCTCTCAGGACTCCTCTGTGTGATGGTGGCCAAAACCCCTAAAAGTCTTCACTTGTTAAACTGCACCACACAACTCCAGTGTATTCTACTCATTCACAAGTGGGTCAATAAGTCTGACTAACATTCTGCATTGTGGACTTTTTGGAAGATATATAGAGAAGAAACTCAACATGTGTCTCTGCCTTGTCCTGGCAAACACAGCTGGTCCTGCGTCCCCACGTCACCCCTCTATTCTGTCTGAACTCTTTTGGCCAGTATTCCCTTGGCCAAACAAATCATGTAGGTCAACACAACAGCAATGGCCAGTTAATGCTCAACTGTGCTGAACAATTATTAGTTTAGAGCTCAAAGGCTACTCTGGTGAGCACTGCCTTCTGTGAGCTCTGTGCCTGATATGCTTTTGTCAGGGATATCAGTATCATATAATACAATTCACTGCCTATAAACACAAGTAATGTATAGGAGGAGGCAGTAGTAGTCACTCACAAATTAGCGTTAAATCATAACATAATTAATTTCACATTTTGTGTGTGCAGGTAACAATGAAGTAAGGTCAGACTGAATCATTTCCTCCTGTCTTGACAGTATCTGTTTACATGTGTTTTTTTATGGCTGTGTTTATTAATGCTTGTTTTTGATGACATAATGTTAAAGTTGCTCTGATAAATGCAGCTTTAAAAGGAAAGCTGTACATTTTTTTTCATTATTATTATACATATATTATTTTCCTGAATCATGATTTTAATGCTTTGGTCATACCATAGCAGAAATAATAGAAACATATTCAAGTCATTTCTGGTTGTATCTAGATATATGTAACAACAAAGGGAGCTAAAAATGACATCTATGGCCACAATCCACAGTGGGGACATTTGACACTAATACAACAGCCATTGTTTCATTTCAATTGATGTAAACTGAAAAGTAAAACCATCTGTATGAAAGGAAATACTTTAGGTTCAGTGGACAGAGAAAATCTGCTTTTGCATCTTCTCCTTATTTTTACATGCAGAGAAAGCTGTACGAAGACTGTGTGAAAATCCTGAAAATTGTAAATGGAGAGTGAGATCATGAGTAGGATGTCATCATCTTTCTTTCCAGCCTCATGCGATTGTCTTTTATGTTCCTCTAATCTTAACAAAGTACTTATTTTAATCCAAAGCACAATCTTCCCCTGAAACCTAACCAAGTTGTTTTGGTGCCCAAACTAAACCTTAAAGCTGTTAGTGTTGTCACGTTACACAACGTATTCCTTTTTTCAACAGTGATGTGTAACTTTCTTAGAAGGCACAGAAAAATGATGTCATCCTACCGACAGGGGCATCAGGTGCTTCTTTTTATGATAAAATGAACTGTAGAGACGTTTGGCTTACCATTGGCATTTGTACATAATGTATAGATGATGAATTTTCTCAGTCAGAAGTAGTAAAAGTAAGAATGTGAAACTTTCACCAGTGTAGTTATTCAAGTTTAATCCTGAGGAGACAGTCTTGAAGGCTTTGTTATCAGTGGTTTTCTAAATTGACCTCTATTAACCTGTTGGGTCATCACAGCAACATATATCATAGCACAACACTACTACTAACAGTACAACTAACCTGTTGGATAGAATTATTGTGGTGTCATTGTAACGTAAGGACTCTCTTTTCTCAGTTTGCTGTGTTGTATAATGTGGCCAGGAAAGCCTTTTACATTTATAAGAGCCTTGTGAAATTTTATACACCTAAAGCAGAGACCCGGTTGTCTCATAAAAGGGTGCTTAAAAGTTTTCTTGTATTTTCCAGATAAGGGGACTTTGAGCCCATTTCATAAATTGGATTTGGACCACAAAGCTTGCGTAGCTTTAGCAAGGATCACTTTATAGTTGAACTTTATAGTTCACTGATCAAAGAGTGGAATACTGTTTGAAGCTTGAATTTGTACTGACATCCCAGTGTCTGTCTGTCTCCATTGCTTAAGTGGTTCAAAAGTTATTGGACAGGACAGTACACTTGAGTTTCTAAGAGTACTCAAAGCAGAAATTCCTTTTGTTCTCGTCCTGATTAAGTCTACAAGTCTGCAAACAATCATAATTCATTCCAGGGATAATTGGCTGTACTTTCAAAATTGAAGGGTAAGAAATGACCATATTTTCTCTTCAAAAGGGTGATTTGTGGAGTTTGACAGCAGCTCTTATATTTCCCCAATTGTTCTGCCACAGCAAATACTTGTACTTTAAAATATAACTTCTCCTTTGAAGATTTCTTTTTCATTCTCGAACAATTCAACTAATTTAGCCTACGGTTGAACATTCAAGTTCAAACTTGAAGTGCTACCTCTCCTCACGGGTCCCTGATTGAAATTCAGACCACGGTAAAAGCAGCTCTCTGCACAGCTATATTTAGGTGGACCGGTTTCCGGTCATAAATCCATAACACAAAGAAGACTGCTGTCTGTCTCTGCTACCTGAGTGGGCAGTGAAAACATCTGGAAGGTGGACTTCACTGACCTGACTGGGCAGAAAGACACATACTATCTTTCCTTCCTAGCTAAGAAAAGTGTTTATTATAGGATGAATGTTTATGACCATTAGCAATTAGCTGTCTTGATATGAGTTCTACAGCCAGAAAGGGGAAGTGTTCGTATGGAAAAAATCCCTGATTAAACTGAACGGAAGCTTTGTGTCAGTGCTTCAGCAGCATCAGGTCTCATTCCACTTTCTGGGTACGGGACAGAGCAGTGACAGCAGTGGACTCATCTCATCAGTCTTCTTCTTTTCTCTCTTACGATAATGTTCCATCTTTTTCCTCACTTCTTGGTCTATGTGACCCTCAATGCAAAGGGCCAGTGTGTAGGATTTAGGGGGATTTATTGGCAGAAATGGAATATAATATTCATAATTATGCTGCATTATCACCTGAAACTAAGAATTGTGTTTTTGTTAGCCTAGAATGAGCCCTTCATATCTACATAGGAAGCGGGTCCTCTGCACAGAGCCTGCCATGCCATGCTTCTACAGTAGCCCAGAACGGACAAACCAAACACTGAGAAGGCCTTTGACGTTTTTCCGTTACCTGAAGACCACCGTAGGTTCTTTACATATGGAAAGCGAGGGGTGAGTAGAGGGGTGTTCACTTGGTTACAATCTGCAACCTCACTGCTAGATGCCACCTAATCCTATACACTGCTCCTTTAGGGCTGTAGTATTATAGTAATTGAGCCATTTCCTAACTGTTTGTCACTTGCTGCTCTGAAATTGATCATTTATCTAATTTATATCATTTTAGTAAATCATTATACATGGAACTGCATTTTTCATGGGACTGATAGAAACTCTGCCTTTCTGCTATATCCCTACCTAAATAAAACAAAGTAAAATGAGATAGAAAGTAAGTTTTCCAGCTTCGATGTGTGAAGTTTTGAATCTTAGCAAAAATAGCAACAAGGTGTACTCGACTGCTGTCTTTGAAATATTTTCCGTTGTCATTGTGAGCTGTGGGAGCGAGTCTGAATAATACTGCTTTGAAAATGTTAGTGACCGCAATATTCTTTTGTTCTATTCTCAGCATATTTATAAAGATGTTTTTTCATGTAATCTATACTGCTTACCATTCACTTGGCCAGAAGCAAATTTGATTTTAATGACCCCAGATTGGATGATGTCAGTATTTTCCTGCTCTTTCCACACTAGCATAATCCAATTATACTGTGGCATAGCTAAAACATTCATGCCCTTCAGTAGAGAGAATCAAGCAGGTCTGTGGCCAGCATTTGGAGATTGTGTAATAATTATACTTGAGATATCCAGATATCCAAAGACTTCCAAGATGTTTGGCAGTGTCCTGGTTCAAACATTCACAACAGACAGCTGGTCTGATGCAGAAAGAGGGACTAATAAAAAGAGTCGTTGTGTAAAAGAACATCGTCAGTACAAACAGAATCTGCCTTTGGACTCATTCCGCCCAGGATGTGGAGGATGACATTGACAGTTGAGAGTGACTGTTCAGTTTTTAACACCGAACACTGTGCTCTCTGCTGAGCTTGACAGATCAATAAGACTGCCAGCACAGCAGGCCTCTGGGAAGGAAACCAACATCACAGCAGAAACACTGTTAACAATGACAAACAGTGAAACCTGAGTATGACAAGGTGCCCATTTGCAACTTTCTCATGTTCCTGTTTAGAAAGCCTAATTACTGTTTGAGTGGTGGGTAAGTGGGTACGTTCTGTTCTGTGATCTGAGGAGTAGTAAGCTAGAAAGAAATGACATAATTGATACAAGAACTTACTTTACAGCAACCTTTGTTCAAGACCAAACTTTTAGCCAATAATAACCAATGCAAGGTCACAATTCAGATAGATATGACTGAGCGAGTACAGTCCCTAACCTGCCCCCTTTAATAATGATTACATTAACAGGTTTAAGCTGTGTAAATATCTAGTTTGTTTACTTATTTGGTATTACACATATTTTTTCAAAGGAACACTGGCCTGGCTTGAAATGTCATTTTATGCTTTGCTTTTTTGTGTAGTAAAAGGAAAGAGGGGGATAGAGAGAGAGTGTGAGAGAGAGATTTCACGAAGCATACATTTGTGTACAGAAGGAATGTCCATCACGCACATGCTTCCAGTCCTGTTTTTGTTTCCAAGTTTTACTCCTACAGGAGGAGATAGTAAAAAGATTTGACCTCTTATTCCACCCCCTACTGCTAATGACTATTGCGGGTCAACACAGATCTCTTAACCTAAATCTCAGACAGAGCTGTGGTGTTGTAGCACATGGGACAAGAAGGTTCAGGACAACAAGAGGTTACAGCTCTGACTATGTCAAAATACAATTATCCCTGTTTCATGGTTGGTATGAGTAAACAATGCATATCAACTATGATTGAAAATATGGCCTGTCAGGTATAGCACTCAGCTCATGACAGCATGGAGCCTATATCAAATGCATAGGCTGCATGGAAGCACCTGGTATGACAGGTCAAAGGTCAATCACAAGACTAGAGATGGAAATTCTCACACATGGATGGATTATAAGGCAAGGCACCCTGCCATGTGTCGCGGTCGTGTGTGTTTTGAAGGTTACCCATAAGTGCTGCTGTTAGTTAAAAACGGCACTGGAAGTTCAGTATTTTGTTGATGCTGTAGATGAAAGGAGGCTGTCTACTCCTTTTCAAAGTTTCCTGCCACAATAAATCCACAAATCTACGGTGGCCCTGAAGTGCAAACCACGGCAGCAAATCCCACAACACAACCGCAAATCTCACAACGCGACAGCAAATGCCACAACACGACAGCAAATGCCACAATGTTGTGACATTTGCTGTCGTGTTGTGGTATTTTCTGTCACACTGTGGGATTTGCTGCCATGGTTTGCACTTCATGGCCACCGCACAAATATTGTAAGGTACTATACCAAATATTATAAGTCCTGTGGTGAAGGTCATATGTTCTTAAAGTAGAGCTTCTCTGCTATCAAACTTTAAATTGCTACACTATTTTTAATGTGAACTTACTGTAGCATATGCACTGTTCAGCTGTACTAAGTTTAAAAAAAAAAGAAATAGGTAACATTCAGTTATCCGTCTCATATTTATATAGCACCTGGAGTACAGGCTATTTATAGTCCACAATCCACTTGAATTGCATGTCTTTGAGTTGTAGCAGTAAAGCGGAGAGCACAGAAAGAGAGCAGAGAAAGCAAAACAAACAGAGGCAAAATATCCCAACTACCTGTACATGTGAAAAGGCTAAAAAATGGGTAACTTTTGGAAATTTTCTTTGTGATAAATTGGCATCCCATATACATATTTTCATACTTGTGGCTGTTTTCTTTAAAATTGCTGTAGCTGTACAATTACTCTCGACCTGATCTGTCCATGCTGTCCTCCGCAGTGTCCCATTGCCACAGCAGTATTTCTTTCTTCCGTTGAGTGGAATCTGGCTGGTCTATATGAGCTAATGCTCTGTATGCAACTGACATAAAAAAACAAAGCAAGAAAACTATATATGCCAGTCAGTGAAATGTAAACTTTGAGAAGCCTCTCCACCATCTGTACAGGAGCGTTACCCCTTCTCATTACATTGAACCACTTAGCTTTATGGGATTATATAATGTTATATAACCTTTTTCAACACCAGAGTCCTCCACTGATTGGGTTCAGGCTAAATGCCACAGAACTGTCTCAAATGGAAAGAGAACACGTCACTATTTAGCTAATTTCTGTGATGCATGAGTATTTGTTAAGAAAGCATGAATACTCAATCTTCAAAAGAGGGAAGTTGGCAACCAATATGTTGTTTAGATTATACCCACTGTATTCAATGTGGTTGCCAACGGCTTCAGGGCAGAATAAAGGATGAATTTCTGTCTCTATTATTTTAGGGATTTAGTAATTAAGATATAAAAACCGTGAACCATCACCTTATCGTGGTGGAGAGGTTTGTGTGTCTCTGTGAACCTGAGGGCTGTGTTGTCTGGAGCTTTGTGCTCCTGGTAGGGTCTCCCAAGGCAAAGTGGTCTCAGGTGAGGGGCCAGACAAAGAATGGTTCAAAAACCCCAATGAAAAAGCTAAGCAGAGATGGAGTGACCCTGCCCGGAGGAAGCCCGGGGGCTCGTCGGCGAGCGCCTGGTGGCCGGGTTTGCCACGGAGCCCGGCCGGGCACAGCCCGAACAAGCTACGTGGCAACTCCCTCTCCATTCCATGGGCCCACCACCTGTGGGAGGAACCGTTGGGGTCGGGTGCGATGCCACATGGGTGGCAGTGAAGGTCAGGGGCCTCGACGGACCAGACCCGGGCAGCAGGCGCTGGCTCTGGGGGCGTGGGAACGTCACCTCTCTGTGGGGAAGGAGCCGGAACTGGTGCGGGAGGTGGGGCGCTACCGGTTAGATCTGGTGGGGCTTACCTCACGCACAGTCTCGGTTCTGGAACCATACTCCTGGATAGGGGTTGGACTCTTTTCTTCTCCGGAGTTGCCCAGGGTGTGAGGCGCCGGGCGGGTGTGGGGATACTCACAAGCCCCGGCTGGCGCGCTGTGTTGGGGTTTACCCGGTGGACGAGAGGGTCGCCTCCCCTCGCCTGCGGGTTGTGGGGGAAAACTCTGACTGTTGTTTGTGCATATGCACCAAACAGGAGTTCGGAGTATTCGGCCTTCTTGGAGACCTTGACTGGAGTCCTGCATGGGGCTCCAGTGGGGGACTCCATTGTTCTGCTGGGGGACTTCAACGCACACGTGGGCAATGATGGAGACACCTGGAGGCGTGATTGGGAGGAACGGCCTCCCTGATCTAAACCAGAGTGGTTGTTTGTTGTTGGACTTCTGTGCTAGTCATGGATTGTCTATACTTGAACACCATGTTCGAACATAGGGATGCTCATAAGTGTACCTGGTACCAGAGCACCCTAGGCCAAGGTCAATGATCGATTTCATAATCGTTTCATCTGATCTGAGGCCGTATGTTTTGGACACTCGGGTGAAGAGAGGGGCAGAGCTGTCAACCGATCACCATCTGGTGGTGAGTTGGGTCAGAGGGTGGGGAAGACTCTGGACAGACCTGGTAAGCCCAAACGTGTAGTGCGGGTAAATTGGGAACGTCTGGAGGAGGCCCCTGTCCAACAGACTTTCAACTCACACCTCCGGCGGAGCTTTTCGTGCATCCCTGTGGAGGCTGGGGGCATTGAACCCGAGTGGACAATGTTCAAAGTTTCCATTGCTGAAGCTGCAGCGAGGAGCTGTGGTCTTAGGGTCTTAGGTGCCTCAAGGGGCGGTAACCCACGAACACCGTGGTGGACAACGGTGGTCAGGGAAGCCGTCCGACTGAAGAAGGAGTCTTTCCGGGATATGTTATCCCGGAGGACTCGGAGGCAGTGCAGGGTACCGAAGAAGGCCCGAAGGGCTGCAGCCTCTGCCGTGAAAGAGGCAAAGCAGCGGGTGTGGGAGAAGTTTGGAGAAGACATGGAGAAGGACTTTCGGTCGGCACCAAAGTGCTTCTGGAAAACTGTTCGCCACCTCAGGAGGGGGAAGCGGGGAACCATCCAAGCTGTGTACAGTAAGGATGGGACACTGTTGACCTCAACTGAGGAGGTAATAGGGCGGTGGAAGGAGCACTTTGAGGAACTCCTGAATCCGACTAATACTATGTTAGAGGCAGAGCTGGAGGATAATGGGGGATTGTCGTCGATTTCCCAGGCGGAAGTCACTGATGTAGTCAAACAACTACACAGTGGCAAAGCCCCGGGGATTGATGAGATCCGTCCAGAAATGCTCAAGGCTCTGGGTGTGGAGGGGCTGTCCTGGTTGACACGCCTTTTCAACATTGCGTGGAAGTCTGGGGACGGTGCCAAAGGAGTGGCAGACTGGGGTGGTGGTTCCCCTTTTTAAAAGGGGGACCAGAGGGTGTGTGCCAATTATAGGGGTATCACACTTCTCAGCCTCCCTGGTAAAGTCTACTCCAAGGTGCTGGAAAGGAGGTTCGGCCAATAGTCGAACCTCGGGTTGAGGAGGAACAATGCGGATTCCGTCCTGGTCGTGGAACAACGGACCAGCTCTTCTCTCGCAAGGATCCTGGAGGGAGCCTGGGAGTATGCCCAACCGGTCTACATGTGTTTTGTGGATTTGGAGAAGGCGTATGACCGGGTCCCCCGGGAGATACTGTGGGAGGTGATGCGGGAGTATGGGGTGAGGGGGTCTCTTCTCAGGGCCATCCAATCTCTGTACAACCAAAGCGAGAGCTGTGTCCGGGTTCTCGGTAGTAAGTCGGACTCTTTTCAGGTGAGGGTTGGCCTCCGCCAGGGCTGCGCTTTGTCACCAATCCTGTTTGTAGTATTTATGGACAGGATATCGAGGCGTAGTCGGGGTGGGGAGGGGTTGCAGTTTGGTGGGCTGGGGATCTCATCGCTGCTCTTTGCAGATGATGTGGTCCTGATGGCATCATCGGCCTGCGACCTTCAGCACTCACTGGATCGGTTCGCAACCGAGTGTGAAGCGGTTGGGATGAGGATCAGCACCTCTAAATCTGAGGCCATGGTTCTCAGCAGGAAACCGATGGAATGCCTTCTCCAGGTAGGGAATGAGTCCTTACCCCAAGTGAAGGAGTTCAAGTACCTTGGGGTTGTGTTCGCGAGTGAGGGGACAATGGGGCGGGAGATTGGTGGGAGAATCGGGCGCAGCGGGTGCGGTATTGCATTCAATCTATCGCACCGTTGTGACGAAAAGAGAGCTTAGCCAGAAGGCAAAGCTCTCGATCTACCGGTCAGTTTTTCGTTCCTACCCTCACCTATGGTCATGAAGGCTGGGTCATGACCGAAAGAACGAGATCCAGGGTACAAGCGGCTGAAATGGGTTTCCTCAGGAGGGTGGCTGGCGTCTCCCTTAGAGATAGGGTGAGAAGCTCAGTCATCCGTGAGGAGCTCGGAGTAGAGCCGCTGCTCCTTTGCGTCGAAAGGAGCCAGTTGAGGTGGTTCGGGCATCTGGTAAGGATGCCCCCTGGGCGCCTCCCTAGGGAGGTGTTCCAGGCACGTCCAGCTGGGAGGAGGCCTCGGGGAAGACCCAGGACTAGGTGGAGGGATTATATCTCCAACCTGGCCTGGGGGAACTCAGGATCCCCAGTCGGAGCTGGTTAATGTTGCTCGGGAAAGGGAAGTTTGGGGTCCCCTGCTGGAGCTGCTCCCCCCGCGACCCGACACCGGATAAGCGGACGAAGATGGATGGATGGATGGATGGATGGATATAAAAACAGACAGAGTAGCTTGAAAGAGAAATTGTTTCATTGTGCAGAACACACTTTTGTCATCATGTTACACTGAGTCATTGCAGCCCCTCTGATCTTCTGTGCTGTTGAGTACCCTCATCTCTCATGGCATTGCTGTGACTTCATGCTTGTCAAGGTGAACTCTCTATCCACATCCAGTGCTCTTGAATCAAGGTTGCACTATTAAGATGACTTTAGCAAGAGGCCCAAAGAGGATAGCTAATGTTTTCTTATGATTAATGTCACTTAGCGTTCTGTACATCAAAATGGTTGTGATACAAATGCGTAAATCCTCACTATAGTAAAATGACCCTTGCAATAACTACAATGCCCAACTTGGCCATGTTACTTGAAATATAGCCATTTCTACATTCTGACATTTTGCCTCACAGGGGCCAACAACTGTTTTTCTGAGCAGGCTTTGTGCGCCCTCTGCTGACAATTTCTGGGACATTCACTTCAGCTTTATGTAAAAGTCAAACACATTAGATGTGATAGGAATGAGTGAGTTATGCTTAGTTATAGCTCAGTGCAATGTTAACCTATTGGCATACCGTATGTCAGTAGTTTTATTACTGTGCCTTTTGTGATTTGTGGACTGTTATTTATGTCCCATATCAGACAAATGAACAATACTGGATTCAAAGATATTGTACATTATTGGATGAAGAATGATTTTAGTATTAGTCTTGTGTGTCCAAGTAAACAAAACTAGTTTTTTCCCCCAGTAGTGGGTAACATGTGTGTACTGTATGTATGTGGCTGTGTGTGTATATGTTAGTCTGTGTTCTGTCTGTCTCAAGCTCATAACATCCCTCGACTCCTTGGTTAAGTTGTTGTTGTTCTTGTTGAGGTGTTTCTTGGTGAGGACGGGTGCCACTGGTATGCAGTGGGCACATTGGCAGCATCGCCATGTCTGTACACCTCAGTGCCAGTCTGTGGGGGCAGCAGGGAAGCCACTTGAAAGAGCTGTGTGAGACAGACAGACATCAGCAATAGTACAGTACATAAGGGGTTCAGTGGCTATCAATACATTTCAATTTAATGAAAATAAATGTCAGGTGAGATCCACTAAATGCTGAGGTGAATATGTTTGTTATTTTGTTCTTGTATATTTTATTTTTATCAGTTCAAAGTTTAGCATACTGTATAATTTAAATACATGTCTCGTGAGTTAATACTGCAGCAGTGTCCCCTACCTGTACACAATCCCTGTCCTGTTTTGGCTCCCTCCCCCAGCAGCATCCAGCATGTTGTCCATTCTGCTTTCGCCCAGTGGAGAGTCTCCACCATTTGCCAGGCGGCCCATGCCACACTCTGCAGGGGTGAAAGGATCAGCAGGAGCTCCCCAAGCCTCCCCTGCACAGGTTGCTTGTTGTAGCAGCAGATGGGCCTGAAAACGCAGATGTCAAACCATCTGAGGACTCTCCAAACTCAGACAGTCAGCAAGATGAAGGTATGAGGACACACACTAAAGAGGAGAGCATACACTGTAAAGAAAAGGCTATGTGAATGCACTTACGTTAAGTTTTATCAAGGAATTGTTTACAATAACAATGAGCGAAAGAAAGGCGATGAGATGTAGATAAGATCAGTAAGACAAGAATATGATTGTTGAATGAGTGATAAGGTTTAATACACTGTAATATAATTAATACACTGTAATATAATTTCATAAGACAACAAAAAGTAGGTGTAAGTTTTGCAGGTGCAGAAGTTCAGAGATGTGTCTGTTATTGCATCATTTTTGGTTTTACATTGTTTGAATAATCAGAGTGTCACTATAGCCAATTACGAGAGAGTCTTGTGCAGTTGCCAGTATGCCATTGTGAGGCATCTTTTTCTCCATAAAAGATAGCAGGTGATGGATAATGTAGTAATGAGTTGTTGAGATCATAGATTATAATTCTCTACACTGCCCTCACATCCCTCATCCAGTCTTTTTATGGGCAAAAGTATTTCCTGAAGACTGTAAGTTGCTGTTTAAAAAATAATAATTCATTTTCTAGCCAAACCAAGCATTTTATTTAAGAGGGAAAAAAAACAAGGCAGCAAGACTCAGGCTCTTTTCTGGCAGACTGTAAGAAAACAGACCAGGGCAATTTTAGCTTAGTGAACTATGTATTAATCATGTCATATAATATGTATCTGACAGAACTTATTATTTAATTTAAGACTCACTTTGTATGTCAGTTATACAGAACAGCAAAGTATAATGGGTATAATAGAAAACAATACACACACACAAACTTTTTAAGGGGATGATTGAAAATATGTTTGAAGAAAAGGTCTGTGATAATCCCAAAACCTATGATGTCTTAATTTGCTGGGCTGTGGGGCAGAGTTGAATCTATCCAGTCCTCTGGTCCTCCAGCCTGCCTCTAGTACTACTGCCTCAGGTAAATGGGCCATTACATTCAGCAGGCAGCCACCTGACTGCCAAGGATCTCACCACATCCTGATATTATTAGAGTATTCTCCCTGAAGCCAGAACACTCAGACTAAACTACAAATGCAAAAGGCCAATAAAATAAACTAAACCAAGAGAGAACATAAAAAAAATGTATTCCTTGTCTGGTGCAATGGATGAGGTCAAGTAGCATAACAGAAATTACAACCCACAGTCACCCTTACACTAGTCTTGCATTGCCAGACTGATATCTCCACAGCACTGACAGACTGACTGGGCTGACCTGGGGCAAAGAAGACATAAATGGTTCTGAGGTGAGCAAACTCATTTGTCTGTGATGTCCAGCTTTCTGAGAGTTTTGACCAGCTCCTCTTGGATTCTGAAAGCTACTCTGAACACCTCTACTGTATCTCTGCACCTCTCACAAAGTTATTACCTGCTCAATAACCATAAACATAGACATTCATATGCAATTTTAACATGAAGATAGACATATGCAATACCTAAAACAAATAGTTCCCCTTGGCACATAATGTAAAAGTGAACTACAGCAGGACACAACCACTAGGAGGCTTTATATGCCATATGTAATAAGGCAAAGAGCATCTTGCTGCCCCTAGGATAAGTCGGAGGATAAGATGTTCTGCAGAGGGGGTTCATAACATAGTTACCTGCACACAGACGTACAGAGGCTTATACGTCACATACAGCTGCACACGACTAGTCAACCAAGGCATAAACCTGAACTGACAAATGTAAACACTTTGTGAAACAAAGTGTAAAGTCAGCTGCTGTTACATTATTCTGCATTGACAAAATAAAAACTCCCTTAGGTATTTGTCCCCTTCATACCCTGTCATCTACCGAGATGCTACAATACTTTGTGATGTGTTTTGCCCATTCTGCCAGCAGGAGGAGTTGCTGCTTCATGGACTTGAAGTCTGGTGTTGATGTCATGACTCCCAGGTGAGACCAGAGCTGGGAACTGAGAACAGCAAAACATAATGTGAGTTTGCAGTGGGCTCAGGTGATACTGCAAGGTGGGAATGAACCTTAGAGAAGGTGTGTGAGTGTGTATGTGTGGAGGGATAATGCTGCTTGGTGTATGAGTGCTTTGGCTCTCGGTGAACTGTGAAGATTCAAGCAAGACAAGGCAGGTAGACAAGGTTTTTTATGGACCAGTGGCAAAGAACGCTGGATGGCGACCACATGATGACCAATTTAAAAAAACAAACACCCAGCAGCATATTGTAGTGGCTCATTTGCCAATCATCTCTGCATATTTCTGTGCGTTCCTTTTACATGGAAAAGTGTACGATATCTGGGTTGTATATCTGGTTGTTATTATACATTTGAAGGTAATTGAACATCTGCACACAATCCTAGATCTGATGCAATCAAATGGGCTATGATGAGATGGGGTCCCTCAGCAATTTTGTCATTTCTAAGAAGCAACTGAATCCAGCCTACAGCTAGAACCTCCACAGAATTGAATGGCTGCCTGTCTTAAATAAACCACATATCTCTCTGGCTCTCATCTACATGATTTCCAAAAAATAGGGAATGGATCTTTTGGCTGCATATATGAGAACTATGTATGTAAAGTATCCATTTCTGTTACAGAACTTTGTATCTGAGATCTTAAACAACAGCGTGTTACCTGTTAACTGGCCTCTGCCCGCAGAAGCACACTGATGGACAGAGTGCCCACTGTCTGGGTCTTGGCTCTGTGACTGTAGTCTCTCTCATTCTGAGCAGCTGGAGATTAAAGAGAGGAAATAACCACCAGAGAAGTTTCTTGCCTTCTCCTGACTTCACCTCTGCTCTCCACTTTTCTATTCACATCGGCAGTAAACATCTTCCAAAAGAAAAGACCTTCTCTTTGCCTCCACAAGGTCCCTCTATTCTTTGTGACATTGAAGTTGCTGTTCACGCCAACATGGTCGCTCAAAACTTGAAAGAAATGTGACGCCGACAGATTTGCTGCTCCTTGCAGCTGAGAGAAGCCAGCTTCCATTGAAAATGAATGACTTCCGGTAACTTTAGAAGCTCAAGTCGGCGGCAGTGTGTACGTACAGTAATGGGCAGGCCAAATTTTCTCTCTCTACAAAGCAGAGAAAGGGGAGGTAACCTTGCTCCTTATGACCTCATAAGGAGCAAGATTCCAGATCGGCCCATCTGAGCTTTCATTTTCTCAAAGGCAGAGCAGGATACCCAGGGCTCGGTTTACACCTATCGCCATTTCTAAATACTGGGGGACCATAGGCAGGCTGGGGGAACTCATATTAATGTTAAAAAACCTCATAAAGTGAAATTTTAATGTCATGGGACCTTTAACATTGTATGCTGTAAATTGGGCTGATAAATAACATGACTCAAAAGTAAAACAAATAGTGACCAAAGGTTTTATTTATATTACTGATGGAACATTTTTTTAACATTATTTCTCTCCTCTGTCTCTGACTCTCCCTGAAAAAAGTGATGTTTAGAGAGAAGACAAATATGGAATAAACCTTTTCTGAGACACCCTTTGAAGTATGAAGTACATCCAAACAAAGTTTTAGAAGGTTATGTTTTAATCCTGTTGTGTAGACCTATCTTTATTTGATATATCTTGATTTGATATTCTGATGTTGACAGCAGCCTCCTACATTTGCTGCTGACAATAAAAAGTGGGTGTGGCTGCCTGGATGCTTGATGGTGTAGATTAGGTTTTGTAGAGGAGCGTCATTAAAGACAGAGCAATCTGTATGGCCTCAGTCAGACTGATTCCAATATGGCTCTACAAAGTCAGACAACAGGACGAGTGTCAGAGTAATCAGTCATCAGCTGTCCTCTCAGCAACCAATCAGGAGCGTATTAATCAAACTGGGAGCACGAGGCCCCCTCTGTGCTTCACTGACATGGTCCTGCATGACAATGTCCCAAATGAATCTTCTGTGGAACATCAAGTAACAGTTAAGTGCAAAATGACTGGCTGCCAGAGGAGTCTAGTTTAATGCTTTACTTGTGTGTTTTTGCCATAACTGTACTCCTGGCTTAACTTGAAAAATAATTATGCAAACCAGGAAAATAAGTCAAGTAAACATAGCCCTGGCCTTCACTTCATGGGGTTGTGTGCAACATCTTTTTAAGAAAACTGCAGAGCAAATATTTGAGTATGCTCAGCCATGTTAATTATTTATGTGTAGAAACCATTGATGGCTCCTCTGGTCGCATCTTTTACTCCTTGCTTATCTGTTGGAGTCAATGGAAGATAACGATGTACACACTGCACATAAACACACACATGGAAATGAACACTGACACAAAAATATCTTTTCTTCTAATAACCTTTTTTTTTAAACATTTTTAAAAAATTATAAAAATATATGCAGCAGAGCCAAGATATTGTCTTTTTTATTCCACCCAAACCTGGTGACTACATTACCCACAATGCAACGTGACTGCTGTTTGGGGCTACAGCTTACTTCTTTCTAATTCCTCACTCCCAGATTTTGTTTTCATTTTCAAACTTGTAGTCTTCAACCCCAACTGACGCTGTGTCACTTGAGGCAATTGATCAGACTTCACACAGCTCCCTCTGGAGACACAAAAGGCTTTATACAACTTTTATTCACATATGCAGTAGTACTCCCCAAACGCCTGTAAACAGACTTTGATGGGTGAAATCAAAATCATTTAATGTTTGTCAGTAAAAGAAAATTACGAATGTTGAATATTCTGAGGTTTAGGAATTAATCATATTGTGTTCCTGAGCATTTACATTTACTCTCAATCAACTGCTCACATGGGAAAATACGACCCTACAGCTATATCTCACCATTGTGTTAGAGTCCTCTTTCATTAAATATGTTATTGTTTCCATGCCTGGACTGGTCTCACTGACTAGGACCTCCAGGTTGCTTTTCTATTACTACTGTAAGAGAAGTCTATCTCACCCTACTGTACAATGGGTGATAACTTTCACACCACAGAATAACTTGTCACTTCAACTTGAATAAAACACCTTTATTTTCATTCTCAACGCCATTATTGCTCCTGGTGTGGGTTGTCTGTCACCAAGACTTTATTATAATATGTAGGTGGATATTAAGATATCAAATGAATACAATGTAGTTGAATACTGATCTGTTTTATTGAGGAGGATCTATACTGGAACTCACAGCTGTAAGTGTAGCTGTTGTGAATGCTCCTCCTGAAGAAACCCTTGCAGCCATCACAGCTGGATGCACCATCATGTTTATGACTCTGTATAAGCATATGGAACACTGAGTCATATCCCCATCAGGCTGTGACAGTGATGAGGTGGGTCCTGACACTGGCAAGTCTGTCAATTAAAAGATGGTAGACACACAAAAAATATACGCGAAAATGTCTGAGGAAAAAGTTTGAATAAGTGACAAGTGAAAGACATTAGCATTGCAAGGGAGTGGGATTCTCTATGACCTTTAAGACAGACAGACCTCTTTTATTTGGTTGCTAATGAATAAATAAATACCTCTGAGTGTAATCTAATAAGCTCCATAAGTATCTGAGACAGCTCACGTAGCCAAGAGAACATCAGCTTTGTATGGAGCAGACAGGCACCTTGACAGGGACGATCACTCATGATCCCTCTCATTAACAAAGGCACATAATGAATCGTATTCCACCTCTGTGAACAGAAATAACCTTGTACATGGACGAAACATTGCAACAACGTGTTAATCGTGAATTTACGGTCCCTTATGAAACAGCTGGGCACTGTTTAATAGGTCTGGCAGGAGCAGTGGTGATGATAATAAAAGCAGGGTTATAGGTAGAGATATCACTGCTCTATGTGGCTGCCAATGCCATGGGCCTCGGAGGAGCACTGCTACTTATTACTCAGGAGGAAGAGGAAACTCCCCATTTAATTAAAGCAGTTAGAGGTCTGCGGCACGCCAAAGTCCACTATGCTCCTCTGATTAATTTTACAGTGGGCTCTCTGTTTGAATTATTCTCCTTCCGTGTTGCTCTAAATTGCATCCTGCCAGTGTTTGATTCCTGCAGGATTGTCTCTCTTAAAAGCACTGACCGTCAAAATACACATTGATGGTGCAGTGTTCCTGCACTGCTCGCACTGTACAGACTGCAGGCTATAATGTATGTAAATTGCATATTTAGTTTAGGGAGATGAAGCAGCTAGGGATTACAATTTAACAAGGGAAATGCTTTCCGTGGTCAAGGATCAGTTAGATTGAATTAAGAGATTAGAATACATTTGCCTTGCAGTTATCTGGATTTGAAGAGCAGCCTGTTGGTAAAGCTTCGTTTAAAGTGGCAAGGAAGAAGGGCCTGATTCAACTCAGCCCTAATTATAATGCTGGCAGAGGATAAGATTATGAAGGAAATTAGATCAGAATGTAACCTTGTAGACTGCTGAAACGATTAGTCGAAAGACAGAAAATTGATGTGCAATTGATTTATTGTTTAAATGATTTCTTAAGCAAGAATGCCAAACAATTACCTGTTTCCAGTTTCTCAACTGTTATATTATTGTAAATTATCCTTAGATTTTGTAGACCAATGACCACAGGTTGACAGGTTGACATTGTTTGAGAGCAAAGAAATCAATCAGTGGATCCATGAAAATAATCATTAGTTTCAGCCTTAAACTGATGTATTTCCAAAATGGTTATTTTTTTGAGAATAATCATTGCTACAATGTCAGCATTTTATGGAGTGACAGCTGATGACACTCATCCAAAAGTGATATAAGTTAAGTTGTTCTCATCATATTATACATACTACTTTATTATTTGTTTGTAGTCGTATCATCAACATGCTGTTTAAATGTTCAGTGTCTGTGCTGCAATGAGTGTACTCCAGTTTAAGGATAGTCCCAGTAAGCTTTGTGGTTCTGATTAAGCTCTGTGGTTTGAAGGGTTTTGAGACGAGAGAGGTTGATATGCAAAACTCCACCAATTTTCACATAGACTTCCAGATCATGCATTCAGCTCAGTTCCTTTTTGTCACAGGTATCTCATGTGTAGATACCTTTCCTTCTCCACAGTTTTTGGCAGCTTTTGTTTTTTTCTGGTGTTGAACGTCTTCACAATGCCACGTTTAACATTTTTGTGGTGAGTTAAAAAGCTGCTCCGTGATGGTCCTCTCCAGTATTGAAATTTGGCCCAGTGTCTGTTTGCGTGTTTCTTATCAGTAAAGCATATAAAGGCCGGGGAGAGTTCAGAGACAGGTAAACCGAGAAGACCTGTAAGAAAGATGTGACTTGAATGTTGCACAATATGTTGCACAATATATTCATGACTATTTAATTGTATTAGGAAGACAAATGTCATTAAAAAAAGACAAGGACAAGTCCAAAGGTTGCATGCTGGGATGTCTTATTGAATTTTAGCTACAGATTTACATGGTATTCTCTTACCATGGACAATCAATATGGCAGAGAAGAGTGATAAAGCACAAACAAACACAGTGGGAGACTCTTGATAAGAGTACAGAATATGTCTAATTAACCTTACCTTTAGTTTTAAGGTAAGTGATATTGTGTGTATTGTACAATACCATCTCAGGGGGTTCAGGTGACATTTGCTTACAGTGTGTAGACTTTTTTTTGTGGGTCTCCATAGTGTTAATAAAGAATATTTTACTTTTTTATGATGGAGGGGGACTTCAATCCATTTTTCACCTTTGCCCAAAAGTAGCATGCCATCATATCTTTGGTGTTATTGTTCAACACTGGAGTTTACAAATAAAGCTAATCTAATACCTTTTGATTCGGATAACATATATTCAAGATAGTTCGGCTTTCTGTTCAATCACACCTGAATCTCCAGAAAAGCCATTATGGCTCAGCAAAACTATTCACTCAGCATTCTTATAAATGCCATGTTACATTTGAGAAATGCCATTCAGAAAACATACTGTAAACAATTCACCATGGTGCATTCATTATTCATTCATTGAAAACATGAATAGGTAGTTTGTATTCATTCTCTTTGTGTGAAAGGCAGTACATTATGGTCAGGTTTAGAAAGAAAAAAATATCTCATTGTTAATTTCTAGATGTCTATGTTTACTTTCTGTGTAATAATCTAGTGTTACAACATTATTTTTTTTAACATTTTATTTAATTAAAATTCCCAATTCATTATCTCAGTAGCCTATATGACCTCAAACACAACAAAGATGTAAAGATTGTGTTCTAGACCTTAAGAATATCAGATAGTGTGCATGTAATGGGGCAGAGTTTAAAAAAAGTGAAAGACAGGGATAAAGCTGAACATGGTCATAGTTGTTTCTTCTTTTTTATTTTTTTTTTTATTTTATTTTTTACAAATTATAACAAATTACATGTCACACAACATATGAGCTTTCCCAGTACTGATATCCATCACACTTTGGTGTAATGGGATTTCCTGGGTGAGTAGAACTCCTTCCTTGAATGTCACGTTAGGCCGCAGGTCAGACCTCCCCTGGCAGTGGCTCGCACACCCAAGCTTTGTCTAGGTGATTGATAGGTCTTCAGAACCTCAAAGACTACAGTATGAGGACTGCAGAATAGGCTTCCTGCTCTGTGAGATTATAACAGGCAAGGGTAAAAAAAAAGGCTCATGAATATTGATTGTCTGTGAATCTAAAAACATCACCTTCAAAATAAAAGATATGTGATGCCATGAACTATGTACTACAACTAACTACAAATGTTTCCAACTCTTAAACTTTTCATTTCCGCTTTTAAACTCTTAACAATTTGTTTTGATTGAATATGGTATTAATCAATTGCAACAAAAACATTTAATTCTGTCCATCTGTATTGATTGATTCACTGTGGATGAGGAAATCAGTCATACAGATGAATCATTCAGAACAAATGACAAGACAGGATTTTCTCTGTCCACTAGAGGGAGAGAGAGTACAACAAATCTGGCCAACAGCATTCTTTAGGTAATATTAATTGACCATATTAGAGATGTGTTGGAATAATCATGATTCTTTGTCCTAAATGAAACATTGTTAGCTTTCAAGATTACTTCCAAGTCACATCATTTAGACTTGTTATTGACTTTTATACATCTATATTAAAGGAGTAAGAGGTATTTGTTTTTAACCTTACAATAAAAAAGCTAACCACAGGGATGATTACACTCACATAACTACACACTAAACTACACTGCCACAACTACAAGCTAAAATAACATTATATTTTCATTTTGTTTTATATTTTGTGAAAAGAAAACATTAAAGCCTGCAATGTGCCTAAACAGCAAAGTTAGATGTTCTGTATTCATCACAGAATGCAGTTTTAAAAGCTAGATGCAGGTACACATAAAGACTAGGACATTCATAAACAGAGCATTGTCTAGTAATTTATCACGCATCTTCTCAGGCCCTCTCCCCTGCCCTGACATACTGTCTGCCTGGCAATCTCTGGGCTTTGACTGGCTCTGACCAGCTCCAAGTCTGACCCTCACTCACATAAATAATGTATGGTTTTCCAGAATTACCGTAGAAAACAAAAGACAGGAGTGCTGCATAACAGATACAGGTTAGAAAACAGTAAATAAATAAAATGAAATATTCTGGAAATATCTGCTCTTTAGATAAGAGCATTTTCTGTGGAGCATTTCTCCAGTCCAAACAAGGTTTGACACATTTGTCTCAGTGAATTTGATTAATAAAGCTAGATCTCAGATTCTCCCCATGAATTCCAATGCAATGATAAACCCTTTAAGATTAATATGATGTACAGTATAAAAAATGAAACCTTTGGAGTTCCATTCAAAAATGGGGGGAGAGTAAAACAAAGCAGCAAAAATTGGTCTTAAAAGCATGGTAAGCGCATGATTTAGTGGGGCGATAAAGAGTCGAAAGGTGGCCATTCATCATAGAGGCTAGCTCACCAGGAGAGGGCCTGTCACAGACACCACCAGGTCTGTGAGGCATTTTGAGAGGGTGATGGAGCCTCCAGTTGCCCCTACAACCTGTTGTCCCAATGTCTTTTCCAGATGGACACATACAGACCTCAGATGGGTGACGAGTGCTTTGTCTTTGCCGCTCTGCAACTCCATTGTCACAGCATGCGTTGAGGGATGGATGTTGTTAACTGCAAAGTAGAGGACCAGACTTCGAGCTGCAGAACCAGCTATAATGGGAACAGAAGAAGCTTTATTGGGGTAACTTCAGATTACATTACAATACAGGGGATTATAATGAAAACATTGACCCTAATCAAGAAATAGCAAATGTCTCTCAAAAAATAACTCCAATTTGGCTTGCATCGAGTTGTGTCCATAAGGCAGCAACGACAAAAAACAAAACAAAGAAAGAAACACCACAAAAGACAAAAAAAAAACAGCCCAGTGTTTTAGTTTTATGGTCCTTGTTGAATATAATCACAATCTTCAGTGGGTTGCACAATTTAGTTTCCCAGATTTGCTTGTCTAGGAAATCAAAGCTGACCAAACTGTCCTATATGACAGTATGACACATCTCCTACATTTATTTATTCCTAAAGGTAGGCTATTTCAATCAGATTATTGAGGCTATGTACATTCATTTCCATTTTTTATGTCCATGTAGCTACAATAATGTCCATGTTTGTTGTTTTTCAATAAGTTTATTTAGAATTTATTTTACAGAAAATCATTCCAGTTCATGAACATAAATTATAGAATCGACATAATATAAATAAATAAAAAGGAGAGAGAGCTTAATAAATGAACAGGTTTTTTTAAAGTGGTGACAGAAGGTGTTCCTTAAGTCAATAGTTCTGAGTAGTTATTGAAAGGCCTTTCTTATTCGTTACAAGTTAAAGAGACTCAAAGTACAAATGTCATTTAAGAATGACTTAAACATGGGGTTGACTTAGAGCATTTATAGCTTTGTGAATGTGAAACTTGCCCAATAAAATAAAGAGATTTACAATAGTACATACGTTCTTATCTTTAAGTATCGTTAATGACATTCTTTCCTTCAACGGTGATTACAGTTGTCGTTATAGTAGCCTGTGTAATTCTCAAAGTCCTTCCACAATGTGATACAGAATGAACAACCATTTATAAAACATGAGTTAGAGTTTCTTGTTCTTTCTAACAAGGTGCATTTGTTATTGTTGTTATATTTGTTAGCATTCACTTCGAGATGTTTGTTGGATATATTTTATGCAATATTTTTGTCCACAGCCTATCGCTATATTTCGTGCTTCACTTTCAATAAGCAAAAAAAAAGAAAAAAGAAAAAAGTAACTTCCGGCTGTCATCTTTGGCTTAATTGAAACAGCCGCAACTTTGCAAACATCTTGTTTATTGCGCAGCATACGGAACACTGCTTGTTTCAGCTGGAATCGTCTTTAACAAATCCGAAAAATGTCTTCAAAACAGCAGTAAGTGCCGTCAAACGACCCGCGTTTTTTTTTAAAGTAAGCTTTTAATGTTAACGTTTCTTTCAGAAAACAGATGCTTGACCCAAGTAAGTTACCGGGTAGGCTAACGTTACAGGTGAACATTTAGCAAGCTAACATTTAAGTTAACGTTGAAGACCAACAGATTTGTCTGAAGAGTTAGAAAACCAGACTAAAGCTAACTAAGAAATTAACCAGACTTCCATTTAGCATTTGGCCACAAACACAACATTAATTAGATGATAGGCTACTGTTAATGTTTTGTGTCTGTTAGATAATTAGGCAATTTATTTCTAGCTAACTTGTTGGCCATATATACGGTCTTGATAAACTCGTATTACCAGGGGCTGTATTGATGTATTTTACGTTTTTGTCTTCTAGTGGTCAAAATTGGTTAACGCAGCTTTTATGACTATGAAGTTGCCAGAAAAACAAAACTAACAGAATAGCAGTTGCTCAAATAGGTATACAGGGGAAATGAAAGTGAGTATTTAAGTCCGTTCTCTTCAGTCAAAGTGCTGTGCGGAAAGGGTCCATGTTTTCTGTTATTCAGTATTGATTTAGAAAGCTTTGGAGGACAACAAAAGATCAGTTCAGTCAGGATTAATATTAGATTACAGGTGAGGTAGGTAGAACATTTTTAACTCTGCTCCTCCGTAACTAAACCGTTTATCCATTGTACTGTATCCATTGTTCAACAGCATGAGGTGACTGCACATCAATGTAAAGCATGTTCTAACAGTATTATATTGACACCTACATATAGCCATTGAAATGCTGTTAACGTATAACAAATTTAAATTTTCAACCAAATTTAAAATCCAGGTGACCTAGATGTCTACATATTGTTTGGCAAGCAAATCACCAAATAAATGCTTTTTGGGCCAATGAGTGTGCTGGAAAATAAGGGCTGTCTAAATTTATTTAGTTTTGGCACAGTGAGTCACTGACTACGTTTACATGCACATAATATTCAGTTTTTTGCCCTAATTCCGAAAAAAACAATATTCCGACTAAGCTGTTTACGTGGCTGATGAAAGTGAGTAACCTCTAAACCTGTTGATATCCAAGTCTTTGATACTGTTTAAAAGTAACTTTAGCTGTGTTTCTCCTTATCGGGTCTCCACATTGACATATATAAAATGGACCAACAGATCCCGTTGCTCTGGACGGATATTAGATGCACTTTTCCGGTGATGGCTGAGCGTTACTGCGCAGCTTCCAACTGAGCACGAAGAAGACGAAGACGTAGATGTGACGTGAGCAACCTGTCTGAAAGTTGTAAGTCTTCTGGTAGCTGTGCCAAGAGAAATCTCAAACATTCCGAATCTTGCAGAGACGGAGAGTGTAGGTATATGTAAGGAGATAACATAGGCACAGGCTAATTATTGCTAACTAAAATGCTAGTTAACATTAGTAATTAAACTTCAATAGCTAATGTAAGTCGAAACTGCCTGCGAGCTTCTCCTGTACTATACGGTAATTCCTCTACTATGCGACAGTAAGTCGCGTGGTTATGACACAATCGTTTTTTTGCAAACTTATTTTTACAAAAACGTCTGCTACGGAGCCATAACGTGAGATACAAGGTAATGGAGCTTTTTATACATTGTCGTGTTTCTTTAGAAATAAACAATGGACAAATAATCTTTAAACGTATCAGATGTAAAGTTATTCGCTGTCAAAGTGACGCCAAAATGAATGGTAGTCAATGGAATGCTAACGGGAGGTGATGGCTTGTTAGCATCAAAATGGCGCCATAGGAGCTACGCGTTCCGAGGAGAAGCTTGTCGGTACACGATCCGTTCTGCCTGCATGATTCATTCTGTGCATGCGCTGATGAAAATCCTGTTTAACAAGGATTTACGACATTAGCTGTTAGCTATATAAACTAACGTTAGCTTCCCAGTGGAGGCTAACGGCTGGCCGCTACAACTACGGCCGGAAGCGTGGAACAAATTGTGCAGTGTCCAGTATCCTCTTGAGTATCCTCTGTAAAACCATGTGTAAAACAGGATAACACTGCATGGGAAGCTAAACGTTAGTTTAACTAAACTAACCGCTAATTTGGCTAACTGCTAGCTAGCTGACAGCTTGATTCAGTCTAAAATAATGTTAACTCAAGCTAAACACGGAAAAGCAGGCAACAGCTAAATTAAGACTTTACAGTAATAACAATAAAGACAAGTATGGATTGATTGTATTTCAAATGAATGAGCACAAGTAAAGTAGAACTGACGTTACAGCTGTTATATATATATTTTATATAACGGTTATTTTCAGGTTTTATTTTGAGGGTCTTTTAAAATTATTAAATGCTGTCTCAGTTAGCGGTTAGCTGAATTAGCTGTTAGCTAGCTAGCTAAACTAATGTTTAAACCAACGACCGGAAGCGTCGTACAGATCGTGCAGTGTAATCCTGTTTCTCACATGGTTTTACTGAGGATACTGGACACTGCACGATTTGTCGTCCGGTCGTAGTTGTAGCGGTCTGCTGTTAGCCTCCACTGGGAAGCTAACATTAGTTTATATAGCTAAAAGCTAATTTGGCTAACCGCTAGTGCAATGTCGTAAATCGTGTAAATCCTCATAAAACAAGATTTTCTTCCCATTAATTTTCTCCATAAGGATTTAGAATATCAGTCATAATGCCTAAACCATCTAAGGTAGACTGACCACGAGCAACGAAGTTGTGAAACGAAAGTTTCTGCTCCTGTAGAAGCTAGAAGTCTGTATGAAATCAACCTTGTTTTAAGAAAAACGTTTTATCCGCAATCTTATGGAGAAAAACTAGACTACCCACAATCCTAAGTGTAACAGCAACGTCTCTGATTGGTCCAACTCTCTCTTACCATTGAAACGTTTACCGTACCGCGAAACTGCGAACAGCTAGAGCGAGCTTCTACCATTGAAGTCTATGATAGTTTCTGTACACTGTCTTGTACCTTTTGCCTTTTTTGCCATTTTCAAAATGTTTTTTTTCACCAAATCAAATGTGTTATGCTCACTATTCATCTCAAAGCTGGTTGGCTTGGTTCCAGACTTAAAACTCGATATATGTATATAAGCAGTTTTTGAAACGTCAATGAAACAATTGAATGGGGAAAAACACTTCAGGAGTCAGAGCGATTAAAAAAGTGGGCAGTCACTGTTGAACTTAAAAAACCCTGATTGAGACACATATATTCCAAATGTGCTGTATACATGTCCAAACAATGCCTCTAAAACCCAAATAATAGGCCTACCGCAATATCCCACGTCTTAATCAGAAATTGCTATATTCGGAAAAAGGCCTTATTCGGAATATCCAACCGGAATATGCTGTTTACATGATCTGTATCAAATTCGGAATATTGTCACAATTGGAATAATAGTAGAATATTTTGTGTGCATGTAAACGTACTGATGGTGACAAGTACTCACAGTGATGAAGTCCGGAACTCACTGCGTCCGGCCAAGAAACGTTCTGACACATAACTGTCGCTTTTACACTTCAGTTTCAGTATAGCCTAGATTAAACAACATAAAACAACATAAGATGTTACAAAGTCAGGATAGGATGTTTAAACATGTTTCTGTTTTTTATGCTTAGCTATCTAGGCTAACTGGCTGTTGGCTTCATATTTACAGATATGAAAGTGGCATACGTGGTATCTATCTCATCTAATGCTCAGCAAGAAAGCAAATAAGCATATTTCACAAAATGGCAAACTATTCCTTAACTGGGCTCACAGAATAGCTGTGCGTGGCCCTGCACCATCTCCCTGCACCAGAGACTGATTCTCTGAAAGTGTATTTATAGTCTTAGGGTATACTCTTGCCAGTATAAATCACAAGTGCAGATTATGTTATAGATACAAACCTCACAAACAATATTGATGACTCAAGTTACTTTTTGACACTTTTTGATAGTGATGAAACAAGTTGGTGACATCAAAGCCCAGTGCTTGAGTAGTAACTCCCAAAGTCAGAGCTGTTCTAGTGACCCTTATATCCTTTAAAGTCTCAGTATGACCTTGAGTGCTGTAGATGAGGTAAGTTGAGATGTGTGGGTTGAACAAACCACTACAAACCCATGTTAAAGAATGGCTCAAGTGGAGAAGCCCTTCTGCCTGTTTCCTTGTCACAATTAATAAAGAAAATCATTGCGTGGCCTTCTCAAGATGCTTTCATATGCCACCCATCTGTTTTAAGGACATTTTTTTTTTTTTTGGTTATGTTAACAGGAAACCCAAAATCCTAAGATGCGTTGGAGCTTTGTGTGTCAGGGTTAATACTAGTTTGAAGCGGTATATTTGCTGTTTCTAAAGTGTCAGTGGAGAAAATGCGATTTGATTTGCTGAGCTGTGGTTGAATCTGAATCATTTTCTTCCTGCTCGTATTTTATTTTTGAGGTCGGAGTGTGTCCACAACAACAACAACATATTAAAGAAAAACATACATAGTACTGTGCGGAATGGTTTAAAAAAAAAAAACGTATTCATCTGTAAAACAGCATTTTAATTAAAAACAGTTGTTCTCAAACCTGTACTTGATGTTTCCCATTAGTCATGTTTGAGGGATTACAGACGGCACCAATGAAAGTCAAAGATTAAATGGAAAATGCAGATGTGTGAACAATGCGGCTCGTTTTTATAGCTATCGCAGCTTTTTTTCTTTTCTTTTTTTGAAAAATTAACTAGCATTGACGTGGTTTCTAAAGTCCATTTCAAAATAAACATGACATTCTTTGGCAAAAGGAAAATCTGGAAGAGGTTTCTTGGTTGCGGGTCAGCAGGGGAGCTCTTCAACGGAGTTTAAAGATTTCTCAGAAAACATTTGATACTTTTCAATCACATTATCATCACTGCCCAATAAAACCTGAACATTACTAATCCATGTATTTCATATATGATTTTGTATTGTTTTTTTATTTTATGGAAGATGGCCTGATTTTATTTTGTGACCATTTATTTTGGAACATTTTAACTTGAAACAAAATGATACTTAGACAAAGAGTCACCATGATCATACAGGTGTATAAGCAGCATCTTGATATCATCTGGTCAGTTAATAACTTCTGTATGGGATGGAAACACACTCATAATGGCCATTTTATCAGGTTATTATGCTGTATCTTGTCTGTATGCATGTGAATTGTTGGTGCCCCCTTGATGTAGGCTTAGTACCCCTATCAGTCAAGTCTCGTAGCTTCCCCAAATGTTCTCAAACGTTTCAGGCCTTCTGCCTTCTGCCCCTTACTCATTTCTTAGTGCCCTCTGCTCAAATATTATATTCACACTGGCACAGGCTTAGTGTTCTTGAAAAGCATGCCTTAATCAGTTGGTACATGTACCTTAGGTATATGTCTTTAAATATGTGCTCCTTATTTGATCTTTCAGAGATGCTTTTCTTTTTAAAAACCTACAGTGGGATTCAGCATTAAACATGCAGTTAAGGGTATTATTCAATTCAAGCAGAAGATTAAAAAAAAACAACCTTTTTTTGCTTGTTTTGATGAGACTGTGGAAGAAGTGAAGGATAGAAGTGGAGTTAATTTTTATACTGCATCCAGCTCCAGAGGAAGGCAAGGCAATGATCAGTAATGAGTTTGGCTGTTGGCCCAGAATGATTATTAAGAATTGCTGCTGATAACAACACACACTGTATGAATTATATCATAGCATTGGCATTTGTAATTGCATCTTTTCTTTCCCTGCTCTCTTTCTGTATGTGAATTAGTACCCTCTCAGCTCTTCTGCAGATCTTCAGAGAGGGAAGAGAAGGGAAAGGAAAAAATAAGAGAAATGACTGTGCAAGGGTCTTAAATCCAGGTATGAAAGTTTTTTTTTTTTTTTTTTTTTTTGCTTTTCAAGATTTTGGCATATTTATGTGGCATTACTGTAGGAGCGGGCCATGTAATGTTATTTGCAGAAACCACACGTTGTTCACATCAAGCTCACAAAGACTAAGGGGATAGCCATGTGATCATGACCTTGCAAACTGAGGGGCCAAGCTTCGTGAGGCAAACTATGGCATCCTGTATTTGTGAGGGTTCCACACAATTAATAATGGAACCATGTTATGGAAATGTTTTTTTAGGAACACTACTTGTCCTAAAGCTTTGTGTTAAGCAGCCTAAGTCACCCACACAATGCTGAACTGGAGAAGCATGATATGCAATATGCAAATATGCAATTGCCTTAGTGTATCAAACACTTGCTCAGTAAGAGGAGAGGGAGAATAGACCTTAGTAAGTTGTGTGTAGGCTCCTTTTTAAAGATGTTTTACACATGACGTAAATGTGAAATACTGCCTGCATCATCACATTATTTTGAATCACATTATATTCAGTATTAGGTCAATAGTGTTTTTCTTTCTGCAGGATTAAAACAGATTAATACTGAGGATCAAATGTTTGCTGTCCCATCTTAGAAAAAAAACTAAAACGCCAAAAAAATAGATTAACATTTAAAGATCATAAGTGTTAAACATTGTAATTCCAACTAGGGCTGGGTGACATGGCCACAATCTTCTATCCCGATAAAGATCATTTCATGTCTCGATAATTATCACAATATATGTTTTCTGCTAATTAAATAAATAAATATATATGAAATAACCACATGGTAAAGCCTGTTTTTGTATATTCCTGTGCAAACTAAAAGTACTGAATATTTTATTAAGAACTTGAGTGCAAAATGAACATAATGTGCAAGGATCATAATGAAAGCATACAAATTATATAAATATTGTAACAGTTCGGTTTCTGGTTTTTCAACATTGCTATAGAAACGATATAGAAAAATATATACGGGAGACATTTTTATATCCTTTTGACAAAATACATCGTCCATCCCTAATTCCAACACAATGTCTGAGTATTACAATCTGTCAAAATGATGGCCTGTTATAAAATATGGAAAGCTAGAGGCCTGTATTGTCCTGACTATAGAAGTGTAACCACTGTCTCTTGGGGCTGAGTCAGACGAAAATGTGGTGTGCTTTTACTTTGCTCGGCCAAATGTGAAATAAATAAAAAGAAAGGAAAATGGCTGCTCTCTTGGCTGTACCCTTGGTCCCTTGCTCTTTGTTAAAACTATATCTCTGCTGCTCCATTGCCCCCAGCTACATTAAATCCCATTAAATTCACCTTCATTAAAGCTGTCCTCTCTACTCCTTGCAGCAGCCCTGGTGCGGGCCTCTCAAGGACAGAGCAGTAATGAGGGTGGACTGGATTTAACCTTGAACAGTACAGGTTTTCATTTCCAAATCAATAACTTATGGTTCAAAACTGCCACTAGATCCAGGCTATAATTTTCAAGCATTAATTGTGTGGATTATGTTTCTCCAGCAGTGAGAGGGCATTTAAGCTGCAGTGCAGATATTGGATCTATCATTTAGTTTTCTTTCTTTTTTATAATAGGAGTTGACAGCTTGCACATTTTCTATATTAGTGACTTTGTGTGCCTGTGTACACTTTGCTGCACAGATGGGATAACTTAGGGAGATTGTATTTCAAAGACTTTGTATGAGTACAAGTAATTATGCTGTACAGTGAAAACAAGCAGAGGGCAGTAGAATTTGTTCTTCTCCTCAATCCAGTATTGCAGCACAGTGTCATCATTCGCTCTAAAGAGGTAGAAATATAAGAAATCTCATTCACACCTGTGTGAAGTTTTGGCAGTCACCTGCTGTCAGGTGAAGCGGAAAAATTTGAATTATGACTGGAAAAATGAACACGTGGATGATAGGATGACAGCACAGCCCGTTCTCACTCCCAAGTCGTAAAATACTGACGCTTGGTCAGTGGCTCTCGGCGTCGGATACTGACGCAAAAATCGCCCTTTGGCGTCTGTATGGAACGCACCGGGCAGAGCAGCAGCTTGACCGCAGCACTGTAAGATGACGTAGTATTAAATGCGACAACGGTAGCGAGTAATATGAAAGACCGAAAGTCTGTGTAAGGAGGTTGGTTGGGGTGGTGGATGGGTCAAACAACACAGGCTTTTCACCTAGGAGGCCAGTTTTTCCTAAACCAAACTGTCCCGTTCTTGTGCTGCATGTAAGTTTAACGTATGTCCCGACCCAGAGCGTCAAAAACTGACTCCAATAGTCTCGACCAAGCGCATCTAAATTTGACGCTAAAGGAGACTTTTTGCATAAATAACAAACACCAAAGGTACCTGACCAAGCGTTGGTTTTTGATGTGATGGGAGTGAGAATGTGTTGGACAGCAGGGACAAGGGGAAAAGGGGGAAAAAAATGCCTGACCTAAAGTAAAGGAGTGAAATTGTCTAAACTCCTGTAATTCCCCACATTTTAGTGGGTCATTGTCTGTAGTGAGGTTTGCTGTCATTGTCATATGATTGTATGGAAAGCATTAACCTGTCCTGCGGTGATAATTTCTAGCTGACATGTTCTTAATATGAAATATTGGATCTTTTCATAAAACGGGGAGGGCTGAGGCTGTGGTGATCAC
Organism: Perca flavescens; assembly: GCF_004354835.1. Lineage (NCBI taxonomy): Eukaryota > Metazoa > Chordata > Actinopteri > Perciformes > Percidae > Perca > Perca flavescens. The sequence goes on along the minus strand of NC_041331.1, from coordinate 24,866,311 downwards.
TGGAGCTTAATTTTTTAATCAACTTCTCTCTTAAATGAAGCTTTATTAAATTACAAAGCTCACACAGTGGGAGTAGGACACAGACAGAGATGGCCCAGTGTAGAAAAAAAGAGCTTTGTGGGATAATTAAATAAAATTAATAAAAAAATAAACTCCGCTAGCATAGACTGAGAAGAATGGGAGAACGAGGAGACCCGGTAGCCATTTTCATGCTCTGCTTTTCTCATTAGGGTTTCAGGAAATTTACCATGTGGAATTATGAAAAGAAGAAAGGGATACAATGTCTACAAGATATTGATGGATATTAAATGGAGACAGAATTACATTCATTTTTTTCACACTCATATTCACAGAAATTAAATGTGCTTATTGTTATTTAAAATTACATTTGGTTAAGCTTCGGCATGACTCAAACCAACAGTATAGTAATACATTTTTGTAATTTCTAAACTTGTTTGACAAAGTTGATCTATATCAGTAAAGATGTAGTATAATTATTCGTCTAACTTACGGTATTTTATAATTTTATGTTTATACAGTTGAGAGCAAGGGACAGGCTACTTTAAAGTTTTCTACTTTATTTTCTAAAGTCTTTGTGAGCTTGTGTGCAGCCTCATGCAGGAACCTCTTAACTACTCCTAAAGACTAAAGGGAGTGCATTTTTTTTGTCATGGCTCTGGAACAGCCTGTAGAAATTCCTACAGGTACAGTAACCCCTAAATTCCACTAGGCGCGTCTGTGCTGCATTCTGGAGGCCGACAGAGGAACCGCAGCCACTCAAGACGATGCTTGTGATTCCACCAGCCGCAGAGCGGCGCATCCCAAAAGCAGCTCTCCTCTGCTCTGTTAAAAATACACGCTAGGTCTATTTTTGCTGGAGCCGTGAGACGTTGCACTGGCCGGGCAGGAAGTGGAATTGCTGGAGCATCAGGTCAATTGTCAAAATAAACACCCACATCACTACAATAATTGAACAACTAAAACACAGCCACAAATCTTTGATTCATGTCGCTTGTAACTGGTCTAAATGGAAGAAACCATTTAACTACGTAGACTACTTACTTGTATGGTAGAAGGCAAGGCATATTTATTCATATAGCACATTACAGATAGAGAATAAAACTTAAGAAACCCAACCTCATCAGATATTCTTTTTTCAACCTGCATATCTACCAGTATTGCATTGGCCGTGTACCACATACTCATTGGTTTTACATTCACTTTGTCCCCCACTTGAGTGGTGTGCTCTGCATTGGCTCAAGGAATTATTGTACCGTCTAATCAGAATGGTGAACTGGTACTGGCCTTGAAGGAGGTTTCTCTGAAAATAAATATCTTGCTGATTTCACAAGGAATTTCTTTGGAAGAGATGCCAGTGGGTTGTTTTGGCCTCAGCCTGACTACTCCAGACTGAGAAAGTGTTCAGTCCACCAGAAATCCTAATTTACAAAGTGTCCAATCCACAGTTCCTAGAAGTTGCCTGTGGAGAACATGTAATTCATTAAAACGGTGTCAAAACATTGACTATACATGGTGTTATACAAGTTGCATTGAGAGAGATGTATTCAGATGTACATCCTCTAATAATAATATCTTTCCGAACTGTTAAGTTAGTAGCAGCCATCCTTCACTTTATAGGACTCTTTTTGATGCTTTCTCTTTTTGGTCATGCCTCACAACTATTACAAGCCTCAGGGTTAAGAGAATAGTGTGCAGATCACTAAATATGTAGGTCAAATGTGGTTGGCCTGCAAGGCTAGCATTGGAATTAAACAGCTCCTCCTTCAGCCTGTATACAGCTAATGGGAGCGGTGATGTATTGGCATTGTTTGGACATTCTCAGGGGTCACATTTGTCTTGTACGGCAAAATATTCGATGGGTTTTTCCTCTTTATGTTGACAGCCTTTGTCTCATGCTTCCTGACAAGTAGGATTTACTATATCCTGCTCTTGTGAAGCATCTCCCTTACTACACTGTTTTGTGTTTTATCCACGATAGAAAATGTCTTTGGCCTACTTGCCTTGTTTTACTATTGCCTTTAACATTTCACACAGCTGTCCTTGACATTTTGGAGAGCCTTATTATTTATGTCTGTTAAAAAGTCCCACATTGTGCTGTGGGCTTTGGCTATAATATGTTGTCTATGTTGAGTTTGAGGGGGAAAATACATTTAGTCTCTTTTTCTTTTTTTTTTTTTTTTTTTTTTAGATGCAGATATACAACTTTCCTTAAAGTGGTTAATGTTGTGGTAAAGTACTCATAACTATTTTTTTGAATGCTACTTTTTGAGCTGCATAAGCCTCTGGGCCACTTTGTGTAATGAGTTTTGGTAATGTAACTAGATGATTAGATGGAATGTTTGGTAGCTTTATTGTTACTTGAGATTAGCCTTCCCCATACGTAACACCCTAGATCAATCTCTTGCGTGACTATGACCAATGTTGGGAAGGATACTTTCAAAACGTATTTCGTTACAGAATACATGCCCACAAATGTAATTTGTAACATATTCCGTTACGTTTCTCAATCCGAGTAACGTATTCTGAATACTTGGATTACTTCAGGATTACTTCCACATTGAAATGCGTTTTATAAGTGTAGGAATGCGACCATCACATCCAGCTTACTAAACAGGCCTATACTGGTGTGTTCTTTTTATTCCAACTAGCTGAATGTGTACCTGAACAAGCAGATAGATTATTGTATTGGTAGTCCCGAACTGCATACTACAAAAATCTAACCGCGGTCTAAGCTACCACAAGCTAATTTTAGCTAACGTTAGTTAGCATGTCAAACGGGGCTATAGTCTTTAAACGGCTCTGGAGCTAGTAAATCAGCACCTAGGAGAATATAAAGTCGCACGTCAGCGTTAAAATAGCAAGGTGACCAGTAAAACTACAGCAGACGACTACCCTTGGCTAATTAAAAAAATAACTTAGTTTAAGATGCTTCTTCAGGTTGGAGGTGGAGTAATTTGGACACTGAAAGGAGGCTGGTTGCTGGCAAGCAGAGGATGCACGGCACAGTTAGCTGTATTTCATTCTCCCCATTCGTTCTTTAATGTGAAATGCTGTTTGAATTTCCAAGATAGAAACTTATTGCTGCCCTGGCCCTGTAGTGCCGGTTCCGACTCCATTGTGACTGATCACGCAAATAGCTATTTTTTCTATTTCATATTGGGGCTCCTGGAAAATGCATTAAGTTGCCTTAATTTATTCAGAGTGAATAAACTTGTGAAACAGAAGTATCGTCATGTAATCCATTGATTTTAACAATGTAACTGTATTCTAAATACCAACTATTTAAATTGTAACTGTAACGGAATACAGTTACTCATAGTTTGTATTCTGAATACGTAACGCCGTTACATGTATTCCGTTACTCCCCAATACTGACTATGACTATTATGTCAAATGGTTAAACATTTCTTTCGGGGAAAAAATGTTTTGAAAGCCTTTTTACACAATGAGTTGTGCTGAGACAAATTTTGATTATGGTCAATGAATGCCACATTTTCTGCCAGCAGAGTTTTTCCTACAGAGTAGTTGTGAAAAGGAACTATAAACCTGCCCTATTAGACATTTGAGACAACTTCTGTATTGGCGTATGGTTGTTGTAGGACATCATTCGATATAGCATTGATATCTTCCGTGGCCAGAGACAAGAGAGCTAAAAACTGTGAGACTGACCCTACTGTCACATTATCTCCACACACTCTTTTCCAGCACATGAGACAATTTTGATTGCAACCACTATTTTCACAGATGAAATTTTTTTTGGGTTGATACATTTTTAAAAACCATTCAGGATCATCATGGCTAATACCTGCCTTTTCGTTATTAGTCAGTGCTTAATAGTTTTTCCTCAAAACTTTCTATGATTAGGATTTAGCTTTCTAGCTAGGTTGGACACATTTTTGTTCCTCATTGAAACATTGGACACTAGAACAAGACAATGAATCAAGACTAAGGCTGGATTGGCTGTCCCAATGTTTTACTAGGACTATTTATAGATTGTCCCAATCAGAACTGACTGTAAAATGTCACGTTGTGGCTCATACCCTAACTCTAACACATGAGCTCCAGCCTTTGCAACCTTGTGAATAGAAATACGGGGGTACAAACACTGGAATGTTTTTAGACAAGAATGCATCTCAAGTGGATGTAAATTGTTTGAAAAATAGATTGTAGTATTCGCAGCAGATTTCCAAAAGACTCTCAACTTGAACCTGTACGTTTTTTATAGCTTTTTCCTTCATATAAAGTTGTCATGATGTGCATTTCTCTTTTTGTTTTCAGCTGTGTTTTTACTTCACAATATCAAAACTGGAATGTGGCCAGGAAACTCCATACTTAGCCATGCTTTTAAAGAAAATAAAAACACATTTGTTGCACACGGTACACCCAGTTCACTAGTCCTTTCATAACTTGATATCTGATGTCAGTCACAAAGTTTTCGGGTGGACTTCAAAGGTGAAAATACGGTAAAATCTTATTTCAGCACCTAATATTGTGCTTATACTCACCACAGAGCGTGTAGTTGGGCTAATTCGGTTATCCCAAACCTCTTCCAGCCAAGGCTCTGAAGTTTTACGCTCGTGCCCAGTATGTTTTGAAATTGCAAACACTTTTATGTCGGTCTGTCGATCAAACTTTATAATGCTCTGATTTCTACCCCACTGGCAGTGTCTTTTAATTAGATTATACTGGAGGAATAACCAGAGTTCAGAATGCCAATTTGTGTCCTAGACGGTGTAAAATTTGCTGTTACACTGCTGCCAAACAGAGCAGGTGAGAGCAGACAAGGTCCTCAGGCAAATAGCAGCTGACTGCTCCTCTCTCTCTCGCTCTCTCTCCTTCTCTTTTACCTTTCTCTTCCCTCTTTGCAGTCAGACATTAGAGGCTTGAGAGGATAAATAAACATGTTATTCAAGAGTCTGATAATGAAAGAAAAATACCAAAGTGTACTGTCTCCAGGGTGGGACTTTCTATACTGTAGAGAACAGTGATGTTGGCAAGCAATGAAAGCATGTGTAATGTACGTGCTGTATATTGAAACTGACAGTGTTAGTTCACTTAGTCATTATACTGATTTATGGCTGAGCAAGAGGTCAACCAAGAATCTACAGCTGGGTGCAAAACCCAATGATAGGAACATTTAATTCACCCAATATTTTGCCCTTTTGTGAATGTGTACCAATTGTGATAATTGTCAAAGCATAACAGAAAAGTACTATGATTATGCTTGTAACAAGACTTTTTTTATTCAGTGTGTTGGAAATGTATAATTTATATTGAAAACCCCTAAGTCTGTGTTTAAAGAATATAGCCAATGAAAGCAGCAAAGTGAACAGCTGCAGGTAATTAGAGCTTGCCCAGGAATGGCCTGGGAGTCAAAGTAAACATGGATGGTTTCCACAATCAACAACATTTACAAATGCTGAAGAAGGAAGCTACTGAATTTGTGAAGAATGTGCAGTGGGAATGGAAAGCATAGAAGCATGACGCCAGCAGATGTTGAAAATTAAATACATGTGGCATGTGGCTAACAGGACTGTGGGGCTTATTCTTCTGATGGTGGACCCTGGAGTTCTCGCGGACTAGAGGACAGCTGTTCCGGGTTAATACTTACAGGTTTACATCCAGCCAGCTAAGATTTTTTTTTTTAAATGGATTTCCTTCAGGGGAAACTGACTTCAGTTTTCTTGCATATCTATGGTCTGCTACTGTTGTTTGCAACAGTACACATATCAAGTCTGAGTCCTAAATAAAATTGTCTAGGAATTTGCAACGGAGTACAACTGGTTGTGGGAATTGATAGACTTTAAATGGTTGGATGAAACCAAACTCTTAAAGACTCATGGCCCCAGAGAGCTCAGAATGTTTCAGGCAAAGCCCTGAAACATTTTAGTCTATGAGGGCCAACTGGTTCTACTTTAAATTGCTGAAAAGGCTTGAAGTTGATTGGCAGAAGTAGCTTGATGCTTTGTGTGTGCCCTCAGATGGTGCTTGTGAAGTTGTCCTTGATACACCGTGGCATAACTATGGCAATTTCTTTCTGTTGTGTGAAATAAACAAACGACTTAAGTGGTCAGCATTGAGAAAAGCATTGCTCCATAATAAGTAACGTTATATTTCACAATGCAACCTGATCCTTTTTATGGCCTGCAGACACTTGGTGCATTTAGAACTTGAAATAGAAGAATTTGTTCTTTGGTAGACCTTTTTGTTTTTGGTGAAATCTGACCGTAGATTCCTAGCTTTCATTTGCCATAGTACAATGCATTCAATATACTTTTCCTTTTTTGAATTACCGCCTCAATTGTTTTAAAATTATACATATTCTCATGTATTTATTTTTCTGGGCATTGTATGAAGTACAGCAATGACATTGGTAAGAAATGAGAAGGCTGGGAGTTATCAAATGAAATGCATTGTGTTAAGTATGTCTCTGTGTGGCATCCCTTAACTCAATATTAGCACACTGGCTGGGCAGCCCAAGTGTGGTTCTTGCTTCACTAGCTTCTTTTCAAACAACCACACTCTGTTTATTCGAAATAGCTGCCTGAAATTTTACAGTCTCTACACTCTGCCTCTCTTGGCTTTTTGGCTGTTGCAACAAAAACATGTCAGTATTGTTTAAAACCGTGGTGTCATAAATTATTTGCACTAATCCATGTAGATACTCGTTCCGACTCACGAAGCAGTGGGTGATTCTAGACTGGAGAGTGTAAGTTTTGTTTTTCAAAGCCAGGCACAACTTCACAGAAATGAAGTTTAACATTTGCTTTTGTTTAGCCCCACTGCTTATAGAAAGAAAATATTCTGGAAAAGAAAGCACTTTGTTAGAACAAAAAACACTCTTCAAAACATACGGTGCCCAGTCATTTCACTGTTAATATTTCAAAATGTCACTAATATGCAGGGGCGGATTAAGGTGGTCAGGGGCCCCTAGGATGCTCTTTGTGTGAGGCCCCCCCTTAATCATTGTGCTTTACTGGAAAAATGTATTTAGTGCCATACATGGTCCACATGCTAATAATAATAATAATAATAATAATTTTAACTGACACACACACACACACACACACCAACTACCACCACACCACATAGGTAAAATGAGAAAACTACATCATAAAACTAACATCAACAGAGATGTAAGTGGAAAGAATACCAGATATTATCCTCTGCCACCACAGCACCAAAACAATTACAATGAAAATGTAACTAAACAGAAAAGCAGCAGAATTCCCTGGATTCACAGTTCAACAGCAAGCTGGTAATCACTTTTATCTTTATAAACCAACAGGTAGGCTACAGCATCTGCAGCAGTGCAGAACACCTGGTTTTACTGAGGCAAAATCACAACATCACTACCAGTGGTGGAAGAAGTATTCAGATCAACTAGTGTTTAATGGTCTATTCATCTCAGCTGACTTGTAGGCCGTTATATTGTTGGCTAGTTTAGTTTAGAATCAAACATCACATTTTATAAATTACATGTTTTGTGTGCAGAAATCTTAATGTGTAAAGTAACTAGTAACTAAAGCTGTAACAGATAAATGTAGTGGAGTAACTAAAGTAACTAGTAACTAAAGCTGTAACAGATGAATGTAGTGGAGTAACTAACGTAACTAGTAACTAAAGCTGTAACAGATGAATGTAGTGGAGTAACTAAAGTAACTAGTAACTAAAGCTGTAACAGATCAATGTAGTGGAGTAACTAGTAACTAAAGCTGTACCAGATCAATGTAGTGGAGAAAAAAGTACAATATTTCTCTCTGAAATGTAGCAGAGTAGAAGTAGAAAGCAGCATGAAAAGAAAAGCCTCAAGAACCTCAACATTTGGACTCAAGTACAGTACTAGAGTACATGTACTTAGTTACATTCCACCACTGATCATTACTGAGACACAAACCACTGTGCAATACACTAAAGTGTGAATAAAATAAAAATAAAAAAACAGCAGCAGCAGCACATAACACTGTTATTAACAACAATAATGAAACAGCAGCACAACATGTAGGCTACATATTGTTGCATAATCATCACGCCTTTAGAATTTTTTTTTTTAGAATTCAGATGCAGGATCCGAGTTATAGGTAGTAGAAGGGACTGGGACCAAAAATTGGCCCTGGCATTTTGGCCCAGACCGGTAAGATCACAAATACCCCCCTGTCCTTGCTCTCCCCTGAATGTGTATAGCAACTCCTAGTCCTTAAAACTATTAACGCCATGTAAGGGGTAAGCAAGAATCATTGAGAGTTGACACATTTAAATAAAAAAAAGTGCCATTTATTAATATGATAAAACGGTATACTCCTCATGAATCATAAATATATATATATATATATATATATATATATATATATATATATATTTTTTTTTATCATTTCACGACTGAAGAGGCCCTGTGCTTTAATTTCAAGATGTCTAGCATGAGTTTTTGTCTGCCAATGCAGATAGAAAAGCTACAATTCTCATTAAGAAAGCTTGCATAATGCGCAACGTTTATCTTGGCTACTTTAAGGACACAAATGCACAAGCACAAGCTTAAGGTTTGATGAACCTTAAGGTGGTGTTTTGCTTATTATTAAGATGTAGGCTACTTTGTTGAATGAAAGGTAGGCTAATATAGCCTAATAATAAAACGGTGAGAAAATGATCAGTCAAGACTCAGATACCTGCGCACGTAGCCAAACTAATGCAATGATACAGTATAGCATGCCTATTTCTTTTATTGTTGTAGTGTTATCATCAACAGTTTGTCCACCACTCAGTTTTATCAAGGGGTTAAGTGTTTTAAGGGGAGTTGTGTTTACCACAGCCGGTTGTAGCCTCACTCCCTCATCTCTGTCCCTCTCCTCCTGAGTCTCCTCCTCACTGTGCATGTCACTGTAGCCGACACCAGCAACGCTATCATCGGCCACGGGAGCTGATGAAGGTCCTGCTACTGGCCAAAACATGTCTGTCCATTTGAGACATTTGGCAGCGTTTTTTTCCTCACGCAGCTTCTCAGCACCTCCTTTGCATTTCTTCTCCATGATCTCTATCACTGTTCTAGCCTGGCAGATGCACACCTGAAACTGCATGCAGGCAGAAATCCCAAAGAGGGTGCTGTTTAAAGATATGCTGCCCTCTTCATTGTCTTGGTTAACGTTATCCTCACCTAGCGCCACTTCACAGCTAGTCGCTGCTGTAGCGGCATATTCATCACTTTGGACTGTTGTTCTTCATGTCTGTATCCCTAACAGTAGTCGTAAAAAAAGTTTGTCATCTTCGGCAGCGTTGCCAAATACTTATCGGCGTCTTTTTTTCTTTCTTTCTTTACTTCCCAGCTCTCCTGTCGCTGTGTTTATCTTTCGCGCTGCGCACCGTTAAGAACTAGTCCATTTCAATTTCAAAGTAGGGGGTGTATGGAAAAAAATATTCTATGTGATATTTTTGACTAAAGTGTTTTTTGGCGAGCCCAGAGTCAATTGAAAAAACAATGGGCCAATTAAAAAATATTTTTTTCTTATGGGCCAATTAGGGTCTTTTTTTTTTTTCACGCTGAAGTAAATTCAAAATAATTTTAAATTGTCTGGCTAATCCGGGGCCCCTGCACACGTGGGGCCCCTAGGCTGCAGCCTCAAAAACCTGTGCATTAATCCGCGCCTGCTAATGTGCATAGGTTATTCTTTACGGCAATGCTTCAGTTTTTCTGTCTAAGTACTGTATGACGTGTTCTTGGAATCTGTCAAAGAAAATAGTTTTAACATGTTAGCAGAGTCTGGTGTTTTATATTTTAAAGGTAGAAACGTGAAATGTGGGAAACCTGAAACCATTTACTGATGTTCAAGATGTTTTGTTTGCACTATTTCAGTAGATTTTTTAAAATTAAGTTGCATTTGTTGTTTCGAATTTTATAGTTGGATGTTAGTAAAACACTAGTCTCGCTTTCCCTGACCTTCTTCCGCAGTGCTGCGGAGGAAAAGAGTGAAATCCAACGGAATTTTCGACAAAACAAGAGTAATCCCAGAAGTGGAACGTCGTGGATGTAGACTAGTAAAACCCTGATGACTTACCTTTTAGCAGTGCCATGTTTAATGTTAATGCTTTTACGGTCTCAAATCAAACATTGTATTATTTTTTCTGCACTGCTAAAACTATTTAATCTTTTAAATTGGATACTTGACTACACACAACACAACAGGGGTAACCATCACAACTGATTTGTCAGAATCAATCCATTTTTGTGTTTAAACATCTACCCGTGCATGTAGGACTCATGGCATCGTGTCAACTTTACCCTCCCTGCTGCTTCTAATCCTTTTCACTTCTTTCACACCTCTGCCCCGATTGACCAGGTGTGTCTGTTCAGTCACCCCATTCACAACTGCAGGTTGGGTAGTTTATTATTACCTAATCGCTGCCGTCAGCTCCCATCAGGGTTTAAGATAAATGTTGCCAGCTGTTTCCCTTCTCTAATTATTTTTCTCTTTTCTGACTGTGGCTTTTTCTCTCTTTTCTTGATTTCCACATGCAGTGGCCTGAGGGTGGTGGTCAAGCTCCTTCAGTGGTGAGTACTTTACTGTAAACCCAGACTGTAGACTCAGCAAACAAGTTCTTCAAATTCTCTAAAGATATGGTCAAAAAGTCCACTCAATACAGATGAAAGGGTAGAAACGGTGTAGTGTCTCATTTTGTAGGATATTGTAGATTTTATTTAGCAAAGACAGGGCTAGATGTGTCCGATACAATGGTGCAAATTCACCCCAACTGCCCACATGTGGATTTAGTGATAGGGAGATATACATTATGTATCTCATGTTAAATCACTTTAAATGCAGTAGGGTTGGGGGAATGGTCAAATCTCCATTTAAAGGAGATTTAAAAGGATATTTTTTTGTGGCCAGGGGGATTGTCGGACAAAGTTGAAGACCTCCTTCTCCCTGGAGGTGGGCTAGGATCATTAGTTTTAGTTTTTGAAGTGTTTGGCCTTTTGATGTTCCTATGTTCTCTTTAGGCAGCCTGGCCTGAAGGATATTTAATATCACCCCTACAAGTTTCCAGTTAGGAATAATTTGAACTGAGCATATGTCAAAGAAACAGCCATTTAAATACATTGGTCATAGTTAAAGAGGCATAAAATGAGGCCAGATTAGACAGAGCACCTTTTTTCTGAAGGCTGGGTCTGGTCGAGTCGGGGCCAACCTGGGGCACAGGGACCCAGCAAAACTGCTCCTGCTTTCAATTCATTAACTATAACTATCTAACACGGTTGGGATTCAAACTCTCCCCTGGCTGCCCTCCTCATGGCCAGCCATGCTTGCTTCTCTGCCACTGTGACATGGCGGGGATTGTCTTAGAGTCTCAGTTACTTGATATTTTATTTATGAATGTTCAAGGGAGGTGGGACTAGATTAGATTTCTGATGCTCTGAGTAACAAGGGGACTGCGGTATCCCCAATGTCCTTACTTCAAACATCCCCTTCTGTTTCCACTAGGGTGTGCAGGAGGACCTTTATCAGTGTATGCAATCTTAGATTACGTCTTATCACCAAGAGAATCATGAAAGAGCATTCATTACACCCTATGAAAAAAAAAACTGTCTGTGCCTCAAGCAACCGACTGGGCCCTGTCTCAAAAATGCTCAGCTTTTCTTCTCCATCAACTAAAACAAAGGCACAAACTCTGTACTGCAGAAGGATACATTATGATACAGAACAATTTAAGATTATTTATTAATCTTAATTCATTTTTGTTTTGGGACAATGTGTGTGAAACATTATTTTACAGCCTCTGGTCCACATACCGCATCTCCCATCACTCTTGGGCCAGGATGTCTACAGATAAAGATGGAATGCGTGAGCAGAACACCTCAGACACTAGCTTTGTGGGGAAATAAACAACGCATTAGTTCCACATTGACTTTGAACAGAAACAGAAGAAGGAAGAGGAGAAGTTAGTCCACAGCAGGAGGAGAGCTGGGGAGTATTAGTTGGCAGGGACATTTCAGAGTTGCTCAAGCATCGCTCGCTCTCTTTCTCTCTTTTTCTGTCCAATGTTTTTTTGCACTAGTTTGCCATGTGATGTTGATTAGCCGCACCTCATCTGTCCCTCCCTTCTGTCTTGTCTTTACCAGTTCATATTCATTGAAGCTCTATGGTTATTGTTACAAACTACAAAGTCTGACTTATATGTTTTAATGTGAGACAAGCCTTTCAGCTCTTGTGATCATTTTCTATAAAAATAAACAAGTCAACATGACCTCCTCCGCCTTAGGCCTTAGACTATCAATATAATCCATCCAGTTTCCTAAAATTGGATATGCTATAGTAGTTAGGGCCCTAAACTTATAGCATTACAATAAAGTTGATAAAATTATGTAACTTGGAGAAGAAAACTATTTTTTGCGTCAGAATTTCTTTTGACATCATAAAACAAAAGTTATTTTTTCAACAGTGATTTGTAAATTAATGTCATCTTGCCACTAGGGACGTCAGATCACTTGTATATAACGTTGTAAAGGCCATGAACAAATGGTGTGTTGTGGTGTCACTTTAGGGTTTGTGAGTCTTTTTCCTACTTGAAATGGTTGCCCTTATTCTATCACACAATATCACCAACGCAATTAACCCTAAGAATGTAAGCCTTAAGTGTTAATTGTCTAAAAATAGTTATCTCCACGGTAAATAGATCACCTAAGGTCTGAACTAATCACTAATGAGTAGTCCGTGGAAATTCTAATCTAGTACCAAAATGATTGTGATATGTACATTGTGCAAGATTCATTTTCTTTTTTCAGTTTCACTGTCCTGTTACTGATTTTGAAACCTAAACTCAGGAGTACAGATCTGGTACCAGTGCTGTTTGTTCTTTTTCAATCTGTAGACTTCACTACATGTATGTCAAGCTGACAGAGGTAGACATTTTTAAAATTGTTTTGTTACAATTTTATAACATGACTGAGATACACGGACTATCTTTTAATGTGAATCAGTCAAGTCTGGCTGATACCTATTTAATTTGTGTATCACTCCTTATATACTGATGCTATTTGGTTAAAGTTGATCCTTTTTTATACTGTAATATTGCATTTAATGTTGAGTAAAGGTTTTCTTTTGGGTTGAGCAAAAACACACCCTCATTCTGCAATTGTGCAGAATGAGGGTGTGTTTGATGTGAGAGAGACCATGCTGCCACTGCACACTTTCAAGTTCGATTGAGTGTTAAATAACTAGATAACAGGGGGTAGTTAATCGGTGTGAAGTTGTAACTTTATCCTCTCTACCTTGGCTTGTCCTGGCAGTGGGAGGAGACTGTGTGGAGGTGAATGTGCTGTAAGTGTGGAACTGCTGTGGAATAGGCTGTCAGGGTTCATTAGCCCAAGCCATCTCTATCTCAGGAGGAATGTGGCCAGTGGTTTAAAACCAATTTCCATTACCTGCCTTCATTTTATTAACTTCCGTACCATTACCAGGGAGCTTCCCTTTGACAGTTGTTCCTCCTCACTGTCTTGTACTTCTAAGAGATCCCTGTGGGAGCAAAGTTGTGAAACCTCACTTATCCTGTGTTCCCTTTAATCGCCGAGCACTGTGCCTTGTGCCAAATGTGTGCACTGTGCATCAGTCTCAGATTTCACATGTGAAGGCCCTTGCATGAACCTCTGTGACATCCACACTTGAGCTATATGAGCTGACACAAGTATCAATCCAAAACTATAGTTTACTCCCTGTGGATCTCAGATCAGCTGTACAGGGAAATTCATGAGTAAGGTATGTTTTTAAAAGTTTAAACAGGTCTCAGCCTAGTTTAAATTGTCACTAGCTGCTGACTTTGGAGTCAGACCTATTGTGTTGGGATAATCCTGTGGGAGCCACGGATGTGTGGTAAATAGTAACTGTTATTTCTATCTGCGCCACGACCCCAGTGTACCAACGCTGATTAGATCTGTTGGGAGCATTTGATCATGAATCAGATGGGCTTTTCTTGCAGCCTGAGTGAAGAAGAGGAGTATGAAGCTTGTGAGACGCCCCTCTCCGTGACTGTCACTTGGGAGCAGAGAGAAATGGAGGAGGAGGTGAAAGGCCAGGTGTCTGCCACAGAATTTAATTAGAAAGACTGGATGCTTTGTCCTCTGTAAAGTTGCTTCAGGCATTCTTTAATTGCCCCATTCCCAATGTCTTCCAGCAGTCCCTTCTCTAAAGTTCATTAGTATTCATCTTGCACAAGCATTTGAATGTTGATTTCAAGGATATTTTACTTTACCTCAAACTCTTTTCTTAACTCTTAGCTGAATCTTGTAACTGCTAAATGCACACCGGATACATTGCTAAAAGCTCCCTTGCAAAATGTGTACTCCCATTTCAAATGTTGCATTTGAAGCCACTTTAGCGTACCTGATGAGATCAGTAATTGACTGTTCTGAATAACTTACTAGCTATTAAAAATCTCCCAGCTGATATTTGAGAAATTAACAAGACGTATTAAGATATGGGGAGTTACAGGATTAATAGGGACTCAGGAGACAAGAGAGATCTAGACCTGATAAAACATGATGATAAGATTGTGCACACTATGGAATCTTTTTAGGGATCCCCTTTGATATTTTCAGGATTCACATGATGGTATTGCCAAATATGTTAATAATGTAAGAATACTTTTAAAAGAAAGCAAATTGCTTTTTTTGAGGTCTTTTCTCAGCCGCCAGCCTTGGGCTATATCAACAGTGTTTAGCCCAGTTACCAGTATTTAAGAAGAGAAAGCTGAGATTAACCCCAGCAATAACATTGACCATCATTCATTAAAACTGTAATCATGCGTAAAATGAGATTGATAGAAATGTTTCTGAAAGGTTGAGAAAAGGGAATAGAAAAGGAATTATATCCTGATACAGGATTTGATAGAGAGAAAGTTAATTCAGCTGCTTTCAAAATATGGTAAAGCACAAAAATCCTCCTGGGCAAATTATAGACCGCTCCACCATCATTACTGCATTTCTAGTGGGAGACAGAGGTTATGCCCCCTCTAGCACACATACACACCTTAACTGTACTGCAAACTGCATACACACAACACATATTCCGCTCTGCAATAAAATATCGGGTTTATCTAGTCGCTGGGAATAGTTAAATCCTTCATGGAGGAAGCACTCTGTTGGTCGGATTACCGTAGTATACGCCTGCCATTTCTCTCCTTATTATCACATTTCTTTCTCAACAGGCGAGTTTAAGGCCAATGTTTTTAATGTTCAGCTCTATTCAATCCCTAGCTTTTAAACTGGATAAAATATTTATTTTAGTTAATCACTTAAGTATCACGCTGCGCTCAATATCTTCAGTAGTTGGTAACAGGATTATGTGTATGATGGGTGAAAGTCAGGGCACAAACATACATTTTATATAAACTGTATTAAAAAGTTACTTTAAATCAAAGTTTACTTTAAATCAATCTCGCCTGACAGTTGTCTTTCCATTTCACCAGGTCTGTCTGACATACATTTTGAATACATCTTTTGCACTTGTACCCATAAATGAAATGGAAATATGCTTGCCTTTTTTCCCTTTTAAAGCATTACAAATAGTTCACTGAATATGAATAGAGTGTGTCAAAAAATAGACAAAGATTAATATAATATTACATCTTTGCTGCGCCTGTTTTTCTGTGCGTGTATTTTTTAGTCTCTTTTTCCACAGCTTGGGTCCCCCCTGCGTAGTTCACTAAAGAGTGGACTCTGTACCTGCTGTTTTAAAGGTTCATTTTGAACTTACAACCAAGGCTGACACCTGTGGAACCCTGCCTTTGATTGATTGTTGAGGCCATTGATGTAATTTTGAAACCTTTGAATTTCTCCTCTGCATCCTTCCTTTTATTGTATGGCGTGGAGTAAACCTAATTCCTGTGTGCCTCATGCAGGGTTTTGCTCCGCACGGTGGGAAAACTGAGTGAATGAATAAATAAAATAAACCTTAAGAAACAGGTCTTTCACAGCGGCACGGAGATTTTTATAGACTGGATCAATTAAATTTGTCTTATTTGGAACAATGGGGCTCCGTAACTCAATAAGAGGTAATGTGGTTGAAAAAGCCTCTCACTGTGCGGCCATTAGGTGAGAGAATGTTACCATGGGAGTATTAACATGCAGGGATTACAGAGGTATGACTGGTCCGAGCCAATTAGAATCAAGAGCAGCCTAAGAGCGGGGACCTAGTCCTGCTGAGAGAGAGAGAGAGAGAGAGAGAGAGAGAGAGAGCTTCTGTACTGAATTCCAATAACGCGCCCAGCTAAACAGTCCATAAAGATTTCTGAAAGCACTTCTTCAGCCTAAGCCACCGCTCTGCTGTCCTGCCGTAATGGCTCAATACACACCACATTACATTAATTTGGCTTTTTTTTTTTTTTTTTTTGCTTGCCGCATACACACACATTGAGACAAATTTGGGGTTCAGTGTCTTGTTCTAGGTCACTTTACATATGGACAGGAGCAGCCAGGGATCAAACAACCAACCCTACGATTAGAGGGGGCCACGCGCAAAGGCACAAATAAATGCATTTGCATTCTTTTCATCAGATGTATAAAGCCCCATGTGGGCCTCGTTCGGTTTTATAAATATTAATCATTGAACTGAGCACATGTGCACATGCCTCATTTCAACTCCCACAACTCACCTTACAGTATATGGATGTAGAGACCCCCTGCAAGTCTGTTCTGTAAGGGATGAAAACCTTTTACAGCTGCCTTTCAGGCCTGGAAAGGTTGAGTTTGATGCTTAAAAGATAGTTTTTGGTTGGAGTACCGCTTTAAGTTAAGCGTTTCTTATTATCTGTGCGTAATTAATCAGCTGTTGATCAAACAATGTATTCAATTTTATTTTTAGTGTCAAATCATAACCAAAGTTATCTCAGGATGGTATATCTACAGGTATGTACTGTATGTAGTGCATTGTCTTATTTATTTAGTGATATATTTAGTGCAGTGTCTTCATTTTCATAAATACATATCCAAAATCCTTTTGCAAAAACACTTATTTCCTGCCTGTTGGCTGAATGACCTCCTTTAGATGCTCATTTCTCCAAACAGTCCATCCTTTAGCGTGAGTGAGGGAGAGAGCCTCTTCCCTGTCTGTGAACTCAGATGTGTCACTTGCTATGTCGGAGAAGGGTGGAAACACAGAATGCCTCGGGACATTGTAACAAAGTCCCTTGTGCCACCAGCCCCCCCCGACACAATTACCCACTCATGTCTAATTGGCATTTGAGGCTTCTCTGCTTGATCGACCATGGCCACATCAGCATGAAGTGGCAGGGCAGCGTTTGCCAAGCTGTGACTTAACTGGTATCACGCTTTGTTACTCTTCCTAGCTGCTTACATAATTTGCTGATGTAAATTTACTCTGCCTAATTAACATCGTCAGCCTCTCATTTAATCTGAACAGACATGGGATGCATCCGTTCTCTGGTGCTACTGTCCGTTTTGCTGACTTCTGAGTGGCAGTGCTGTCTGTTGGCTGCGGTGCTGGACTTTATGTGACTTGGTTGAATAAATCCATTACTCAGTACATAAACAAGTCAGGCTTGTGGGTTGAGAGGAGAGGTTGGCCATGAAACTAACTTTTCAGAACTGTCCTGAATTAAAAAATTAAGTTCATCTCTGAGCACTTATCTTGAGAATGGTTTGTACAATGGTGCATAGATACAAATCTGACTGACGGGCTGCGCTTTGGAGAAGAGCTTTGTGATATTTGAGGTGACTGCACTACCGACAAATAATCATACTCCCAATTAGAGTCCCTTTCTCTATGGTCTTTGCAATGCTTAATGGCCTGTTCCCACATAACTGTCTCTGGATGCCTGTATGTCATCATTATCCAACCAGATCTCATGTGTTAATAAATGACAAGCGTCTGGAATATTGATTTGTTAACCTTCAAAGTGGCGTCATCAAATGCAGACAGCAGAATTATTTGAATTTAACAGATGTAGGTAAATATGTAATGAGATTTGAGTGTGTGTATCGAGTATGTGTGTTTGGTTGTGTTTGTCCACATGTAAGGATTGATCCTGAATTGCGATTCTTTTACTGTTGATTCAAACCTTGTCCGAGCAGAGGCATTGACCTCTTCCAACTACAGTAGCAGTTATTGTAATTTCGTGGTGGATGCCTAATGATCGGGTTGTACAAACAATGGTTGATGCTGAAGCAAGGGCTGCAGCTGGAGAAAGCTGGCCTGATATGTACCGAGCCACCCCCTCATTCACCCAGTCAGGATATTAGATCAGACTGGTGGTTTGTGATGGTGGCAGGGTCAGTGAGCATCTCATTCACATACATCCCCCCACCACCACCCCCCCCCCCCCCCTCCCATTGCTGCTCACCCAGTTGCTTCTCTGCCGCACTGCAGGGTAATCAGGATGGTGACACTTTATGAGAGAGGGGACGACAAAAGGATTTACACACAAAGCCTGGCAGCGGAATATATCTAATTTGCCTCCAGAGTTTGAACCTGAGTGCATGAACACAAAAGTTTTTAGTTTATTTTTGTTCATTTGCAGCCGCCGACTCACTCATAATTAATTTTGATAATTTTTTCATTTGCTGTAGGATGTATTGCAGAGGAATGTAATGGCTTTTAATATATTTCCAAATAATACCCATTTTCTTGGATTTGTGCTTTTTACAATTTCAAATATTTTCAAATAATAGTGAAAGTACTCGTCTTAGATTGGCCTTTTGCACTAACTCCTGCTGATTCATAGCAACAATTCACCTGACAATACCAGTACTCAACCACAAAGAGGAAAAATAAGTCCAACTGTAGTGTGAAACAGCAGAAGAATTCTTTGTTGCATTTCTTTCTAAATATGTTGATTCTAGTTTTGTGTGTATGTATTAGAGTGCGGATCGGGCCGCATTTTTCTGTCCGAGCCTGGCCCACGTCCAACAGAGCAGTAACCAAACCCGGCCCAAGCCCGACAGGCATTAAGATATTTATGTCCGAGCCCGACACGGTTAAAATCTTGTTTTTTTTCTCACACTGACGCATACTTTTGTTTGTGTGGAAAGCCCGCTTTTATTAAGCAACTGTAGGAAGGCTGGACGTTCTTGTCTGATTTGTAATGACTCATTTTGGTACGCTTACATTTTTCCAAGTGTGAAACCAAACCAAACTGACAGAGGGCAAATCGCTCCAAGTTTACTACCTCTCCAACTGATTCGGACCAAAGCAAACAAACTACAGGTGTGAAAACGCCCTAAATATCTGTCCGAACCCGGCCCGGCCCGTCAGGTACCGTAGGTTCCCAATGGGCTCGGTTCGGGTATCCATCCTCTAGTGTGTATGCAGTCTGCTTATCGCAAAATAGAAAAGGTTAAGAATATGAATTGGGACATCGGTGGCAATCTGGGAGTGAGTCTGAAATTAGAGGTGAAAGTATTAAATATTGATAACTCCTCTCTGTGTCCATTGCTAGCCCATTTATTATTCATTCTACCTTGAAGGTAGCATGCAAGATGACCCCTTTTCATTCAGGCCTCTCTGCCTGCTAGCTTTCATAAGTTGTGATTTCACGTGGCTCCACTCACATTTTCTCCAGTTTAGCCGCTGTGGAGACATACTTTAGTTTTGTTTAAATTTTTCTATGTTTTTGTCCGTCTTTGAAATACTGTATACCTTTTTAGATGTGTGTCTGTCTGTCTCTTCGCTACTATTCAGGTATACAGTATGTAGATAATCAAGGCCTGCTCAAGGTTTCTGTGATTGAGTGTCAGAGTCCAGTATAATGTCTTTTTTATGCATCAGTTAGTACAGTATGTGTATGAAAACAGGGTTTTATTAAGTGAAAAAATGTATAAGCTTCAGTAAGTGCCATCTGTCAGAATCTAATTTGTATCGACTGAGCTGGGTTTCTTTTAAAATTAGAATCCATAGCAGTGGATCAAGGATACATGTTGACTTGTCCATACACACATATTTTTTTCAGATTTTCAGCAACTCTCCCAAATGATTCATATTTCATACAGAGCATATTTGCCAGTGCCTCTTTGAAGATCTGTGCAGAGCTTCTGCTCAGACTTTGGTCAGTAATAAATATGAATTCCCCTGAGGGTAAGGCTCATAGGTGCTGTTTATGTTGACCAATGGAACCACAGCCTGCAAACCGGAGGAGTAGTGCTGTTGGGATTGAAGCAGGTGGGTTCTGGGCTTCAAAGACCAAAAGATAATCTGCCGAAAAAATCTAAAGCCAGGCTCTGAAATGTGCTGAACATCTACGAGCTTCTGCTCACAAAGACACGAGGCTCATCGTGTGGTTCGAGCCAGCACAGAAATGCTTTGATGCTACTGATCCCCTAACTTTTGTTAGTTTATTTGACTGAGTTTCTATGTATAATATGTATTCCAAATGCTAGCTCTTCTTTAAAGAATTTAAAGGAAATCCTGAAGAAATAACCTTAGAGTTGAGAGCTTGTGGTAAAGCATTAGCTGATTCAAAGGCTCAGCCACAAAGTCTTCCATAACACAGAGGGAAAAGTGCCAGGTCAATCGCTGGATGAATTGTTGCGAAAAATGGTACCACATAAGCACAGGAGATTTTGTTTTATAGGCTTATATCATTTAAATTTTTCTGAGCAGAATGATAATGTAGAAATATTGATCGGCTTATTAGGTTACATTTTTAGAATTATTTGATATGCTGTGAAGTTTTCAGTAAAGTTTTACTCTTAAACAACTTTTAATAGTGGATGAAATTAGGCATTTTTGACTAGGGGTGCACGATCCAATATTGAGATCGGATATTGGTCCGAAATTGACAAAATAGCTGGATCGGGGTTCGGAAAAATTTACAGATCCACGGGCCGATCCAGTTTTGTTAGTTTTTTTTCCCCTCTGTCGCACGTGTGTCACATGCTGGAAGAGTTGAGTGTACAAATAATAAGAATTCAATACATTACATCTATGTTATTTTGTCTTAGTAATGTTTAGTTAGGAAAGTCTGCTGCCTTTAGTCTCTTTTAGGTATAAGGTGGAAGGTATACAGTGCATTATTAATTCAACAATGGTATCAGGTATCTGTATCAGGACTGAAAAAGTCGGATCGGTGCATCCCTATTTTTGACACAGATGTGTAGTATAGCTATTGAATAGCAAGTGTAATCAAGGGGTGATTTTAGATACAGTGCAGTGAAATAAAGCATGTATGATTTTTTTTTTTTTTTTTTTTTTTTTTTTATTTGCTCAATGACTGCTTTCTGTAACACAGCTGATGAGTAATGTGTATACAGTATTTATCAGTCTTCAACTTTGTAAATGTGTGTCAGGAGAGAGCCATTTTATTTGCTGTGCCATTGAGGATTCTTCCAGTAGAAGTTGAAATTGACCATTATATTTACCTCTCATTTGGACTGAAAATTATTTTAACATGCTTTCTGTGTACAGGTGAAAAGCCACAGGTTTTCTTGTGATTGATATTTATCCTGAGACACTTATAAATAAAAGCAGACACTTGTAGGGTCATCCATCCAAATCCACTCTTCTTCACTCACCATTTTTAACCTTCTCCTTTTTTTGCAGCACTAAGATGAACATGTGCTGCCTTTCTCAAGCTTATTTGAATCGAAGCTGCACACATCCAATTTACCATGCAAAAGGTAAAGATTCAGAGAGGGCCTCAAATTATGGAAATACATTTACGCTCAGTTCCAGTATATTCACATCTAGAGTGCTAGCAATATTAAAAAGTGAAGCAAATTTTGTTTTCTGACTGAGCATTTTGATTTTGGTCCATCTGTGACCCATTAAATTATATAAAATCCCCAGTATTATTCATATGCATAGTGGGTTAGAAACTGCTAATAAATCTTAGCTGGGGCAATACAAGGAGGAGAGAGCACTGGTTGTATCGAGGATTACATCTGGAAATTGCTCTGCTCACATTATTATAAGTGCATAACGAATAGAACTAAGGCTGAACCAGGAAATGGAGAAAATAAAATGATTTTATATTACCCTTGCTATTCAGCAACATTTTAGAAGTACGCCTGCCTTTTGAAGTATGTAACCACTGTGGCCTGAGGTTTTCTGCATGTGTACACTTGGGCTGTACAGTCATCTACGCTCCTTGACAATACACATTATTGGCTTTCCTTTTTTTGTCCAGGCAACTTTTTTAAGTGGACTATCTTAAGTGGTGTTCAAATGGAAACCGAATAACCTAAAATAGATGGAAATTATTGAAGGAAATGGCCTCCAAGGCTCCATCTTAGTTCATAAAACAGGTTTTTGTGCAGAGTGATTGTGTTCTCTTTGCCTGCAGAGGGGGATGTTGCCCTGGACATGAGCTCATGTCATGTGTTAAAGGAAGCGGTACGCTCACTACCTGTACTGACTTTTCCCCCTCACATCTGCTTAATGTTTTTGTATGCAGGTCTAAAGCATTTCATTATGCTAGGAAAACCTGTGTATCTTGATGACATTTTCCCTCTAAACCGCTCTTTCTCTCAAGTTCACACATTCAGCATCATAAAACATACTGTGGATCTCTTGGTTCTCTTGTCTGTGTTTTAATTTTATTGTTCTTACAAGATGCATGACAAATTATAGTCTGAAGTTGAATGTAATTTTGTAATTTACCAGACCATTAAACAGAGCTTAAAAAAAACCAAACCCAAAGACAGATTTTATTTGGTCTAAAAATGTGCATGTAAAAAGCTACTCAGCAGTGTTGTATGAAACCGGTCCATAGATATGAGAAATAGTTGAGGTTGAAGAATAGGCTACGGAGGTGGGAGATGAGATAGCGGTGGTTCAGATGGCCCCCCCTCCTGGTGCCGGCCGTCAGAAGGAACGAAGTAGCCATTTTGTGGTGAGTGCGGTGGTGCGGTAGAGATGAGATGGTTAACACCCTTCTGCAGTATAGCCACCCTCCTCTCTCTCCGTTTAATTTTCTCTCTCTCCCTCTTTCTTTCCCTCGCTCGTTCGCTCAGTCGACTATGAAGACACTTCATCTTCCCTGACAGTATGACCACTGCTGCATGTTCTGATGCGTTCAGCATACCTTCATTGCATCATAAATAAATCAGAGAAATGACTTTTTCTTTCTCTTTCTGTCACATGTTCCTTTATCTCTCCCTCTTCTGTGCCTCTTATCTCGAGGAGTCGCTGGAAAACGGGAAATGGTGTGCTGTTGGATTTCCTGTGTGCTCCCCCTCTTTCACTGTTCTCACTGCATGAGCGTGATCATCCCCCTCCAATACCATTTAACATTATCTCAAAGGAAAGAAATTATTTTTGCTCCATAATGATATTCAGTTCTTGTTATGACATTATCTGCTTTAATTTTAATTTAAATGTCATGTATGTGAGGGATTTTCTTAATTAATGTGCACAGGGGATGCAAAATACAAACTTGTATTATAGAAACAAAGAAGTCATTTTTCCCTTTGCATTGTGACATAGGGGCTATACAAATAAACTTGACGAGCTTTGTTATTTGTGCTGGACCCCAAAAAACACACACACCATCAACAACACACACGTACATTTATGGGGCTGTAGATTACGTGAGCAGGCAGGATAGGGATGGGTGGATGGAGGAGAAAGGGGATGTGGAGAAAGATTGTCAAGAACTCCCCCCTACTGACTCCCAGTTACCCAGTCCCTCCACCCCTTCCTGTAATCTCCACTCCTCCACGGGTAGTCTCAAACCTTGTGTTCGTCCACCACCAACCAATTACCTGGCAACCCTGCCCTTATCCCCAGCACAGGCGTGATGCTGCTGCATGATGGGGTTTTTTGTATATTGAATTCCATCTCCTGGTGAGATAAAAGGTGTAGGAACAGGGCTCTGCCGCTGTGCTAGATAAGTGTTTCTCACAAACCGTTCCTCGCCACTTCTTCTGACACTGATTGTGGAGAAAAGAGACATTGGGGATGGCAGGAGGGGAGAAGGCGTGGGGATGGAGGGTTGTTGCAGCGAGATGGGAACCAATTTCAGTATTATTTTCCTCGTTGTTTTTAATTTGTTATAAAGCAGCTCACAGAGAAGTCGGATCCAGCTCCTAAACGCTTACCTGTTTCATCTTAGTAAAGTCTCTGTGTCACTATTGAGATCAAGATTCAAATAGCAAGATAATATTTTCGCTGGCGTCTCTTCTCATTGTAGACTTACCAAACACCAGATATTACTCTGTGGATCGATAGTTTATCTTCATTTAGGGTGGCTGTTCAATCTGCAGAGGTGACAGTTATGGGTTGAGCAGCTCTGTGGAGTATCAGCTTTTATTCAGCTTCATCCCTTCTCTCTCAGTCCTATTTGTAAGCTGTCCTGAGAAGTGTCCCTTGGTACCTGTGGCCTGAGCCAGGCCCATCTATCTGTCTTTGTCTGGCCCACTGCAGGGAACCACACACTCATTGGTTGTCCTGGGGAACAATGTAAGTGACGAACCACCCGTTCATACATCAAATCTGCAAGGCATTTGACAGTGCAGGACAGAAACATTGAAAATAATGACCACAGAGATATGTATCAGAGGTTGAAAATAGAGTGTCGCAGAGAACTGCTGGCAAAGTTTAAGCTGAGAGCTCTTCTGTGTGACCCACCCAACCCTGGCCCTCCCACTGTTTTAGAGGTTAATGGAAGCTGCATGAGCGCAGAAGAAAAGATGTTTCCAGTTAGCCAGAATGAGTGATATTCAACTACTTGGACACTAATATGCTCCAATTGAATTTCTCCCTTTGTCAGAGGGGAGTCTGCCCTGCTGTGGACCCTCCCTCACAGCTGTGCCCTTGCCTCTCTCTGCTCAACCAGCACTGAGCCCAGCCCCAAAGGTCAAGTGTGAGGGGTCAAGTTTAACCTGAAACCAGACAGAGCGAGAGGGAGGGGGAGGGTCTGGGGTCACTTCTGTGCAGCATATTGCTCAGCACCAGTGTGAATGTTTGTATTTATGGGTGTGTGGCTTCATCTGTGGTGTATGTTTGTGGTTGTGTGTGTAAGTCCATAGAGGATATACTGGGACCTGATTTTTCAAGCCACATCATAAGGTGGTCAGAAATGTGCAGAAGAACAACTGTGCTTTATGTGGTGCATTGTGAACGCATCTGCATTGACGGACCACACAGTCACCCCTGTATTGTGTGACACATTTCCATTTGACCTGCCTATCCCAAATAAGTCAGACAGTGTTTTAAATGTTGTACTTGAGCTGATGAACCCAGTACAGTCCTCTCTGACAATATGGCAATGTTTTTTATTCTTTCGCAGATTAAATTAAATAGGAGGCATGCAGGAAATTAAATCTGATCATAAGTGGTCAAAAGAGACGCATCCTAATGCTCCATGTGAACTACAATCAGTCTAAACTATATGTACACACTCACAAACACACACACACACACACACACACACACACACACACACACACACACACACACACACACACACACACACACACACACACACACACACACACAGTGTCTGGACACGTAATACTAGGTCTGAGCAGGGCCTGTGTGTACAAGGCCTATTACTTTCACATGCTAGGAACTTTACAGTACAGTGTGTTTGTATTGGTCTCCTGTTTTACTTTGGTAAATTGCTTGTGGATCTTGAATCTGTTCATGTACATAAACATCTGTGTCTCTCTCACTCACTTTCTCTTAGACACACACACTCACAGTGCGAGTCAGCCCACACCTGGAACAGATAAAGGGTCTTTCATGTTTTCAGGGCTATCCTGAGGTCAGTGAGTGCTGGTGTTGAGAGCCAGTTTTACTAGGAGTGAGTGGAGCTGTAGAAGAAATGAAAAGAAACCATATATATCCAGGTGTTGCAGAGTTAAGGAAGTTTTATTAGTCTACAATTTCTTCCTTGATTTCTTTCCACACAACTATAGAGATACCCCCTTGGCATCATACATTGCCCATCTATTGCACAGTTGTCTTTCAAACAAGAAGATAGATAATAGTCTGCTTGGTGCCTTTTGAATTATCAGCAGTACTGCACATAGATAAAAGTCTATGTTTTTGTCAAGCTGCTGTTTCAATCTTGTTTCAGGCATTTATGGGAGAATGTGTGCTTTTTGTTGAATCCTCCGCCGAGTATTAACTTCTCCTATATTAACCTCGATCCTCAAGGCTTTTGCTTGTCAATAACTTTGATATGATACGGACCATCGTGAATAATGTTTCTGAGCTACAAACTCTCTTACACACATAAACTTACACAGGAAAGCAACAAACAAAATATGCACAACAAACAGGCATTTATAGACAGCTGTACCCACAGCTTAAACTTCACACATTTAAAAGTAAAGTATTACTACTTGTAGCCTGTGTCCTCTTACATGTGAATTTAATTTTTTTAATTTTACCCATGTGTATCATAAACATATTTATAAAGAGGATTTATGTGAACCCAACATATGATTGAATTTGATCATGTGTAACCTAACCCCATTCTTGTGATATTACTTTAGAAATTTTCTGGCACCATCATTCCTGACTCTGTGAGTATTTTTTTGTTGTTGCAATGAAGCTCAAAACTTTCAAGAGAAATTCAAACTAAAACTGTTGTGGAGGAGCAGCGGTCTAAAGCACTGTTTTGAAATGTCCTTGTTTTAAATGCAGCCAGGGACGTATGTCAGCGTTTCCTGTCACTCCACCGCCAACAGTCCAATAAAGGTAAAATGCCAAATAAATAATCTCTAAATGTCTCTTATTGAGCCAATATTCTTTGAATGACACAGCGCTAGGTATATACATTTCTGTTGTGTAGGGGCAAACCTCTGTTTATGTGGTTATGGGAGTACATAATATACGTGTGTGTTTAAAAAGACAATGGAGTTCCCCATGGCCAGTTTCTCACAGTAGTCTGTGGGAGAGTGGTCCGTGACACCCGTATCCCTGTAAAGTTTCCGGTGCAGGTGTAATTCCCCGTAAAACGCCCTATAATTTACTGCCCTTTGGGAGCACACTGTCTCAGGGTGTGAAAATCAATAGTATGGAGGAGAGGGATTGGGCACAGTGTCTACACTACGGCAGCAGTTAGGGTAATTCTGTAATGGCAGGGGATGAGGTTCAACCTATCTACGCTCTATCTGAAGCAGATAAATGTTTTACAACACTATCGTTTAACCCTTCCTACCCAATCCACCCTGCCCCCAACGTCTCTGAATGCTCTACCCAGGGACCGCCCCTAGAGCTGAGCAGTCCAGCTGTGTGTGTGTGTGTGTGTGTGTGTGTGTGTGTGTGTGTGTGTGTGTGGGGGGAGGATACGTTCCCCCCCTCTCCTCCCTCGATGTGCATTCCGACTCTTAATGCTTTATAACCTTGTAAAGATAGCCTAAAGCATTTTAGCATATAGCCGATCTTTGAAAACCCCCAGTTGTGTGTGAGAAGCCATGCGGAAAACATGCGTTGAATCTAACAAGATGCTGCATGTATAATGTAGCATACAGCAGATCTTATAGGCCACTGGATATTATAACCCTAATTCTGTGCACCTCTAAGCATTCAGAGTGGTTCATTTTGAATTCTAAACCAATGAGATTGATAAGAGTGATCACAGAGGATGTGGGCTAACGAGCAAGTAGTGGGATGATGGAGAATAACTCCCAGAATCAATCAGAATATAGTGCTATTGCCTTGACTTTGTTTCTAATAAAAGGAGTGAGGCTTTTTTGTTAGAATGAGAGTGAGTGTGATGGTGGAGGAATGGCTGAAGAGGGAGATCCCACGCAGCCTTACAGCCGAGTCTGCATGACGTGTCTCAGGGACGCGCAATTCATTCTGTCAGAACGGAGAGGAGAGAGATCTCATTGTGCCTGCCTGGATTGGCACCAACAGCAATCACTTGTTTCTGATTTATTAGATAGCCAAGGAAATTAATTTTGTTCCAAAATGCATGGTCGGAAATTAGATGGTGAAATTGTGTGAAAGAATCAGTGATTGTTTCCCCCCCTCCCACTATCCCTCCGGAGGTACTGATAACTGCTGATCTTTGTGACACCATTAATGAAAAACTTATTCAGATTGAGAGAAAAAAAAAACTGTCTTCAGCGATGTTGTAATTAACTCGGCTATCTCTCCAGCCCTTAACGTGATTTGAACTACCCATTAACATTCCCCTAAAAAGCTGGCCACTAGCACTCAGGTCATGGCTGGCTATGGACCTTCGGAAGTTCTGCCCTACATTCTACTTCCTGTTCACATTACTAAAGATCCGGTCCGTCACAGAGGCAAAAGTGATTTGCACAGCTGGATTAGCTCTCTGGAGTGGTTTTCTCACCCATGTATCACTCATGCTATCACATTCACTGTAACCAAAATACTCAAAAAATGAATACAAAAACAGAAACCCTTCCTACACGCATTATACTGCAGCAGTATCTACAACAGTTTAAGTAGGGTACGTGGGATTGCCTGTTTGATTGTAACTCTGCATTGCATTTTAGTAATCGTTTCACATTATTTGCCATGGTGGTCACACTCAATCATTACCATGTCCATGGTTAATCATTCATTATCCACCACAATGTTTCAGTAGCTAATGGCTAATGCAATCTCAGTGTGAGACGATTGATTGTTGAGAATACCTGTCGTCATAACATTTTTACCCTATCACCTTTTTTTTTTTTAACCATGAATAGATATTTTTTGCTAAGGGTATGCAAAATGAGCCATGTTTAGACTAAAGTTACAAGTAAAAGGCACTTTTAGTTAATGGTGTTCTGTTAGTCTTGTAAGGGTTCTTATTCCTTGTAAATTAGTTCATTTAGTTAAATTTCTGGTTGCATATTCAAACCCATGGGCCTCTTAGTACTTTAAATGCTTTGCTTTAATAATTTTGCACGTAGTATGAATATGTATTCTGTAGGGCTGTCCTCGACTAAAGAAATTCTTAATCGACTAACACTTATAGGATTTTGTCGACTAATCGATTAGTTGATTTAATTGACAGAGCTGTGCGCTTTGAGAGGTGGTTAAGACTGGAAAAGCACAATATAAATGTAGTTAATTAACCATCTGTAAAACTGAGTTTCTCGACAATTAATCCTGCAAAAGCACCACTTTAATTCTTGTGTTTACCATAAATGTGCTCATAAGTTTCTTGGAAATAAGTAATTAAGCATGAATAAGCAAAAAAAATGACTAATCGACTAAAGAAATCTTAGTCGACTAAGACCAAAACGACCGATTAGTCGACTAATTGACTAAGAGGTGGCAGCCCTGGTATTCTGTCTGTCTTCTATTTGTTCAATTGCACAACATTTGTAATAATGTGTTTTT
The DNA here is from genome assembly GCF_004354835.1 of Perca flavescens. Lineage (NCBI taxonomy): Eukaryota > Metazoa > Chordata > Actinopteri > Perciformes > Percidae > Perca > Perca flavescens. The sequence continues at coordinate 24,837,044 of NC_041331.1, read as the reverse complement.
GTTGCCCTGCCCTAAGGGTATAAGGTTGTCTGACGTGTATTCTCTCTTCTCATTATCTTTAAAGAAGTGAATGTAGAAAACAAACTGCTTACCTCTCAGCTAGCTGAGCATGGCAGTATATTTACATTGTTACCTGTCTACTTTAGTACTTAGCAAGGTTTAGTATCTGACTATAAAAAAAGAAGCAAACAAGTCTAGTCAAGCTTTTTTGTTTTGACCACTTATCAATGAAAACAGTGACAGACTGTCATAAACATGTAACATACACAACCATACAAAATTTATAGGATCACACTACTATAAATTCTATCTAATCCCGGCTGGATATTTGATAATTCTCTCTTATTCCCCCGTGCTTCTTCCTACTACTCTACCCCGAGCATTTCCTCCTCCACCAAGGCTGTTCCACCATTTTCTCAGGATTGAATGCAAATTGGTTAAAACACTGATCAGAACTTATTACAAAATGGAGCCTTGCTTAGAGAAAGAAATGGTGCATCACTCTGAGCGAGGATGGAAGGGGCTGGGAGAGCCTAAATGTGGGCTTGGAGCGGTGGTGGGTGGGGCTACTCGGGGTGTTCGTGTGTGTGTGGAGGAAGGCTTTCTGTAGCTGGGATGGGAAAATTAGATTTATTTTTTCATGGGGGAAAAGAGGGAGGGTGAAGGGGGGGGGTTGTGGGGTTCAGTAATGGCACCTCACTGTATTTTATATATGTACAGATGGAAGAAAATGAAAATGTTTTCTGAATTTTTCCACTTATTTTCTTTCTGTTTTGTGTGTGTGTGTGTGTTTCTGTCTGCACCTCTCTGTCTGTCTGAATTTAACCCACCCACATCCACCCCTCCTCCTCCTGCTCCCCTTTTTCGTTGGCAGATCCCCAAGGTTATGGCATGTCTGGACATCTAATCAGGCCAAGTCTTGATGCTGAATATGTTGCGCCCCTCATCCCCACACCCTATACTGTTTATCCTACACCTGCCATTATATATTCAAGCCTTTGTCCAGTCTCTGCTGCACACCCAGCTGTGATAAATGAACACAACCTTGGAAAATACAAAGGTTGAAGAACAATGATTCCCCTTTTTATGAATTCATTTTCTCCTATGTAGCCTGTGTTCAGCCAGTACAGAGGCAACGCATAACTCACTCTCGCCCATGTCTAGCAAAGGTATGCATTTGAAATTTATTGACGCAAAATTGAGGCACATGCAGGCTACATATGTGAGCCATTATGGGTAATTTAGGCAGTTATGTCTCTTGTCCCTTTGACCTAAAGGGATAATTTTTGCGCCTTGTCAGTAATAATAAAAAAGGAACAGCTCCCTTTTGAATGTCTCCTCTACATGTTTCTGAATGGTTTGGTTTTCAGTCATTTTGCATGCGTGCATCTGCCTGTCTTTTTGTGGCTTCTCTGGCAAACTTCATTGGAGGAGCAACATAATAGATTTTCTGGCAAATTCAGCGAAAGACCTGGCAAGTGAAGTCATTTGAATCTGTCAAGGGTTCGGTATTATATATTAATATTTAAGAAGATGTGGACAGTTGCTCATCAAGAGCATTTTTAACAGTAAACCGAGACTATGTTGTTGACCTTTTAGTGAGGGGAGTGCTCTCTTTCCAACCTCTTACCTCACAGCAGACAGCAGTACCCGTGCTCTGCCAGTAGATGGTGTGCCACGTTCAGGTTTTCTCAGTTTCCACTCACCAAGCCTTGCTTGCTCACCCGTGACTTGTGCAAGCGCTCTGGGGTAGGCCTCCCTAACCTATCATCCCGCACCCCCCCTCGACACCCCTCTGAGCACCCCTTCCATCTCTACCGTCTCCCCCATCGCCCCCCTCCCTCTCCATCCAGGGGGCAGAGTCACCGAGGTGGCAGTTCTAACAAGCTGCCAGGGACCGCACTGCTCAAATGAGCCAAATCAAAGAGAAAAGGGGGAGTTGGATAGGTATCGCCATGAACCCCCTGCAGAGAACAACCATTCTGATGAATATGAAATGAATTTGTATTGCTTGACATGATAAGCCCAAGGATAACCCTGTGCTCAGTCATCCTCTTTACCCTGTCATCCTTCAGACATTAAAAGATGCACAAGAAGACATCAACAAAAAATTACTAGCAACAACTGGCCAACTAGCCTTGAATTGTTGGTGTGCTGATTTTTGAACAGGAACATTAGAGAGTCGGTGAATTGCAAATGAACAGGATTTAAATGTCTGTTTTGTTGTGGACAAGGTGACGTGTTCAGCTAGCCTTCCAATGTGTGTTCATGTCCTCTCTGAAAAGGACATGGGACAGGTGGATGACTGGCACTACAACACCACTGAGTTTTTAGATGACTTGACCTGTAGACTGGCTTTAATAAGCGAGCGCTCCTGTACCGTTCTCTCTTCCTCCCTTGTCTTCATTGTTCATTCTCTCTGCACCTCTCTGATTTCTCATTTCATTTTGTGGTGCGGTTGCTATCCCTCTGCATCTCTCTTGGGCTGTCCTCTCGGGGTCGTCTGTGATGTATTGGCGTCAGGTCAATCTACCAAAACATATACAAGATCATGGAAAAGAACCACCATGTTGTGTCCTCCCCCTTCATGCAGCTTTAGTCTGTCACTTCCTCAGCACACATTCAAACATGTGTGAGTGAGCACACACACACACACACACACACACACACACACACACACACACACACACACACACACACACACACACACACACACACACACACACACGCCTGCAAGAAAGTGCACGTGTACATACACTCGTGGTTGCTGCACACATCATTTAACACACACAGATGCAGGGCTTTATGGTTTTCCTAAAGCCTAAAAACAAGGAAGTGCACATTGATTGTAAAAGCCTGTGTTATCATTTATGTTCACAAATGCTCCTGGCATGGAAGAAGATCCATTGAAATTGCTCATCCAAGAGAAGGAATTGGAAACCTTGTGTATAATAATGTGAATGGTAATGCTTCAGTTTTATGCCCCTATTTGGTCTGTATGTGTGCAGTCTCAGATCCCTCAACCTAGATTTCACAATGATTTCACAATTTACAAAAAGTAATGCATACAGAAACGACTATGTGTAATGTTTTCTCTCCTTTCTTTTCTCCCTCTTGGTGTTTTTTTATTTTATTTTTTTTTAAGCTTTCTGTGAGTTTAAAGAATTACACAGTGAATATGGATTCACCTGCAGCACTCAGCCTTTTATTTTCTGCAAGATGTTCTTTTGGTGGATTCCCATCTGCGAGAACCCTGCATAGTTATCTAAAGGTAATGGAACCTGCTTGTAAACGCAGCGCTCGCTGAAAGTCAGTAGAATCCCTGATCTGCTTGGTGCTTTTACTGTAATTCAGTTGTGTTAATGTCCTTTAGGTTGAGAAGATGTAAAACAAATAGAGATCTATCCGTTTTTATGTATCGAAATGCATACGGTTCGATATACAGTAGGTAGCTGTAGTGGATAAATGCTAAAAACTGTTTTTCAGACCGGCTATCTATATAATAAGATTTGCTTTATAACTGTGTCTCAAATTTATATTTTTCAAGATGCAGGAAAAAAAAAGAGCTAGTGAATGTCCTGAAATTAAAATGGGACAGACACAATGCAAAACTGACCATCGACACCCCTCAGTAGTGTTAATCACATAATATTTTAAAATCTAAAACGCACAACTGTGTAAAAGCAAGCAATTTTGTTTGAGTTGAACACATAAGTATCTCTCTGGTACTTGCCCCTTGCCTTATTGACCTTGGGAAGGCACTACCGGGCTTGTGTATTGTAGTAAGGTGCTACTGACTTCTTCACCCGTGACCCCTCTCCAAACAGTAGGTCAGGAAGGCACTGAGGGATACTGCCACTGTGTGGCTTACTGTGGTGCACCGCCACTTTATTACCTCTGGCTTGGGCTGAGCATCTATCAGCCTCCCGATCAGAACAGGGAGCTTGTGCTTTCCTCTGTGTGCCCTCTTTGCACTTATGATGTTTAGTTTGTGTCTGTCTCTGGGCTGTCAGATTTACCTTTTGTGGTCTTCCATCCAGAAATGTTTTTTTTCGGGGAGTTGCATCACGCATTGAGAAAGTTTTCTTTGAAGGAGCAACATGTGGTAAGGTATTCACTAACTGTAAGATGTCATTTAGAACCGCTCATAAAAACTATAGCCCATTGCTTACGAGTTGATCCCGGTTGGTAACTTATTTCCTCGACGCTTTTGTGAGCATTGTCTTCAGACTGAATGCTGGCAGTGTTTTTGCGTTTGGTTTTCCTGAGTGGGACACAATAAAAGCAATTTCTCTATGAAGCCACTCAAACATGGAGTGAACAGACAAAAGGGATTGGTGAAAATCTGGGCCACAGCAGAATCCAGCCTGCCCCTCTGCTAACCTCCTCTCAAACAAACACAGCAGCCATTTCCTCCCTCTGTCCCTGGAGCCCCTCGCCCCTCACTGAAGCACCAATTCAGCCGGCTGCAGCACAGGTGTTGTGACGTGTGCCATTTATATCTTATTTCACATTGTAGTAAAACAGCATGTTATCTCAAGTTCTTCATAGTGTTCAAACCGTACTGTGTGTGTATATAAAACACTTTTTGTCAAATTGATGTGTAATAAAAGTGCACGTAGGGAAGATTTCTGATGTATGGCGGAGTCTAAATGTTCAATATTTTTTGTAACTGAGTGCATTTTATTTCGAAAATTTCGGAACCTCTCACAAATTATTTTAAAACAATCAAAGCAATAAAATATCACTTGTATTTGTGTATCCCAAATGTTCTAAAATGTCTTGAATGAGATCACTGCTGCAAACAATTTACTACTGATTATTTTGTTTAACAAAACAATTTGCCTGCTGTGTATACATGTACACCAACTCAAAATTATGTAGAGTTATGGCATCTTAGTTTTCCGCTTTTTTATGTTGACATGCTTCACTGTTTATTTAAACCTAAGTGAGGGACTTCCCCCTGGCTGAGTCTAATGGTGTATTTTATGTACAGATGCATCTGGTAGGAATCAGTTGACCCCGCTGAGGGAGCTGAAAGTGAAAGAGGCTTGTATGCTTTAGCACTGGCCCAACTGCCAAAGTCACAGCCCGATCGGACTAATTCCCTGGCGTGTCTGCAAAGTCGAGCGTGATGGAATCATGCTCGACTTTGCAGTACAGTGAAAAACCCACCAATGTAATCCAACGAAGAGAGAAAATTTGATGTATGCAATGTCAGAAATTACTAAAATGATCATACTTTAAAAACAAATAAAATCATATTTTAATTTTCATTGTTTTGTTTTCATGCAGAAATCAGATGGGGTAAATTTTTGTTGTAGTCTATTATTTACTTTTTATTTTTACTAAATCAAAAAGACGAAAATTGTAAATTATAAATATAATTCAGTACTTTCACAATTAATTAATCTTATGATAATTTTCCTATTCAAATCCTGCATATTTAAATGTAATTTATTTTTCAATTGTTTTTAGTTTTTTGCGATGGTCTTGGTGTCCAAGATAAAAAGGTGATTTCTTTTTGTTCTTGTTTCTCCCCTGACATGGGTGGGGTAGTGAGGATTTAGGGACAGAAGGAGGGGGCAGTGTGTTTATTTCTTTTTTTAGTCTCTGTCTCCTGACATATCTGTATTCCTCGTCTTCGATCTTTTGAATACAAGTAAAAAAAAAAAAATATATATATATATATATATATATATATATATATATATATATATATATATATAGAGAAGGGTTCAATTTTTTTGAATCCTCCTCTCGCCTTACCATTTTCATCATCTGCTCTGATAGCCATAAATCTTGTCACTCATGTTTTTCATCAACCCATGTCCATGGAGCGTGTGTTGAGTCCTGGAGATTCCCGCTGAAGCGAAAGCAATGGTCAGAATGAGAGACGCACAGCCGAGCCAGCGAATAACACAAACACGCAGACACACAGGCGATACCACTGTCTCCAGAAGATGAAGCTGGAGACCTGTACTAACATACAAAGGCAACAGAAACGGAGTCCTAAAATAAAACATGGTAGTAAAATGTCTTCTCCCTCTGTGAATTACATGTAAAAGTAAATTGACTGAAACAGACAAAAACTGGAACAGTGTGTACACTTGACAAACACACATCTTTGCATGGACTTTAGTTTTTTTTTTTCTTTTACTGGTAAAATGTTTTGTAAAATGTGCAGGAATTTGTTAGGTGGATGTTTTCTTGTGAACGCCAGCAAAGAGAGCAGAAAACAAGATAGCGGAGTGTGTTCTGTAATGTTTCCTCCTGGTTCGATTCTCAGATGGCAGGAGCCAGTTACTATCACTGGTGTTCCCCTCTGCATCTGGGTTCTGCTGCTTGTCAGCTCAGCTGTAGTTGTTTTCATATGTGAGCCATGTTCCTTTTGGTGCAATTTTTTCTGCCTCCTGGATACTTTGTTCTTTCAACCTGAACTTGACATTGTTTTCCCTGCTTATGTTCGAGGCTGTAATGATTGGCTGTGACAAAAGGAGTATCTCCTTCCATCTTCACAAAAGAGTGATGGCCTCCAGACAGCTGCCATTTACCATTAGTCATGCCCCATTCGCCTCAACTAATTCTTTATTTCTTATTGCTTTTTGTCCTGTACATTGTTTTATGTTTACAGGTAATGTAAAGCTTATTTCATTCCCCTAAACCCACAACTGTCTCTGTGGATGATTTAATTACTTAATCTTTAGGCGTTAATTGTGATTTAATTGCCCTAATTACTTCATTATCTCGTACATGATTAAGATAATTAGCTTAGTGTTAAATACTGACTTTTCCTCCCCTGTAAGACAAGAGGAATTCCCCTTGATTAGTTAATGAGATTAATTATACTGAGTGATACACCAGGTATAATTGTGAAAGTTCCCACCTGTGATTTCACTTTCACACCATTAATGAAAAATCGTGGTAAATGAAGACCTGCATGTGTCTTTAACAAGTAATTAATTAAAGCCGAAGGCTCACAGTTTAAATGTGAAATGGATCATTTCTGTACGTTAACATGTTCTTTAACGCTATTTAACTGAAAAAAAGGTGTGGCATGGGTTTTCTCTCGCAGTAACTGTTCTTTCAGAATGAGGACAATCAGTGTTAACATTTCTTTGCCTTAGGATTTTACATGAACAAAGAATTTTTTTTAACAAATATATTTCTTTCACTTTCAAATATTTTTCAGATATCTTTGCTTGAATTGTTACATCTCTTAAATTGTAATTACTTGTTAGGCATGGGACAAAGTTTGAAAAGTGATATCTGCCTCTCTGATGAGTTTGAAACTGATATTAGGCCCATTTCACAGAAACTGTAGCTTGAATAAGTTCAGCATGCGTTGAATCAAGCTGCATCAATCAGCATGGTTAGACTTTCCTGGAATTTAACCAATGAGAATGTGATAGCCTAAGTTTAATATGTGATGCAGCTGGAAAATCTAGCGGTGTGCTGAAAATCAGAAGATTGCTGGCAGCCTCGTCTGTCTATGTCTGTGTTCCTGTATCTTTCCCTTCTCCACACTCCGTCTTTTTCTCTCTGTGTGTCTGCAGTCAGAGGGTAGAGTCAGTTTTACTGTCACTACCTGTGAAATTGTATTCTACGAAGATGGATGCTTTCTCTTATATTCATGACATCCAGGGAAGCACAGTCACCTCCAAAACTGTTTAATATGGATGCCGTGGAGGCGGACACATATACACACGTTCATACACGCAAACACAGTACATGTGCACACACAAACACACGGACATAAATGTACTCACACACACACACACACACACACACACACACACACACACACACACACACACACACTTTGTTTTGCCCCAAAGACAATGCATGGCTGGTGTTTTGCTCCTGTTGATGATGAAGAGTGGTAGTGACAGTGCTGCTCTCGGTAGGGTTGATGCATTACAACACAGTGCTGCCATGTTGCGTAAATCCTCTGTCTCTCCTCATTGAGAACATGGAGGCTTCTCATCTAGCATGGTACACCAGTGCACTTAAGCTTCTCTACTCCTCTAATGTTTCATCTCTGGAGCTTCGTAATGACATTCACTCTTAGTAGGCTAGTCATCCATTTTGATGGTATTGTGGCGTTTGTTGCCTTCAGCGTGTGCGTGTTTCTCTTTTTTCGGTGCTGAGTGGCAGTCCAGTGTCGTGTTGAGCTCAGAGGTGTTCGCCATGGATCCCTGTGCATCCACTGAAGAGTACATGTGCTCCACAGGTGTAGCCCACCTTCCTCCCCGCACAGGGGGAAACCATGCAGAGTAATCTACTCAGGTTGGACTAGAAGAGAAGCAGCCAGAGTAAATTGGTGGGCTCTGGGTGTGTAAGACTTGTGTGCGCATGTGCTGTTGTTTGTGTGTGTGTGTGTGTGTGTGTGTGTGTGTGTGTGTTGTGTGTGTGTGTTTATTTGCACTGACACAGAGGATGAAGGTGAAGGGGTGTGGTCTGTGGAGACTCACAGTTGAGGGGTTTGTGGGCTGCAGCCACGGAAATAGACCAGATTAATAAAACAACACTGCACACAGGATAGGACTCTGAGGGTACCAACAGACCCTCTCTCCCCCCTCCCTTTTCACTCCAACCCTCCCTTCGCTCTTCCACCACTACCTTAATATAAGTAAGAGATGCAACCCCACGAGTCCTTTGGGGGGGATCGTTATGTTTCATTTGGGCTGTGTTTTCCCTCTCAGTACTTAGCCAGCACCTTGCTACTGTCTGCATGAGGCCGGTAGGGCCTCCTAAGTGTACGGGGTTCATCTTTACTACTACTTTATTACTTCCCTGCACTGTCTGGACCTTCAAGCATCTCCTCCTGACATCCTGAAACAACAGGACAGTCAGATAGAGCTCTTTGCATGTACAGGGATTCAGAAATAGAGAAAGCATGTGTACTCTTGTAGGAATATCTCCACGGAGAGACTCCTTGAACAGTTGCAATGTTGCTCCATTTCATTCTCTGTGTGCCTGTTTGGTTGAGCTCTATTGTAGAACTAAACTTAGACACCGTGCCCTAGCTGCAGGTTGTATGGAGTTTCTACATTGCGTTCTTTGGTGAGGGGGAAGAGAGGAATCACAGAGTCTGTAGAAATGGGGGTTCTGTTCAGAGGTTCAGAAGAGAGATTTTGTGTAATCCTATGCTAAATTCAGCATCAGATCTTTTGGGGAGCTGTGTAAAACTAGTATGTTTTTCTTTTCTTTACATTTCCTGCACACCTCAAAAATGATGATAGCACATGGCTTTTCAGCTATCTCACCCTCAAGGCAAAATGTACAAGGCTGCTAGGCGGCGTTACCTCTTCCTCTTCCTAGAGACAGCTAACCCCCTCAAAGGATGCTGATGTCTGGAAAGGGAATGCCTATGAGCAGAAATGGGAAGAAGGAGGGAGGTTTGGGCTGGGGTGGAGGGAACATGGAGTCTGGGGGGGCACATTGAATAGAAGGGGAAGAGGAGGGAGGGAATATGTGTTTGATTCAAAAAAAAAAAAAGTAAATTCGGTCCCCCTGTTCCTTGTAGAACACTTAGCTTTGACCCTCCCTTGCTTGCTATACTCCCTCCACCACCACCCCCCCCACCACCACCCCCAACCCATACACACACAGACACACCGAGTCCAGCAGATCTGCAGGATATCACAGCAGAGAGCCTTTCCTATTTTCTGCACAGAGATGTGTGCTTCTTAATATATATCTTCACTCTATGGTGTATATATGTCCACGCTGTTGCAACAGGCAGACACTGAGGGAGGAGAGAGGGAAATAGGGAGAGAGAGTGACAGGAAGGGAGAGAGGGAGGAAGAGAGAGAGGTAGAGTGAGAGTCAGACTGAAATAGGAAAAGGGAGGGGGAGAGCTTTATATGTTGGTTACATGTTTATGATGCAGTGAAAAATATTAATTTAGATTTCAAAAAGAAGAAAAAAAAACAAGGCTTGAGGATAAAATCTTGAGTATTTCTCATATTTCTGGTGAAGTAGTCCACATAGCTGCAGCCAAAGCCCTGACCAGACCTCTACTTGTGCTGAGCAGACTGGAGGCGACCCAGGGTAAGTTATGGGCTTTTTTTTCTTTCTCTCCCTCTCTACGCTGCTGATTACGATGCTGCTGATTGATTGGTTAGAGGCTGTGGATTATCACGGGCCGCTCGTCACCAGGTACCTGATGATGAGAGGAGAGAGAGATGGGAAGAGAGGAGGGGGAGGAGGGGGGGGGGGGGAGGGAAGGAGGGGTGGAAATTAGATGAGCATGGCCAGTGCTCACATCACCAGATCTCACTAACTCTCTGATTTCTGTGTTTACTCTGCCTTTGCACATTTTGTATACTGCGTGTGCAAAAATTGATTTTGTGCATTTATGTGTATTTGTGTATCATCTTGGTGTGCGTGTGTGGTCCCAGCAGGCACACGTTGCCAGCCTGCCTGCCTTTCCGTAGTCAAACCAACGCGTGCTGATGAGGCTGTGGGGAGGGGTTTGCTGATGAGGGAAAGCCAGAGGGGCCTTTTTGTGAATATGCAGATGAGGGGCATGTGTAAATGGGAGGGGGCTTGACGTGAGTGTGTGCCACACGCTTTATTGTTTATATGTTCTCCATAGGGAGCCTGATCCTCAACAGATTGCCGGTGTTTGGTGTGATCTTGCTGCTGCTTTGTTTGGGGCATTCACTGACAAAGATGGAGAAAGAGAAGAGGAGCGCTGTGGAGGGGAAAAAAAAAACTGATAGAAAAATACAGTTAAAGAGAAGGGAGAAAAAAATGGTAGAGAAGCTTCAGGGCATATTTTCACCCCATTGACAAGATGTGATGATTGCTGTTTTGCCCTCTCCCCCCCTCCCCTTTACCTCCCCAGACGTTTTTCTAATCCATTTGCATGTCAAAGCAGTGGAGGCCACTGCACAGATTAGTATGAGATGACATAATGATGTAATGAATTAAATACTCCTGTTTAAGGGCTGCACTTTTCTTTAGTGGTAGGCAAGGACAGGGGGATGAGGGGCAAACGAGAGAGGAAAAAGCAAGGCTGAGCCACTGACATGCTTTTCTTTTGAGTTTTCTTTTACACTTATCTCAGGAACGCTGATTGAAATAACCTTTTCTGCTTGATTTGATTAAAACACTACATCATAGTGTGCAGTGAGCTTAATCATGTTTACATATTTCAGCTGCATGCATATTTTTGACTGTAACCATCTTCAATGATGTTTAACCTGGACTCTTATTATCACTGTGTACTGTACAAATCCATTTTAGCATGGTAAACAATGCATTATATTTAATTGTCCTGGTGAAATGATGATGTAGGTCAATTGTTCTTGTGTTTGGGATTTATTTTTCTAATGTATTCAATTTAGTTTTAAATCAAACAAAAGAAATAAAATAAGTTAAAAAAAAAAATCCATAGCTGTCCCTTACTAGCAGCAGCTTGCTACTTTTTGTTGGTTTCTGTTTGAAGAGTTGTGTGAAGATGGAAAAAAGAATCTGTTTACATTTTGGCTCGCTCAAGAAAAGGTGTTTAGAGGATCCAGGGATATGATTACCTTCATCTCCTTTCTTTCTCATTTCTCCCTTTTTCTACTTTTCTTTTTATCATGGTCTGGCAATACTTTGTCTATTTACATTTTTGTATCTTCTGTCAGATTTTAAGGATAGGTTTTTGCCTAAAATATAAACTATATAAATATGGTTTTACCTACCTTTTGATCTAAATCATCATGGCCTTTAACACAGGCACTAAAGTGACTGTGTGTGGCAGCAGTAAAAGAGTATGGTGTATATCATCGATTGATGCAATGGCTAAAGCAGTGTTTTTATGAAGCCGAAAAGATCTGAGACACGACACCTGGGTCTCCATGGAGAAACACCTACTGTGTGACAGGAGCTGGAGTGTGTCACTCTTGTCATCTCCCACCCCAGCAATGATAAAACACACACACACACACACACACACACACACACACACACACACACACACACACACACACACACACACACACACACCCCTGTAACAATTGGGATAGCTTCCTCATTGAGGACAAGGGCAGTATGGGGCTTGTTCAGGAGATAGATACGTCCCTCATCTCGCTAAACTTTGCGTTATTCACACTACCTTACTTCTTGCCACTCTTATCGATCAGAGATGTACTACACCGATTCAGTTTTGCTCGCCTGATGGTTGTCTCTTCTATTTGGTCATGATTTGGTTCTTCCCGGAGTGGGAGAATTGACTTGATTGACACCAAAATCAATAGTTAATGAAGACCATGATGGGTCAGTGGAATATTTATGGAATTTATCTAGAGAAAGTCTAAATGAAGTAATTATTGAAATGATATAAGCTTGATGGATTTTATGTGATATTAAAAATATTTCCTTAATATAAAAAAAGAAGGTACCTTGTAACACTTATTGGTAAATTCTGAAAGAGAGGAGAACATTTGTAAATGTATTTTTCTAGTTTATGATTTCCAGCGGTCCCCAGTGTGGCCCCGGAGCCGTGTCCATGCGGGTGTGGCTGTGTGGAGTCAGCTGGCTGGTGCAGGGGGTAATGAGTATGCACTGTGACAGCTGGGATAAAGTGTATGGATGTGTTTGGTGGGAGTAATCAGCTGCCGACCACGGGGTGCACGAGGTTGATGTGAGGCTTTATGACTGCAGAGCTTAAACACACACACACACGCACACATGCACGCACACGCACACAGAGGTCCGTTGGAAATGCATGCTTCACCTCACCCTTGCACTGCTGCACGTATCCTGAACTTCACAGCTAGCTTCTCTCTTTTGCCTTCAGTAAAAATATATGCATTAGCTTCCACTGTCCTGTGAAAATTAAGATTGTTTGATCACACGTAATTGAATTATCAGAAAAATGTAAACATTTTATTGTAGCAAAACTCATCAGAAGCACATCATGGCATTTCAATTTGTACTCGGCTGGGAAGCTTATAAAGCTGCATTTTGTGAATAAGGATTGAGTATTTGGTTATTAAACGGCACACCCAGCAAAATATTGAATATGTTGTGTAATTGCATTACTGAACAGATTTGCCTTGTTACAAACCACATCTCAATTGAAGGTTTTGGAGCCTGTGGCTACAGTGCTTTACAAATAATTGATATAAAGTAGGCCCCGCTGGCCAGTGAAATTGAACACACTAATAAATGCATAAAGGGAAAATAAATATTGATCACCCAGTACATTTAGAAAAGTATAATATAGCTTTGATTTGATTCTTACAGTTTGTGGGGTACTGTATGTTGTTTGTGAGTATTGGTAGTGATGGCGCGAGCATGCATCTGTATTTATGTGACCATCCAGGTTCTTTGTGCATGTGCAGCTGTAATCCTCAGCTTGGCTTGTCTGTGGTCTTTAAATATTATGTTAGTGTCTGAGGAAGGTAATAAAATGCCTATGTTGGCCTCTGGGGTGTGTGTGTGTGTGTGTGTGTGTGTGTGTGTGTGTGTGTGTGTGTGTGTGTGTGTGTGTGTGTGTGTGTGTGTGTGTGTGTGTGTGTGTGTGTGTGTGTGTGTGTGTGTGTGTGTGTGTGTGTGTGTGTGTGTGTGTGTGTGTGTGTGTGTGTGTGTGTGTGTGTGTGTGTGTGTGTGTGTGTGTGTGTGTGTGTGTGTGTGTGTGTGTGTGTGTGTGTGTGTGTGTGTGTGTGTGGTGAAAGTTTGTGTGCATGAGTGAGAGTTGGATACCTTGCCTTGAACTCCTGGCCCTGTCACTTTGGGCTGCAGTTTTCCGCGGGTCTTCCAGGTTCTCTATAGTCAATGAGGAGGATGGGCGGGAAAGAGGATTATTGGTATTGATCTACCCAGGGGGATCATTAGGCATCACTATCAATTCACAGCTCCTAGCACACAGCATCGGCCCGCACAGACATTGCCAATTTGTCCCTATTAGAGAACCCAGTTCCTGGGTGTCTGCTGTGAGAGGCTGCTCAGGCCCCACTGGACAGCAGCCAGCCAGGGCCTGGCTTAGGCCTTACCACAGTGGGCTTGGCTGCACTCGACTGGGGTGACGAAACTTGCTGGTTGTGATCACCTGCTTCATATCATGAGGCATACACCATTGAATATGCAAAAGATAGGACAAGTTACTTTTTTTTCTCACAGAAAAAAAAACTAACTTGTCCTATCTTTTGCCTTAAAATGTCTGGGACTTTAAATGTTATTTAGGGAAACAAAAGAAAATAAGATTTTTTTAGACTCCCTGCACACATTCCACTTCCTGTCAGTAGCTTCCTCTACATCCCAATATTATTTACCAAGGGGTAATTGGCACTGTAATAGAATACTTTAGTGGGGCTTATCCAGCCTGGCCCACTTATCTGTGTAAGCTGGCTGTTCTGGGGACTAAAGCTGCTAGATCCGTTGTCGCTGAGTTTAACCCTCTCAGCCGGAGTCAGGTGTGCAGGGAGCTGCACTATTGACTGCCACTGCATGCCAAGATGGGTGGTAGATGCCAGTGGATACCCCTTACTTGTATATAAATAAATTATACATATGTGCATACATGTCATTCTTTCATACCACATATTGTTTCTTAAATATTTTTTATTCTTTAAATAAAATAATATTGCTTTTTTTAGGCTGTAGATTAGCTTGAAATTTAAATGTAAACTGCCAAACCAGCCTCTTGTTTTATATATTGTTATGTTGGTAATATTTTACTAAGATAAGCTAAGAATTCCAGTAAACTTAAAAAAAAAAAAAAAAAAAAAAAACTAAAAATGACATTTGCCGTGTGGCCCCTTTTGTCAAACATGGCTGCTTTACCCCACATAAAATAAATGATATTTATAAATTGCTTGCGTTATATCAATTGTTTTACTTACCACTAACCACTCTTTATATCTGGGTACTGTCCTTTAAAGTGGAGGAGTACACCTCGTTTACTGTGAATATGTGTAAGAAGAACATTTTATGAAAAGTCAATGTGCTAAACAAGACAATACACTTACATAAGCTTGGTATTCCTAAGTGCAACACACACACACACACACACACACACACACACACACACACACACACACACACACAGAGTGAGCCAGACAAACCATGCAGTTGACCAAGCGGGTCAGTGAACAGCAGGTGATTATTTTCTCACGCCCGTTGACCCCTCTCCTGGCCTCTTTAGCTGCAGCCTATACAAAATCTCAATCATGCAAAAAGCAGATACCAAGCAGACTGATTGTACTGTAACTCTAGCAAAATACACGATAGACACACTATACTCATATTTAGGAATATACTGTATAAATTTGCAACAAAACTCTCTCTGACTTTGTAAACATTGCCATGGTAAGTGAAGACAGTGACATTTCACGCTGGGGTCTATTAGAGGGTGAGTCGGGTGTGAAGGACATCCTACAGATCTTTTAAGTGCTCTAATAAATCATCTTCAACACATTCAAAATTCATCAGTGCTAGCACTTTACCCTCTCTCTCTCTCCTAGTCGGTCCTTTCGTGGTCAGACAGCCGTACTGTATGAACACAGCAGTAGAAACCGTTCTCCAGGCGAAGCAACATATTGGTCTTCAACCTGAGGTTTTTGCATGTGGAAATCAAAGGCCTGCTGGTAATGACTTCAGTCTGGGCAATGTGTGGGGGTCCTTTTGAGCTGCTATTCCCCAGCCACAGCACTGCTTTCACACATCCTCATTCACTGGCTGTTCATAGGACGCTGTGCAGCTCTCCTGTGCTAGGTCAACGACCACACAAATGACATATGGAGCCAGCTCTGTTTTAACCAGCCCATCCAGTTTGTCGCACTTCATCAAATATAAAAGCAAAGGAAATATTTGCAGGAGTACAAGAAGGAAGGAAGGAAGGAAGTAGCATGCACCGTTCTAGATAACCAATTTTTTTTTTTTTTGTGTTAAATTGCATAAAAGATCAAAGAAAAGAATCAAATTGATGATCTAAGTGTTATGTTTAGTCTGTAGCAACATTGTGGTGGAGCCACCAAGAGAGGGCAGTGTGGCCTGCCCAAGAGCATAGCTAGCAGCTACAATTCATGTTTAGAACATTGTGATCACACACACACACACACACACACACACACACACACACACACACACACACACACACACACCCTGTCCTTCGCTTGGTTGGGTATATACATAGATGATATACAGACATGGCTGTCTTTTCTTTCTTTCTTCATGGTGGTGTGGAGAAACTCTCTGATCTTCTCT
Source organism: Perca flavescens (assembly GCF_004354835.1). Lineage (NCBI taxonomy): Eukaryota > Metazoa > Chordata > Actinopteri > Perciformes > Percidae > Perca > Perca flavescens. The sequence continues at coordinate 24,820,838 of NC_041331.1, read as the reverse complement.
CTGGCATGCATGCCTTTCTTATAGGTTCTGGTTAATTTCCTCTCCGTTCATTTAATTGATGTTTGTCCAAACAGAATGAATATATATTTTAGTTGAAAAGCCAACCCATTTACTGCATCTTATAAATAGTAATATCCTTTGTTCAGATTTATTTATCTATACAAACTGTGCCAAAATTAATGCAGGAATGGATGTAATATGAAATGAATGAAATATAAGCAAAAGCAGGAGGACATTTGTTAAATTAAAAAGGACTACATGGTTGTGTGCCATTTGGTTGCTACCCTTTGTGTTTTTATGAGGCAGTGGAGGCAGACTGTCTGGGAGTAATCAGATAAAAACCGGAATCATTCATGATCCTCAAAAATGTACAAATGAAAAATAAACAGATTGCACAGAGCCAGTGGGAGCGACGTGTGCTTCCGTTTCTGTAGATTTTACCCAGAGGACCAGTCATCGGCGGATCTCACTGGTAGAAATCCAACATCATCTCAAAATGCATTTGTGTCGTCTTGCGTGTTTTGTTATCTGAGAATGTAACAATGTGTATGTGTGTTTTCTGGGGAGGAGGGAGATGCTGAGTCTTTGAGCGAAGGAAGAAAAGGAGAGAAAAAGAAGGGAGAGATGGATGAGGGCAGTTCGGGGGCCCTGGGTGTTTTAATTATCCACTGCTCTGTCGTTGGGTCAGAGCTCGCTATCTCTCCCTGGCTTTATCCCTGTCTCATGATTTCAGCAGTACCTTTATCCCTAAGCCTTCAGCTCCTCTGGCCAAACAAAGAAAAAAGGGAGGGCAAAGAAGGGGTTTTACGGCAGTAACTATGCCACATTTACCATTAATATCCCTCAATCTCCTCTTTTTTTATGTAGTGCAGAGCAGAGTAACCTCAATAAAGTGACCCCAGTGAGGCCTGGTAGTGTTTGAATATGGCTGGTGGGATGGAGGATCCTCTTGCACTAGGGCAGAGCCGGTTTAGTTCTGCTCAAAAGCTGAAGCAAAGTGCTGGCAGCCTCCTAAACAAGTGGGGTGAAGGAGCAATTTGTTTTTATCTCCTTTCCCCCTTCACTCTTTGTTTCTTTTTTTTTTTTTTTTTTTTTTTTTTTTTTTTTGAGAAGAGATCATTGAAATACCAAGCGTTCCAGGGACGCCGTCGTCGTTGTTGTTGTTGTTGTTGTTGTTGTTGTTGTTGTTGTCTGATAACACTGTCGGCTGAGAAATGGCTGCTGCGTGAATGGGCACACTGGTCAAATGACCTCACTGTAGAATTTCCCTGAAGCGGAAACATGTACACATTCAGAGTTGATTTCCCTGTTCTTGTATATCCTGATATAGTGGTACACATTGAATTCAGGTTTTACTTTAATTTAAAACACCAGCTGAATAAAGACATTTGTTTTTCATAATTGACATAATTGTAAAAAATTAAATAAAAAAATTGTAGTTCAATTATTACTTATTGTGAAAGAAAATACATTTAGTAATTGAATTATCTTTGAATTAGACATGTTTTAATACTGTAAAGCCTTTTTCTTGTAAATTGTAAACCTGGTAGAATGTTTCAATTCATATAAATAAATGTAAACACATGCTTGCTTTGAGAAATTAAAATTGCATGTATTCTAAAAAGTCTGTTAACAATAAGAAAATGATCTTATGGTTTGTAGACTAAAACAAATATTTTGGCAAATTTTGTCTTTTTTTTTTTATCACCATTAAAATATATTCACCTGAAAATATTAAATCGAGGAGAGGAATTTAGTGTAGAAAGTAAATCAGTGCAGGGAGGGAAACACCTTTTTTACTTTTCTTGTGCTGTACTATATGTATTGTTTGCCTAAAAAAAAAAAAAAAAAAAAATCCACAAAGCAGATGTATTTATCAGGGTGTGCATAAAAGCGTGTGTGTGTGTGTGTGTCGTGTGTATCGTATATCCTGAGTGCCTATGTGTTAGTCTGTAATTTCTGGACCATACTGTATCTCCATGACAACATGGTTTTGATGTGGGCTCCCTTCCTGACATTTCCCCATTTGGGGAGGCTTGTGAATTGCTTTGCCTCTCCTTCAGTCAGCATGTCACATGAAAAAAAGGTGTTTTTGGGGTGTGTGTGGGGGTGGGTGGGGGGGGGTGCATAGGGGGGCAGTATGAGGAATCTAATGGGCGTCTGGTCTGATTGTCCTCAGCCGTGGCAGTAGAGACAAAGCAGATGAATTGTGCAATGGATTCGAAGAGATTGGAGACAAGTGCATGTCAGCAGCCCCTCCATCTCTCCCCTTCTCCCCCCCCCCCCCCATCCTCCAGGATCCCTCCCTCTCCATCTCTTCTCTCTTTTTGTCTGACATTCTGAAAAAAACATGCATGACAGCAGTGCTCTGCTTGAGCAAAACATTAAAAACAAAATGCAATCCTCACCCGTGTTTCTTTTATAATAGATATTCAGGCAGACATTCAGTGTGTTGCACCCATATTAATTGTAAACCACTGCATGACAAATCTTCACAATATTAATCACTAAGCAAACATCAAGGGCATTTTGATTCAGGCTGTCTGAAATGCTAGAAATAAATGACAGCATTTATAGAAAACACATTTAAAGATAAAGGGACTTATCTAATCAGCTTATAAGAGCACACTGGGCTGAAATCAGATTTTCTGACTTTTCCCCTGAATGTTTTTGTCTCTCCCTCTCGTGATTTGTACCAGTTTCCTTCGGATGATACTGTATAATAATTTATTCAACTCTCCATATTGAGTAAATGTATAGCCAGTTTGTCTGGCCGCTATTCATCCTTTTCCACTAGACGCTAACCTCCAGGTAAACGTTGATAGCCCGCATAGGCAGCTTCAAACACCCCACTGCTTCTATCCTGAAGCTGGAGGTAGAACAGCAATTCTTTGTGCTTCCACATGTTCATCTCTGAACCCCGGAAGAAAAGAATCACACATATTGTTTTTTTTTTTTTTACTACCGTCTTTGTCGTATAAGGCTCTGGCCATCGTCTTAGCTTCGGTGAATTATTGTGATTTGTAGTAGCAGCGTAGCCCACCACTGTAAGTGTGAGGATCTCCTACAGTAAGTCTGCTAATGTGTTTCAGACAGCTACTTTGGCTTTGAAGTTTCAAAGAGGAAATACACTCAGGGCTCCGAGAGGTTCGTTTCTTCCACAAAACAGGAATAGTTATTTAGCTGTATTTAGAATTGAACATATTGTTGTTTTTTTAATTACATTTTTTTTTTCAATGATTGACCTAATTTACAGCACCAGTCATTAAACTGAATTTGATCATCAATTACATCTCTCCGTAATTAAGAATGAAGAAAATAGTTTTAATACAAGCAGAGGCAATGTCAAGAATATTTAGGAGAGGATCTGACATTTTAATTTGTTTATGTCTTAAATATACCCCATTATTAAGATGAATAGGCACAATACATTTTCATTTCAGTCAAGTGACCACCTTGACAGCACTGGTCTGCCAGCTTTTGTTTTGTGTTGACTGCATTTATTATTCATCTTTATATCAGTCTGTATTTTAATATGAATAATGGAAGAGGGATCAGAGGAGGAAGAGGGATGTGAGAGAGGGGTGCCACACAGCATGTGTCCTTGGCTGTTCTATGCTCCTGCACTCCTCAGAGAGGAGCAGGTGGGGGGGGCTGAAGGAAGAGGAGGGCTGTTGGACTCGGAGTCTAGCTGTGCATGGTGCAGGGCCAGGATTCTGGGTCCTGCTCTCTCTCCTCTCCACCTCCTCTTGCCTGCCTGCCCGCTTACCTGGCTGGCTCTCTAGTCAGATTTAATAACAGTATATACAGTAAATCAAAAGCCTCCTGTCAGCCACACAGCCTTCATTAAATTCAAATGGGGAATGGGTCTCTTTGGATCCAATTTTAATAAAACCAGGTAATCAAATATGGGTTTAAAAATGGGTCATCATTTCACAGACCCACAGATGTCTGGTCGCCATCGGTGTCTTGTGTACACATTTACCATTTCAGGGAAGGAGACCCCACTTATACACATAGCATACTGTATTCTCTGCAAGTGTACCAATAAATGCTTTCTTTGTATGCAGACACAATGAAGGTTCGCCAACAACAATACATTTTATCCAATCAAACAACTTCAGTGGCTACCCATTTTCTATGTCTTTGTGCAGTTTACAATTGCAATGCGCTTACATGAGCAGAATATACATTGACAGTCATTAACATTCACTGAATAGCAGGATAACTGATAAACATTATATAAAATATGTTAAATGGGATTGTTATTGTGTCCTGTCAGATAATTAAAAATCTATTTACGTGTTTTAGTGTTTAGTTTCCTAATCAGTGTAGTCTCAGCTATTGGGCCTTTAGATGTGCACATGTAAGGATTATCTACATGATGAACAGTATATCATGCACAAATACAGTTTATTTAGTAGCTTTATAATCCATTGTCATTGCTACACTGTGTTCATTTGGAATGCATTTACGCTAACTATTTTGAGTGGCTACTGACTTACATACAGAGACACAAACGGGTAGATATACATACCAGCAGGTTTTGACTGTTGTTGCTCAGCTGGGGTTAGTGTTACATCTGGACTGAGCCACAGCTCAGGGTTTCCAGGGTTTAGACATGATTGTGTCGCCACCTTTCTTGTTTATTGTTGCTGACTTTGGAGGCAGATACCGAGATTCTCTGACTGAAAAATATACCAACTGTCCAAGCGATTTCTTGTGAAATGGTTTTATTGTGCCCCGTTTTGTATATGACGTGCATGTCGTGCGTGCGTCAGTGCTGGCTTTTTTTTTTTTATTTGGATGGTCACAGTCTCTCCGTTTACTTTTTAGTACCTGTTTACTATGTCTTGAAATCCTTATTATCGTGGCATGATGGAGATGATGTTTGAGGTTTGTGCATTAGATAGACTGACAGATACATGAGCAACTCCTGTTTAATTATGCATAAAAACAAGGGTATAAATTGTCATTTATTATGCAGAGCTGTAAAGAACGAAGCAGGGCTTTTGTACTGTATTAGTTGCTTTTACACTTTTTTTGATGATCAAGAGGAAGAAAAACTATCTGTATTATACAGTTTGCAAGCAGAAGAGGGCACTATGAGTCGCTGATGTACATTGTCCTCTGTCCCTCTTTCTTTCTGTGTCTGTCTATCTCTGTATCTCATTTCTCTCATTGCACTTACATGTACTGTTTTTTGTAACAGCTTTTGTATTTCAAAGCCATACTTAACATGAATTATGTCCTTATTGCAGGAGAGCCTGTATAAAATCATATTGAGAACATATGCTGTAAAACACAGGTGGAAATTAAAAATGGTGAACAGAATATTAAATTATGTTAACTAATATCACGGTATTAGTTCATACTGTAGCTTCACTGATTAGCTCACAGTTTATTATGTCACCGGACACCAACCTAATCTCACTTGTATTATTTTTCCCATAGAAATTATTTTATTTATATTAAATCTACTTGTTTATTGTGGTGAAACTGTGTGGTGCAACATATGGGAGCCTCCAAACATGCCACAAATGCATCATGATTTTCCAGACATGCCACTCCATCTGTTGTGTTCAACCTTTCACCCAAATGTTACAGTATTATCATCTCATCAGTGTCATTTGGCCTTTGACTGATTATTGCTGCTGGTTTGCAAGATAAAATGTAGACTCATGATTTTAAAACTGTAAAAAAAAAAATACATATTTCAGGGCTCCAGACTAACTTTTTTTGCTAGACGCACTGTAGCCCCGTAAGGGCGCACATTTTAAATCGACCTGCAACGCAATCTTTCACATTTCCCCCATTTTAACTGTATTACTGATATATGCTTTGGTAATAAATACAGAAACTACAATCTGCTGTTTTATTTTAGTTCACAGTCACATTTTAATTGACTGTTGCTTAACAAATTAGTAGTATTACAAATACATTACATTTAAACATGAGGTAAGTGGTCAGTGGTCACTTTACTGTCATTACAGTATCACAACAAATAACATTATTAACAGAATGAAAATATATAATTATTTACTCAAATTGAAAACTCAAGTTCTTTGTATATATATATATATATATATATATATATATATATATATATATATATATATATATATATATATATATATATATATATATATATATATATATATATATATATATATATATATATATATATATATATATATATATATATATATATATATATATATATATATATATATATATATATATATATATATATATATATATATATATATATATATATATATATATATATATATATATATATATATATATATATATATATATATATATATATATATATATATATATATATATATATATATATATATATATATATATATATATATATATATATATATATATATATATATATATATATATATATATATATATATATATATATATATATATATGTGTATATATATATATGTGTATATATATATGTGTATATATATATATATATATATATATATATATGTATATATATATATATATGTGTATATATATATATATGTGTATATATATATATATATATATATATATATATATATGTATATATATATATATATGTGTATATATATATATATATATGTATATATATGTGTATGTGTGTGTATATGTATGTATATATGTATATATAAGGGCTGTCAAAATTAACGTGTTCATTTTTGCGTTAATTTTTTAATATTTAACTCGTTAAAAAAAATTAACGAAATTAACGCAGCTGTGTTTGTTTACTTCATGTGGCGGCTGAGAAACGTAATACGTCAAAATAACAACAGGCGGCGCTACTCTGTATAGTTGCCCAAGTAATGAAAACCGGCAGCTGATTGGACGAACACGTCACATGGGTTTGTTTTCTCCGGATATTGAGAGCCAGACTGTCATGGCGGCCGTTTAGAATACGATCTCATATTGTACTAAAATAGTTCACTGAAACATGTTTCTGAAAACATTTTAAACGAGAAATAGGCCGTGCAGTTGCTGAATCTGTCTTCATTTCAGCTCAACAAAGGTCAGTTTAGAAGATTTTCGTCAGATTTTGAGAGACTCTAGTGACCTCATCCTGCTCGCCATTTCCAGGTGAGTCCCGAAGGGGGGGGCTGGTAGTGCTCGCCGACGGGGTTGAGAACGTAAATAAAGTGGGAAGAGAGGAGGGCTAACATTAAGCTAAGGCTAACTCCTTATCGGTTATCACTACGCAGCATTTTCCAATTTTTTTTGCCAATGTACGGTCTTTAGCAAACAAAATGGACCAACTTCAGCTGCGGGTCACCACTCATGAATACATTATTGACAGCAACATCATGATTTTGATTGAAAAATGGTAACAACAGCGCTGTGCAACGGCATGTGCATTTCGCCAGGGTTGACTTTCATGGACGAGGAGTGTGGCACCACAAAAGCGAGACACGCGAGTGTAGATGATGTTACCCACACAGTTGACTAATCACTCACAGACCCTCCCGCTCTCACACACATAGGCCACCTCGCTCCCTCCTGGTTTTTCAACATGAAAGAAAAAATAAAAGAATTGTCAAATTTGCAGGTTGCATATGTGCGAGTAGTTGTAAAAAATACTCTCACTGTCTCACAAAATGTGAGCATTTGGTCGCAGTCTAGAGCACTGTATTTTGTACTATTACATTTTATGTAAATACTGACTGCAGTAGATACACACACTCTTTCTTACTGAACAATATTGACTAATCGATAGTGATTATTGACTAATTAACTTTACTTTCTATATTTTCTTTGATTTTCCAGATGTCCTTTTTTTTTTTTTTGTCTTTCTCTTGTTAAACTTGCTCGTCCTTTTGTTAGAGTGGAAGGCACGCAGCGAGAGCCGACCCGTGATTATTTGTCCTCCTCAACTGCCAGATAATCACGGTCAGCTCTACCTGAGCATTGTGTCCTCCAGCGGCAGGTCAGAGGAGTTCCCATCACCCCCTGGTGTGTCTCCCTCCTGCCTCTGTTCTTCCTGCCTCCTTTCCTGTTGCCATCGTGGCCTGCCATGTTAGTGCAGGCTCCCGCTGCTCAGCCCTCTCCTTCAATAAATCTTCATATGTGTTGGAGGGAAGGTGGAGGGTACAGACAACAATAACCACCGGTACTCTCCATCAAAGGGTTATCTGGCTTTCACAGGCGCACTGACAGACTGCTCTCTGACATGGAGCAGAGGCCGAGTGCTGTGTCTCTGACAGAGAGGAGGCCCGGCTTTGGAACAGAAAAGGAATTCATTAATAGGAAGTAAAAACAATCTTCAGAAAAGCTCAAACATTTGTGAGGAAAGAACTAAACAATCAAATGAGTGAGAGATGTGATGAAGTCCAAAAGAATGTCATTTTGATTGACTGAGTCGCCAAAGATTCATGATTCTTAATTGCATATTTTAACTATTGCTTGTACAGTACCTCTCTACAGTGCAATTTGTTGTTCACATTAATATTCAATTTGACTATGCTGATTTCCTTGATGTTCGACAAATTACCTTAATGCTTTTGTGATATGTAGTTATGAGCAAGGGCGTAACTTTGGGTTCAACAAACATTCTGCAACAATTTGTGCCTTTTCTGCATCAAGTTATGTTGCAAATGTTTTTATTTATGTAAAGGAAATTATAATAGTTTTTTTTTTTGGGGCGGGGGTTGCACTGGCCAGTTTTGATTATTGGGGGAGTTGTAACCCCCCATCCCCCCTGTAAATTACGTTTATGGTTATAAAGTAAATATTGTTCTCGTGTTGAGCTGCAGGGGTCTATTCGTCAGTGCCGTATAAGTGTGTCAGCGAGGTCTGCTGTTATGAATTACCAGCCCCAAATTTTGCAACTTAAAAAGTGGGAACAAGAGTAAACCTTTTGTTTATGTCACCTATCATCTTGAAATATTTACCATTCTGCACTTCTCAGCTCCCTGTCTCCCTCCAGTGTGATAAAAGGTTGCTGGCTCCCAGCATTAACCCCTTCCTACTTCGTCCCATCTCCTGTTCCGTGTCTGCCAGGAACAGACATCATGTAAACCTCGTCTTCCTGCTCAAACCCTGCTGCCTCCCATTTCTTTTCTCTCCCGCAGGAAGTAGTTTATTCAGGGTGGTTCCTTTGGGAATCATGAGCATTTGACCAGGTGTCTGACACTTTTCAACGTTTTATTCCAGAGCGTGTTTGTGTGTTTAGAGTGTGTATTTGAGTTGTTATACGTTTGACTTCTCATTTTTGAAGGGAAACGATACATGCGTGCACTTTTGCACTTTGTATGTCTGTGTGGTACGGAGTGAGGGTGTGTGCAGGGTGTAAACTTATACAAAAGAAGAAAGAGAAAAGGAAATCAAATTCAGTGCTGAATGAATTATGGAGTATGTATCGTTATCTACTGTGTGTTGCTCAGAGTGCGTGAGTGAATGGAATTCATGTGCGAAAGGTGCAGAAATAAGAACAGAAAAACTGCAGTGGGTTTCAGGCATTGTGTCAGGTACTGTATGAATCGCCTGCGGTTGCCTTGCAGGACTGATACCTCTGAAATCAACCATTTCTCTCCATTCGCTTTCAACAAAAACATGTCCCCCAGCTAAGGTGCACCTTCACCGTTTTTACTTAAAAAAAAAAAAAAAAAAAAAAAAAACGAAAACAAAACTGCGAGGAGTAGCAGCCAAATACTGGGTTTTGTAAAGGTGTATAGTGGTGCTGTCTAAGGTAAATTGGCAGTGTGCTAAAGTCCCATTCCATAGATCTCCTCCTCAGTGTGAGGGGCTAGCTGCTCAAAATTACCGTAGAAGTACCGCATTGTCAAGTAAAATGATAATGTATCATCAAATGTGCTAGTTGTGTGTGTTTCTAGGAAATTCTTATCAGAAGCACAATGAGCTCACATTTTCCTTGCTGAAGAAGAATAGGCATACTGTGTTTTTGACAGAGAATTTGCTTTGTTATTGACAAAAAAATGTGTCCTCTGATCGGCTATTCTACTTTTGTTAGGCTAGTGTTTACTGTGTTCTTAAATGATTTCTTGCATTTTATCCTGTTGGGTAAATAAAAGCAAGTGCTTACAGGAATGTGTCAAACGGCAGGGGAAAAAAGAATTATGAACACACACCAGTTCATACAGGATATGATGATCTTTTCTTTATATATTTGCCTAAAAGTTGTCTTTGTCTTTGTCTTCTACCTCTTCCTCTTTGACCTCATCTTACTCCCCCTTTCTGTGTGGATGTTTCTCAAATATTCTCTTATGTTGCATCGAGCAATGAAACCTCAGAGTCTGACTCTGGCTCTCCACTCTGCTGGCATGGTTTTGTTTTACGTCCAGTCCTGTTTTTTTCTTCTTCTTCTGTTGGGGTGGTGGTAGGTGGTTGATATGGGGGTTATGTCAGGAGGGGTGATCATAAATATTAGGAGCTGCAGGGAGACAAAGGGCCTAAAATGGAAAGGCTTGGCTGGATGAGGGGACCTGGCCATGTCATGTACCTCAGTCATTTTTCTTGTGCGCTTAGAACTCAGTCAGGGGTTTAATTGGAATCCAGACTTCAAAGAAACCCTCGGCCCATCCAGCAGCCCCCCATCCCAACTCCACCCCTTGTGCTTACTCCCCTGGCTGGATCCACTCGCATCACACACACACACACACACACACACACACACACACACACACACACACACACACACACACACACACACACACACACACAGACCGTGACCACTACAATATCAGAGAGAGCATCACCATCCACGACTCCGGCTGAAATTGACTTGCTCATATTTGCACAAGATATTTAGGTGAGGTGTACATTCATATGTGTGGATTTGTGTAGTGCTTGTTTGTGTTTGAATTTGCACAGGCCCAGTATTATTTGCCCTTTTTTTAAGTCACATTCTTGAAGTGCTTGCATATTCATAAAAACAATCTTTTTATTTTCTTTAGCTTGATTATGCCCAGATTAAATCTATAAATGGAGAAAAAGAGAATTTAACATACATATTTACTCGCAGTGATGTTTTGCATACATAATTGCTTTGTCAAAGCATGTTTAATGGTTTGGAATTTTAAAGAAGTTAATGGTAATGTATATTAACACATTCAAGATAGCAAAAACATAATGGTAGTCTAAATCTATTAAATGTGAAACCAGACTTTAGGTAGATACATTTGGGATCTTCACATCCTAAAAAAGGTATTTTATCTGAGGCCTGTAATAAGAAGCAGGATCAACATGCCCTGGATTTACTTCAGTTATCCGGCTTCACCAAACCTAACAATCGCGGTCCCGCATAAGCTGTGTCACGACGGTGGTTAACAACTAGTTCAATCAACCCAGGGTTTCCCAGTCCAGCGACGCGCGCTTTCACATAAAAGGGGTGATGTTTGCACAGCATGACCAATCACAAACCTCTACCAGATATTTTACACAAGAACAGCAAACTATAATTCTACATAAATATGAACACAGACATGATTTTACAGGCAAAACGCAATACAGTCGCTGCTTCCTAAAACAGGAAGGAAAGCTGGCAAAAAAATAGCAGACGCTGTAAATACGTAAATCACAACACTTATCAGTATTATTCATTTGCAACCCTGGCAGTGTTAAGCGAACTTGAGAGCAAATAAAAAATATAAAAACATAATTCAAACCGATGTGCGGTGACAATTCTCCGCCTCTTAAAAGCAGGTGTAAACCTGGAAGGTTTCCTCGCATATGCCTCCTGGTGAAATGGCAGCAGTAACTGAGCAAGATGGAGACATAGGCCAAGGAGACGAGCTGAAAAGATTTTGCCACAAGGATCACACTTTTTCAGTTGAGTGAACACAAAATCATTAAGCATTACAGATTAAGCAGCGATGCAATATTACAGTTACTGGAAGAAATCAAAGATGACATTGAATCTCCGACTCAGCGTTCACATTCCATTCCAGCAGTTTTTAAACAAATATTGGCATCAGGATCATTTCAAACAGTCATAGCATCAGCAGTGGGAATATCGCAGTCTGCACTCAGCCGTATCATAGCACCACTACTTAACGCTTTGCTACAGCGCAATTTACGGTATAGTGGGTGGAGAAAGGCGCTGGTTACCCGATGAACTGCAGGTTTGGTAAATATGACGTAAGCTGAAGTATTACATAGTATGCTTTCTGTGAGTTGGCCATGGCGCTCATTACGCTACATTCGCAAATGTATATACATCTGGCCCTCAGTGTCATCGGGGATTGAAATCTGTTGCTGAGTACCTTTTTTAAATTTAGTTATTAAAGTCTTCTGAGTGGATGAATTTAAGAGTTAAACACATAGCCATGTTATGTAAAAATGAGTTCCCACATTTGACACATCTTGCCCCTCTTATCAGGCCACACATTTTTATTTTGTCATTACTTTTCATCCAGTACGGCATTTACACTTTTGTATGTTATTTGACACTTGCACTATAACTATAACTATTTATTTCTACTCTGCATTGTCTGGTATTTATGCCATAATTGGATGAATTTAGAAATATACTATACCTGACTCAGAATTAAAGTGAGATAAAGTTAACTTTGTAATTGTCCCAGCCTGAAGGAAATGGGTGCAAGAAAATGTCTGTTGCACAGTATAATTAATATATGCACAGCAGGGGCTGATTTGTAGTAATATATGCACCTATGTAATTAAGGCTTCTGCCTGCCTCTTTGGAATTTCACTGGGCCTTGTTAGCACTGTGCGAGAGACACTTTTGAAGCCATACCTGTAAGATAATATGTTTCAAAGCTATAATTATAGGTAGGGAAAGAGGACCTATTTTCAGACCTCTAACAAATCACTTTTTCCATTACACCTGGTAAAGGTGTTAATGCCTCCTTGTCTTTTTGATTTTTTTCATTTGAATTATGAAACAGCTGTATCATTTGAAGTACAGTTAATAGGTGAATTTCAAGTAGCCATACATAGAAAAAAAGACCATCCAAGCTTCAATCAGAGTGAAAAACGAGCGTATCGGGGGAAACACTGAATGAAAATGTGAAATTATGCCAGAACTTAAACTGAAATGGGTTAAGGAGGTCAGATGATCTCCCAGAGTAAAGTATTTACTTTGAATAACATTAGGTACTTTAAACAACCTTCATGATTGCACTTTATGGAAATAAGAATAATCCGATGTAATCATAAGAATCTGTAATATTTTCTTACTGATTATTATTTATTCACGGACTCATTTGAAGATGGTAACTTTTTTGTCAATAGAGACAGATGCTTTCATAAGTGTGCATTCGTAACTGCAACATTTTGAAAACTACCAAGGAAAGACATTGTCTCAGTCATTTGTAATGTATTACATGTCCAGCAATTAAGAATAAGTTATTGTGTGAAAGGAATCAATTCGTCTTTTCAGCATACCTGTTGAGTTTTGACCTGCCATATTGTAGCAGCTCACAGCACAACATATTCAGACAGATCAGTTTAATGCAGGAGCCTTACAAACAGCTGGTGGTAGCGATGGTGGTGACAGATTGTTGTTTAAAAGAAAACAAAGAGGTCTTTTTTACTATCCAGCTGTCTTGTTGAAAAAAAAAATGTATGGCTGTCTTAAAGAGAAGCGTGGGCTTTGAATGACTAATAGAGCTGCTCATACAGAATGGTTTGTAATGGAGGTGTTAATGACCATGTTGCTTAAAGGTTACTTCTGAGTGGTGTTTTCTTTCTCCCTCACGTCAACACCTTTATGCTCCCACCAACGTGTTCACTTTGTTTCCTATTATCTTTCCGTTTTCCAGCACAACCTTGAGTGAACTGCACATCCAACAGATCAAGGGATGAGAGAGAGAGAGAGAGAGAGAGAGAGAGAGAGAGAGAGAGAGAGAGAGAGAGAGAGAGAGAGAGAGAGAGAGAGAGAGAGAGAGAGAGAGAGAGAGAGAGAGAGAGAGAGAGAGAGCTTTATCAGAGAGGTCTCAGCCCGGCAGCATTTTGTCTTAAAGGCACTTGGGCGGTGTCTCGACTTGGCTGGCATCAACCGTGTCTCACACTTGGGCCTCTGCAGGATAAAGGGAAAAGCATGCTGCTCATTACACATAACAAACATATACACTCACACTCATTCACATTCAGTTTCATCAAATGTATTTAAATTTGGGGGTCCCTGCTCCCTACAGAGCCCTTAAAGTGCAGGACACAATGGAACTATTCCAGGGAAATGGTAGAGAGCGGAAAAAATGAGGTGAGGTTTTTTGGAGAGGTAGATGGAGGTCAAGGGTGGGGTGGGGTGTACATAGAGAGGTGGTGGTAGTAGGGGGGGTGCAAGCTTTTATGGTAATTACAATCTCAGCATCCCATTGTCAGTGGGCTCGGTGGTAGGTCTAATTTGAGAGCAGAGGTTGTTACGTTTTGCACCCTGACAGACCAGACTATTGTCATATCCAGCAGGGGCAGGGGGCTTTGCTACACTTTCATGCATGGTATTTATTGAGTTCCAGAAACAGGTGAATATTTGTTTAAATGGATGGCCTTGTCCAGAAAATGGTGAACATTTGGCTAAATCGCTGTCCTTGCCTTTGACACAGCTGAATGTTTGGTCAAATGGATATCCTTGTTTTGGGGGCCACAGTATTGGAAAGTATTTAGAGAAAGGATTTGCCTTCACATACTGAGGATGATGGGAAACATGAAGACTTTCAGCTCATACAGCTGCTCTACATGTGCAGCCGTCACTTTGGGTGTAGATTAAAGGCAATTTGATTATGCATTTCATCCTATAGATGATCATACATTACTGAGATTTATGACATGTGACATGTTGGAAACATTCATCACAGTTTATGGACATACTTTCTGGGTCTATCTTAACTCACCAAAAGATAAAGTAAGGTATTGTACGATAGACGCTACACTTATAAACTGAAAGCGTCTGCTCTTTACCGCAGCAGCAGAGCCGCAGCACAGAGTAGCAGGAGTTGCATAAGGAGAGTTTACCAACAAGACGATGGCGGAGATTTGGTGTCAAAGCAAAATAAAGTTGCCACATCGCAGCCAGAACGCGGTGCAGCTGTGCCATAGAACACCGGCTTCACAGCTGAAGCTTGACCGGAGAGGCCAGAGATCAAAGTAAGCGCTCTACAGATATTCAGCGCCATTGACGAAAGTCGTCATAAGTTTATTAACCAGTGAGAAAATGTCCTCATGTGGCATCCTTTATATGTAGCTTACTCTTAAACTAAAACCCTCAGTAGTAGGAGAGAGACAATGAGCCAGGCTTATAAGCTGGAGACCTTAGCTACAAGGGTATGCCAATAATTTACTGCACTGCAGTCAGATATTTTGAACCTGTAGCCAGCTTTAATTTTGCAAAGTTGAAAGCATAACATAAAGACACAAATAGACACATGAAAAAAGAACAAAATTGAAAAATTATCAAAGAAGAAAAGCAAGTAACAAACAAGTGGCCAGGAAGCTGAAGTGATTCAATGTGAACTGAGAAACAGGTTTAACAGTTTTTTTTCACCATTAGATTTCTCAAATGATGCAAATCCTAGCTACATTAGACAGGAGAGGCCTGATAGATCAGAGTCTGAAATAGGAAAAGGAAAACAGTGTTACATCAGGGCACTGTGATCTGTTACGCGAATACCTCGGGTCTCCTGAAAACACAGACACACACACACACACACACACACACACACACACACACAAGTGTATCTCCCTACATCATCTGGGCTGATAACAGACCATAGTGCAGAAAGTGGAGATGGAACACAACCACACATCTCAACTTGCAAACACAATCACAGAGCTCCGCTAAACGGCATACACTGTCTTCACCTGCTTCTTGCCCCTGGTGCAAACACCATGCCCCCCTGCTTTATTTTATTTGGGCTGAGCTCATATAAATGCTGTCGTTTATAAATGTCAAGAACAATATTCTACAGCACTGAGTCTTCAAACCATAGACTTTTACTGATCACACCTATAGTGCTATTTAAACAAAATGAGTAGACTGGCTACCACAATCACAGTGGAATGATATTTGTTTGGCCCTTTTAGTGTGTTTGAAAGGGTATGGCATTACAGCAACTGCGGAGAATTATGTGGTATATATTTTAAATGACATATTGTTTAAAATATGACGTCCGTTAATATTTAACATCAAACACAGCCTTGTAAATATGACAAAAAACACAAATCATCCAGTAACAGTTCATTGTTAAAACTTACTGCAAACTGTGGAATTGTAAGCAAAAGGCAGCCCTATAAATGGCATACAAAGTGAAGGAGTTTGACACATATGACTGCAGTTTGAGTCCCACGTGTGATTGGGTAACAAAAGGTTAGGGAGAGTTTGGTTTCAGTTAAATAAAGTTAATAAAGTAAACCCATTCTGTGCTTTGAGTCCCTTTTGACTTTGTCTGTGTTGAGTCACTCTTTCTCTAACCTTAAAGGATAGGTTCACAATTTTTCAAGTCCATCTTAAAACAGTAGTCAGGTGCCCATATGAACATTGAAATAGGTTTTGCTTTGCATTTTTCCATTAAGAGATCTCTTCCGAATTTGCTTTTAATCTAAGTGATGGGGGACAACATCCATTGTCCCTGTCTTGTGTTCAAAATCTGAAGCTTAGACAGACTTGACAAATCCTGAACCTATCCTTTAAGTGCTTCTGGTGCTTAAACATATCCATTAAGAAATGTTATAATGCTTTAGCTGCTACGCAAGGATATTGTATTGTAAGAGCAAATATTCAAGGAAAAACACATTACATACGTTGTCAGGCAATATGAAAAAAAATGTCAACTTGACAGATACTATATATATATATATATATATATATATATATATATATATATATATATATATATATATTTTTTTTTTTTTTTTCCTTTATATGTTGATACAAATTGTAAAATTAGTAGTATATCAAATATTATTTATTTGTTCTATAAATGTTATTTATAGAAGACACAATAGACACAAACATAATTACAGTCTTGATGTTGTGCACACCATGTCTGTTAATGATTATTCTTGTGCATAATCAAATCAGATTAAAAATGAATGTCACAAGTGCAAAAATTCGAGAGAAGAGTTGAAAAACGTGCTTATGATTCCTTCATGATGACATGACGTTAAACCATGAGACAGCCTTCATGTACTCTGCTGCAATTCCAGACTCAGCCAGCTTTACAGTGTGGCTGTGACTATGAAGTGCCACCCTGCTCTTCCTGTGGTTCTGTGTGGTAACAGCCCGGCATGTTTCAGGCCTTTACCAAGGGGATTATACCTACCAGTGGGGAGAAACAGGCAGGATGCCTGTGTTAACGGAAGAGGGATTCTCTCCGCTGGTGGATGCTGGCTTACCCACCTTCATAAACACAACACTACACATTGTGGCCTACACTAGCTATCCCTTACAAGGAAAGGTTTTACAGTTTCTAAGTTCTTGAGTAGCTTTTATTCTCACTTTTATAGTGCAACAAAACGTCTCTGAAGTCCACCAACTATAAATGGTTCTCTGTAGTACACTTAAATCTGCTTGCAGCGTCCTCTTTCTTTAGATGGTTGTATTCTATAATACAGCTACCTCGGTTTCTCTGAACTCTAACAGTGGTGTTGTCATGATGGCACAATTGAGTTTTAGAGAGAATTAAAGGGTTTGTTAAGTGCCAAACCTAACACAGAGAGACTAAAGGAGTGTGGTGCCAGCCGTCCTGTAGCAAAGGCCCCAAGTTCCATAAAAACCTTAATTGGTGTGTTAAACATCAGACTGTAATCACATGTGGTGAGCCTAGAGAGATCAGTAAACACCTTGTATGTGGTGTTTCTCTCAACATTCTTCTTTGTGTCTTTCCTCCTTACATCACACCCAAACCACGTAGTGATTTAAAAGCCAGGGGTTGATTTTCGGTTTTCCTTTTGTTTTTTTCTCTACAATAGAGAACAAAAACAGAATTAATTGTGTAAATGTAGGTGCCTACATTTGATCATGGGGGAGCACTTTTAGTGTTTGGACACTAAACACAGTGCATGAAATATTAGTATGTATACACGTGGGACAGTGTCTGTCTACATTTCTTTTTCTAACACCTGGTTAGACTGGTCACAGTCTCCGTGCTAACATTCAGTCCAATGTATTGTTCTGAAAATGGAAAGTTAATTTTAGTGTGCTGCTGCATGAAGGACAAGGTCATTTGAAGGGCAAAATGGAGTAGGTGGGGAAAAAAATCTGCAGCAGAAGATGAAAGCTGTCTTCGTTCAGGTTAATCAGCTTTATTCTTCTAAGCCCCATCCCCCTACTCACCCACCAACTCCATCTTTATTTCTCTCCGGAGAACTGGAGCCAGTCGCCAAGGAGCTGAGGTTGGAGTTCAAAGTGGTGCCAAGGACTTTAATTTCTTTTATTTATCCATTTCTTTTCCCCTGATTTCCCTTAGTTTTTTTTCTTCCCATACATCCACCCTATACACTCCACCCCAGACTGACCGTTTACTCACGCACACACAGAGTTACCCCCAATTTCCACCAACTGCGGAACGTCTGTGGATCCGCTCTGGAATGGTGGCGGAGTCATTAGGTTTCCATTAAAGTCAATGTGTGTATTTCCACTGACTGCGGAACGGCTGCGGTTTCCGACTCCGTCCCAGCTTTGGCGGTCCACAGCCCTCCGGAGCTCCGCAGCAATTCAGCACACGGCAGATAGTGCGAGACAGGAAGTCAAGCACAGAAACAAATAAAACATCCGGTTCATTTTCAAAATAAAATACACCGTGCTCACGGCGGATCATATTTCCCTGAACTACACCTTGAAAACGTCATAATGGATGGAAACAAACTGTTGTTGGTTTTGTGGTTCTGTTAGAAACTACATCCTGTTATATCGCGCGATCATACGTGAATTTGCGAGATCTCGTGGGTCCTCGTGACTTCGGCTATCAGTCATGGCCGCAGCCGTTGCGTAACAAATCCGGAGCTGGTGGGTATTGAAGGACGGCGGAGCACGGAGCCGACACGCAGCGGAGCCGATCCGCTGACGTTCTGCAGTTGGTGGAAATCAGGAGTTAGCGTTTACGTTATTCTCACATCTTTACGTATAAATACAACCGTATCATCAGCCTTTAATTCAGAGACACAGGTGCAATGAGGTAAGAGCTCTTTTACTCTTTCCAAAACCAAAGATACAAAAGCAGAAGTGAAGAGTGAATTAAACAGTGTGTTAATCTGCTCGAACATCTGGTTTCTAAGCTTAGCATGTCCGGCTAACTAGCTTAAGCTAACCCATAGTTACTTTCAAGGAACAAGTAGTAATTTATCAGCTAACAACATTAACATGGAGTTTTTAACCACCTCACAGAGCTCACTTAGTTTGATTAGTTAGCTAGCTCGCTAGCTAGCTACAGCTGATACAATCAGCCAGTTACAGTCGTCATTTCAGCCAGCAAAATCAATTGTTGGCTAGAAATGTGAAACAGCCTTTGTACTCTGTCAATCAAGGATCAATTGTTTCAAAAATTACAACGGATTTTTAGTGTTGTATCTGCCACCGTTATCACTGTGAAAAGCATAATGCTGGCAATAATGAAAAGCATCAAGGTGTAGCATCAGTAACTAAGAGGTGGGGCTGTGTCAATAGGTGTAGCCTACTGACAGGTTTTTTTTAAGGGTTAGCTCTTGCCCTTTTCTGTCACCACTGTTACAACGTTACTACTGCGTTACGACGATTTATTTATTAATTTACCCCAAAGAGATTTTCTTTTACTTTCCCCTTTTACAAGTCAGACATGAGAATCCTCTATAGACCACAGAACAGAACCATTGGAGCTGGTAGGGATCGAGTATGCTGATCAACCACACAGCAGTAGCTCATATGCTGCCTGACACTGATACAGAATTGATATGTTTCAGTGAAACGGTGGTCTCCCAACTCGCTGCTCCTTCCTGCAGCCCTACCTGTTCGGTAGTGCACTTGGGAATGTCTTCTGTTGTGTATAGTATGTAGTATAACTTCATTTGTCTTTGGTGAGGTGTAATCTCACTTCTGTCTTTACCACTATATTAAATGTGATTGCTGTGACATTTTCATGAAAAGATTGCCATAATATGGATTGTATGTAATTACGAAGCTGGAACGCTGATACATTCTTTTTTTATTATTGCTCTTGAGGGTTTTGTTCTGATGCAGGTGTGGTGGTGTCCTATTCTGTTATTACACCCAGAGAGCTAATAGCCAATGAAGATACACACTGATAAAAGAGGTTTATCACAACGCAGCACAGCTGCATTGATGGCTGCACTCTCCCAGAGGGTAGAGGTGCTTATTATGCATCCCATATGAAGGCACGGTGTTTGCTCATAAAAGCCCAGTCTGGATAACGATTCTTGAACACTCGCTCTCATCTGATTTCATTTGAAGACTAATGATGAGTTTTCCTTCTAACTTCATTTCCTCTCAACATCACAGTGCAGCTGTGTTTTTTTTTTCTCAATGATCTAGTGTTCTAAAACTGTGTCTGAGGTACATTTGTGAAATGAGGCATCACAAGTCCAGCTTTTCCAGGAGATGGGATGAATTCTTTAGAGTAAGCTGTTGAGTGAAATGCAGAGCGGCTGTGTCTTTTTTTTTTTTTGTCCCTGCTTTTGTTCTTCCACTTCCTGTATATAGTAAGCCCATGCAGACATGGTGCTTCTGGTGACAGCATGAGTCCTCAGTTGCCACCTGGGCCATAATGTTATGCTGCCATTCAGGCTCCGTTGTCCACTAAATGGTAAATTCAGCCTGGAACAAAAATACTGGAAGTGTTTGAAATAAAGACTGTTATTCTGCATATTGCATTAGCCGTGAAAATGCACTTGTTTAAGAGTTGCGCTTTGCAAGTACCTTAATGAAGCCTCGTTTCAAATATTAAAATTAAGTAAGCTATAAAGGCTCGGACTATTACATTTTTTTGTAGCATTCATAACTTTTCTGACAAACTTCATGTTGAAAACAACAAACATGCTTTGTTGATAGAAAATGTCTGAAATATCAAATGCAAGAAAATAACTTGAATGCTTCAAAATGACTAGATATTATATACATATATTAAGGCGTCTTCAAGTATAATTAAAAATAAGGTATAGAAAACAAACTACTACTACACATATGGATATCACTTAAACTTTTACACAGAGGTATCACCATCAATATTTAAATCCCAACTACTACTACTAACAAGTTAATGTATTTAGGCTTCTTGGCCTCCTTTAATACATGTGCATACAGTATAATGTGTGCCACAGGAAAGGCCTGCTGTGCATTAGATACAGCCAAGCGGAGGCAGCATTCTCTTTTCAGGCATAAAAATGTTCAATAAGACATCCAGACTTGGATGCACACATACCTCTCATACACGCTTTTCCCTCATGCTCAAAGACATTTTAATATAGCTATCATATGAATTATGTCTCTTTTGTGTTTTTGACCAGTATGTGAGCTATACTCCGAAATACAAATAAAACTGTGTAATTGCCGCTTCAACTAAACAATTCAAACATGCAGTACTTGCATCTTCGTATAAATGCTTCCGTGAGTTTTAGAAGCTGTACTGTTGTCTTTACTACTCAACTATAAAGTTGTTCAGATTTGTTAGTTGATTTCTGCATAGTACCATTATCACGCTGCCATTATAGCTGATGACAGCTATAGTGAGTTTATTAATATACAATGTTTGCATTTGATTTCATTTAAATTGTTAAAAAATATAGAATATATTCAGCTAGTTCAGCAGCAGTTCAGCAGTCTTTGGAAATTGTCACTACAACATGTGTTTGCAAACAGACATGCAGTATAAAACGCCATCCTGCACTATGTAATATAATGTAGACATGGCAATGTTTAAGTGCTAAAGAGGAACAGAACAGACTACAGTACTAACTGAACTAATACATGTGGGAAAGGTTGATATGTTTGGCACTAAATACTATGGCAACAAGGTAAAAGGCCACTAGCCATGAAATCTGTGTTGATCACATGTTTTCCCGTAGTTCCCTAAAGTGGAACAACTGTTTTCACGGCAGCTTGAAATCAGCCTTCCATAAACATTGGCCTTATGCCTGAAAAATCAATTGAGTGTCTCAAATCCTCCAGTTGACTTCCCTGGCCTGTATTGAATTGTATCCTGAAATTGACTTATCTATTAAATTTTTACCTTGAGCTTACACGTGTTAATGATAAACAATTAATTCTTCCATTAGTGCAATTACTATGAATAGATCAAAATCAACGGTAGTGCTTTAAAATGTTATTTTAAAGATGATCAGTTTGGAGTTTAAAGAGAAATATCAAAGGATTTGCTTTATTAAATTTTGATGCAATTTCTTTTATGTGCTATCTGTTTTCATGGCTTCCGACAGGGAGAGACGTGAGGTAGGTAACAGCTTTCTTGAGGTCTTTCAGTTTACCTGCAGTGAATATTTGAAATAATACTTATATTTATATATAAAGTAGGGCTACACACATGCCATGCAGAAGCTATGCAGTCACACACACAGAGACTGTTTATTTGCTCCAGCAGTGAGGGCTGCTGGCCAGTAGAAGCTCGCTAAGGCTTCAGTGAGAGGATTTTTAGTGTCCCTTCCCCCCTCTTCTGCACTGTCCTTCCTTTATGCCACATTCAAATTTAATATTCCATGAAATAAGGCAGCCCATCAGCCTATTGTAATCACGTCAGGTTAATAGAAGAAGTAAAATTACTCTTACTTACTTCTCTCTCTCTCTTTGACACTTTCTCAACCGTACCCCTTTTCCTTAATCATGAGCAAATTTGAAGCCCAACTGTGGCATAGAATTTTTTTTCTCCTTGAAATTCTTTTTTCTTCCTCCCCAAGTGTTCTGATTATTATTAGGATTCATCCTGAATGGCTGATGCAGATCCTTTTGAGAGTGAGAAGACTGATTTTCCAGTCCTAATAGGATGTTCATTTTTGTGGGAAATAAATCTGGACCCTCACTTCTTTCTTCAATTGTTTTTTTGTTTTGTTTTTACACCAGCATGTTCTCTTTTCATTTAATACTGTTGTTTTTCACCTATAGCTTGCTAACGCACGCACGCACGCACGCACGTACGCACGCACGCACAAACATGGCCACCAGCCGTGGGTGTCAGTCTGTCAGGGTTCTAGATGTCATGTAATTGTATGTATCACCTGCAGCATTCCTTCAGTGTAAAAGCATTCTCTTGCAGCACTGAGGCCTGCTGTTCCAAGGTGATGTGGCGATGCCATACATGTGACACCCACACATTGCTCCCTGTGGATCACTCTTTATTACTCCCATCTCACCTTCATCAAGGCCTGGTCTGCTGCCATTATGACACCTGAGGAGAGAAGGAGGGAAGGGAAAAGAAGGAGAGCAGTCACACTCAAGGCAGTACAAGCCTGACAGACTGTCTTTTGGACAGGCTGGGGACAAAGAGAGTTTCTAGGCAGCCAGCTCCCTAAGTAGGATTTCTCTTCTTTTATAGCCCACCTTTTCATAATAAAGACAGTCTCCAAGGCTGCAATTCAGAGTTGGCTGATTTAAGTCACCCATCGTTCTTCAGATAGGTCAAGAAGATCCATGGTGGAAGCTAGTCATTGTCAGACTGCTTAATTTTGATTTTGTGTGAGGTCTCAAAACTGTTGAAATGAGCTGTCTGAAGCATTCAAATTCCACCAGAAATGTCTCAGTAAATGTTTTTTGACTTCAGTTACAGGAAACTGGTTTTAGCCAGTTTACTTTCATTTATTTATTTCCCCCCTAGCTAGTGTCATGATAGATCATCCAGACCACCTTAGATTATGACTTTAGGTCATATGATTGGCTTAGATGTGTTTTTGACGTTGCTTGTAGTCTTATCGAAAATAATTCATCTTGGATAAATTATAACGGCATCAAATAGGGGTGAAATGTTTGTCAGATTTCAAAGCCCCTTGGACATTGGCATTTAAAGATGTCATGGGTTATATATTTTACTATTTGATAAATATATATTTTTAGATTTGCAATGAAGCAGCTATCCTACAAAATATCCAACTCACACTTAGAAATACAGAAAATCATTCAACCCATCTTACAGTGTGACTCTCTCTAAATGACTTTTCACAGGAGAAGTGACTGTCATATTAAGAATAGAAAATGATATAGCAGGAAGAAGGGCTAAAAGAAACTGACAGGAGTGCAGGTATCATGCCTCCACCAAAACCTACATCTGGATGTCAGAAATGAAATAAAGAGGAAATAAGAAACCATTATTTACACAATTGTTTCACCAAGAAAGGTGGGTTTTGGAATCCGTGTTTGGCTGCACTTGATGCTTTTCATCGACTATAACCCAGCCAAAAGCAAATGTTGACATTGAGTTCTATGTTTGGCTAAGTGGAACTTGTGTCGGGTGTGTACAGACTGTTTTCGTGCCCATGCCCATTTTGTACCTTGGTGATTCACCATGAACTTCACTGTGCAGAAGTGTGTCAGAAGCAATCGAGTGACTTTTGGTGTCAAGCATCACCGGGATTAGCGCTTTCATCACACGGAACAGTAGTGTCACTGTTATATTTAAACTTTAATTATTTTTTTGTTAATCTTAGTCGGCTAACACAGCACCGTAGGCATATAGTCCATTTTGTTTTACTTTTCAAATTTACCTATTTATAGCGAAGGGAAGCTGGAATGCATCTAAAATGGTACTATGTTCGCTTTTTCAGACACTGACTGACATATGCTTCCTGTACTCAGACTTAATTTTTTATTATTCTACATGTTTTAAATACATTTATGAGCATATTTGCATAATTGCTATTAATGAATGAAATAAAAGCTGCTTTTTAATTGTCCAGCATTGATACTGATAAAAAAACTTGCCAGTTGCATGCCATTTCCTTTCCTCGTCTTATTTAACCAGGTTTTGATGTAGGAATTTTGATGTGTAATATTGCATCTTTTTTAAAGACCGGGGGTGTAGAGAGTGAAAAAACGAGAGAAGGGGTTGGATGGTGTATGCTGATTTATAGCAAGGGCAGAGAGCAAAGCCCTGAAGCAGCAAATGCAGTGCTTCAAATAGAGATTGCAGGTGGCCTTTGGTGTGATCGGTGACCCAAGGTGAGGCACTTAGTGATTTATCTCTCACATATCCCCTCATCTCTCTTGCTCTGTGGTGGGGCAGGGCAGGCTAAAACACGTATCACCTCTCTCGGAGCTCTGGCCCTGGCCTTGACTCGCTGGCTGGCCCAGGAACATAGCCTAGACTGGGCTGGAAAACATAGGACACACATGCCATCCTCTGGGTTAGCAACATACAGATCATGGGTCAGAGATGCAGGTCAAGCTGGCAGACGTCTCACCGCGGCTGGAGTGCACCTGCTGAAACTCTGTTATACTGTGATTTGATTATGTACTTCTTTTGAGCAATGGTGGACCTCTTTCTGCTTTCCTTGCCTTCTTTCTTTTACACACACTAACACATACACTATGCTATGATCCTTCTCTCTCTCTCTCTCTCTCTCTCTCTCTCTCTCTCTCTCTCTCTCTCTCACTCACACACACACACACACACACACACACACACACACATATACACACACACACGCACAGTTGCAGTGCACACCTTCATATATACAGTCATGAACACACTGGGAGCCCCACAGCTGTCTAAAGCTGAAGTTGGCTAATGAGGAAATGTCTTCTCAGTTGAGTGGACTTGATGCCAAGAGGAAAACCTGCAGAATCAGCCCTACAGCTTCATCTGTCCCCTCTCTCTTGTAAATGTGTGTGCGTTAGTGTTAGTGTGTGTGTATCTACTGTATACACACATACACAATGTACATGTGCTCGCCGCGAGTGTGTGACTCAGTGTGTAACCGAATGTGGGGAAGTATGAGCAGTGTGTACTTGTGCATGCAAGACCAAAAAAGAAAGAGAGAGTGTGTGTGTGTGTGTGTGTGTGTGTGTGTGTGTGTGTGTGTGTGTAAAGCTTGACTACACTCTTAACATACATATTTCACTGCATGGGACTGGGGCTGACATCTCCCATGCCCTGGGATCCTTTAGGAGCAGATTTAGAGTGATTTTCAGTGCAATTATACCTGCCAGCTTTGACTGGTAGAGTTGCCCTCTTCTCGGCTCATGTCTTCATGCTGGAGAGCATTCCCAGTATTGCTGAGGCCGCTGGTGTTGGGGCCCAGGGCCAACAGCCAAATAAACCAGAGAAAGAGCATTCCCTATCTGGCTGCAGTAGCCCACAGCCAGGGTCCTGCATGGTGCCCTGGACAGGAAGTAGAAGGTGATAATTATCTCCTGCACTGAGTCAGTGCTACACCATGTCCCTGTGTGTATGTGAAGGTTAGGTTTGGTGGCATAATTGGAGTAGCCGCAATGGGTGATTAGTGACCTCTGCACCTCTAAATAGCCTCGACTCATGTGCCATGAGCTGGTAAATGTAATTTTTTAAGCTAAATTGTTAAAAAATGGATGGTCTTTGACAATCCATAATCTTTCTGTTTTTAAAAATGACATTTTTATGAATATTACAAAGCTCATGATCAGTTCAATCATACAGAATATTTGTGCAATCACTGCATATGCTGTGTATGCTTGTTTATGTGTGTGAGCATGGGTACATGTGTGTCACTTTGCTGACCCAGACCCCTTTGACCTCTGTCTGTTTCCATGGCTGGGGCCAGACTGCAGTGTCTTCAGCATCATATATCAGATTAGCCATAAAAACCTGCCTCGGCCCCACACTGCTCCACACACTTGGATCTAATGAGTAATGCGCTATCAGCTGCACAATGAAGCCACTCGCCACCTCAAGTGGAGTAGCCTGGGTAATAAAGAAAGGAGGGGTGTTGAGGACAATTTGATCCCTTACAAGAAGTATATTACCACTTCAGCTGCCGTGTCCGTGCGGCATCCATTTTACCTGTATCAAGGTAGACGGTAAACGCACAGGCTCATTTTCCAGGTGAGAAGAGCTTCTGCACAGAGACTTGAACACTCGCTAATTTCACAGATATTTCACAGTTTTGCAGTGGTGTTTCAGGAGATTAGCTGAAAAGACTCTTTGCCTGGCTGCAGAGGAGCTTTCTTCACTGTCTGCAGGGTGAAAATGATACGAGGCCAAGGCAAGTCAGGGATAGGACAGGCATATTAGACAAAGGTGTTGTATTGGTTAGGGAGCTAATGCGAGCCTGTCTGGGCAGGGCAAGCACTGTCTCAAACACCTTAGTCAATGAAGTTGAACACTTCTGATGCAGGGTGAAAAAGCTAGGGGCCAAAGGGTCACACTCAACACTATACACAGAGAGTAATGTGTGTTTACTGTCTATTATGCATGTTTATTGTCATGTAATAAACCTTATGTTTTTGGTAACAGTAGTTCTCCTACTATCCCTCAACCCTCATTTTTCCATTAGTTTGCTATTGTGCACAAAATCTGCATTATGGCTGATACTCTAGTAGCCATAACCAGATCACACAATGTTTGTCTACTCAGAGGTTTTAGGGAAATGATGGAGGGTCACAGGTTGCAGAGAGGGCAGAAGGAAGCTAATTTAAAGTGGCTACATGTAACTTTCGGTTTATGTTGAATCTAGTGGTTTCACTACACATGCTGTCGTAAAGATCTTTTCTTTACGGTGCTGTATTACTGAGTCAACATTACCCAGAGGTCATATGGTTGCAATGAATGTTTTGCTCAGACAGAAAATCATTCATTTACAATACGAGAATAAGTTACAGATGCATCGTTGCATTTCAAGTGTTGCATACGGTAACTTAGCCTGGATGTATCGTGAGCTAACCCAGGTAACGTTATCACTGTCACTGTGTTGCGAGCCAAAGCATTAAGAGTTGGTTGTAGCAACCAACTAGGGATGAAACGATTACTGGTGTAACGGTAAACCACGGTAAAAATGTTGATGATAACAATTACCGTTTTCATTTAAAATATCATTATTACCACGGTGTGGAAGCCGCGTGTTCCCAGCTTCATCAGAGTCTACTGAAGTTGCCGCGCGGGCGCACTACGTAGCCTACAGTGCGTCTCTTGAAGTTGGAATCTTGGCGGAAGGAGGAGATGACAGCGCTCAGGACATTTATCAGCCTTGTAAAAAAGGCCATAGTAACACTTGCTCTCTCTCCTGAGATGATTGACCAATCAGTGACGAGAGTCATCGCTTTGATCTCGTGCCAATCACTCGCGCTCAGACAGGAGAAGGGGACAGAACGCAGCAGCTGTAAACAGACTTTTTTCTCTATCATTCCTTTCCCGTTTTCGGACTTGTTGAAGGTTTGTGTGTAGCCCAGAACGTTAAAGCTATGTTTATTCATATTTCAATAAGTGTTCTGCTACGATGTGGATAGGTTTAGCCCATGTTATGACATTACATTTATTTGGAGAGAGAGAGAGAGAGATATTATCACCTTGATAATATTGCTGTTGCTGTGTTTCTTATTGCATAGCTGATAGATGTGCAGATTGTTTAATATTACTTGTGCGGCCACGTGTTGATATTCAGATTGTGTTTATTTTTGTTCAACCAAGTCCAGCAGACCAGTGCAATTTTTGCCATTGAGTGTAGCAATAGCATATTTAGAAATATAGTACATTTCAGAAATTCAGGTAGCCTATAGGTAGGTAGACCTTCTGTAAACTATGTTTTTTTAAGTAAAACACAATACTTTCAAGTACATTCAGACTTAGTTACCCTGGTCCTTAAACCAGTCATCTGGTGGAGTGTAGGTTGGGTGTGGGTCCTTGTACTCGGAGTCGGGCTAACGTCCACGCTAGCTGCTAAATGTTTTGCGTCGAGGTGATACTTGAGGCTTGATGTGCTCCGGTGATATGCGAATTCCTTGTTGCATAGCTTGCACACAACCATGCTCTAATCGACGCTTCCATCCGTTCGTTTTTTATAACAAAATTTCCCATCCACGGGGCCAACCAAAGCGGTCTCGTCAGCTTCTTCGTTCATGTTCACTGTGGTTTGTTGTTGTCTGAAGCATTGACATATATAAAAGGTCTGAAGCCATGAACGCTAGTTGGTGCTCCAGGATAATCGGTCTGCCGGAACTCATCCAGTGAGAAACGTCCCACGGTGCAAAAATAAGTGTGATTAAAATGCGTAAAAAATGTTTAACGTGTTATTTTTTGTGTAATTAATTAACGCATTAAAGTCTCTAATTAATTAATCTTAATTAACGCGTTAAAGTCCCAGCTCTAATTTAATATATATATATATATATATATATATATATATATATATATATATATATATATATATATATATGACCTGATCTAAATCGGTAATTATTTCTAATTTTAAACGATATTATATTTAGGTGAAATCCTTTAAGTGACATATTTAGTTAAGGGAATTAATGGTTATTGTATTCTCTAAATTAATGTATCTAAGAGAGCAATCTTTCGGCATTTGAAACTTAGGACGCATGCGTACAGATATTGAGAATTTTTTAAATGATACCCAGTCCTAGTAATGAGAGCTGTTAGTAGTCTTGTATTCAAGAAATGCACCAATGTCTTAGTTGTGTTTGCAGTGTTTGTGTTCTGACATTGTGGTTTGAGAAGTTGACAGTGAGAGAGTGACTTAACCCACACACACACACACACACTTCTCAAAACTGACACCCATCTCCAGTGTACACAAACGGACACACATTGTGTTACTTATGGGTGCCCCTCTGGGCAGTGCACTGCATGTTGCTGACTCTCAAGAAGCGCCCCCACCCAGATAAATAATAGAGTCAAAGAGGCTTTCTCCTGTCGCTTCACGCCGTCA